>NW_006408527.1:24216489-24218836 GCF_000296735.1 Chrysochloris asiatica | reverse complement strand
AAAAAAAAAGAGATAGAGACTTAGAAAAATGGAAGAATCTATCATGATCATGGATAGGAAGAATTAACATTATGAAAATGTCAATATATCCTAAAGCAATCTACATGTACAATACAATCCCAATCCTGATTCCAATGGCCTTCTTTAAATAGATGTAAAAAACAATTACAAACATTATATGGAAAGGAAAGAGACACAGGATAAGCAAACCACTGTTTAAGAAGAACAAAGTTGGAAGCTTTTCACTCCCTGATTTCAAAATTTACTACATAGCTAAAATGGTCAGAACAGTGAAAGATACATAGATCAATGGAATCGACTCAAGAATGCTGAAATTTACCTATCCATATACATCCAACTGATCTTTGAGAAAGGTCTAAAGTACACTGAATGAGGAGGAGATAGTCTCTTCAACAGATGCTGCTGTCAGAACTGGAAATCAATATACAAAAGATTGAAAAAAAAACTTTACTTCACTCCATATACAAAAACCATCTTAGCATGGATGAAAGACATAAATGTGAATCGCAGAATTATAAAGGTCATCAATGAAAAAATGAGGACAAGTGTTATGGCTCTAATACAGGCACGCATAGACTACCAAACATTGTGAGAATTATACAAACAAAAGAAGAAAAAATAGATGATTGGGGCATATTAAAAATTAGAAATGCATGTGCATCCAAAAATTTCACAAAAAAACTAAAAAGGGAACCCATGGAATGGGAAAAAAATATATTTTGCAATGACATATAAGTCAAGGGACTAATTTCTAAAATCTATAGGAAACTATAACACCTCTAAAAAAAAAAAAAAAAAAAGTCTGTTTAGAATGGAATTTCACTTTACTACAGAAATGCAGAACTAGCTAATGTATATATAATGACTTGATCACAGATTCTTTTTCATGTTGGAAACATAATGATACTCTCTTGTGTTTGGAGTATTGCCAAATTTCAATGAACAGTAGAAATGAGGGGCACAGATTTTATGTAGAAGTGAAATATGTGATTTGTATAATCATGTATAAATCATTAGGCATGATTTAGATAACATGTGGTTCTAACAAGAACCA
Organism: Chrysochloris asiatica; assembly: GCF_000296735.1. Taxonomy (NCBI): domain Eukaryota; kingdom Metazoa; phylum Chordata; class Mammalia; order Afrosoricida; family Chrysochloridae; genus Chrysochloris; species Chrysochloris asiatica. The sequence goes on along the minus strand of NW_006408527.1, from coordinate 24,217,761 downwards.
CAATTGTTGTCCTTTCCTTCTCAGGTAGTGTGATTTGGGGGTTGGTGTTGCTGTTAGCTGCCACTGAGTTAGCTCCCAAACAAATGGCAATCCATCCATGCAGAGTAGGATTGGACCTTTATGATCCATACAGTTTTCATTGGCTGATTTCTAGAAGTAGATGGCCAGACTTTTTTCCCAGTCTGTTTCAGCCTGCTGAAACCTGTTCAGCATCCTAGCAACATGCAAACTTCCAATGCTGTATGGTGGTAGCCCAAAAGGTGCAATTGCAGGGAACCTAACCTGAGTCTCCTGCATGGAAGGAAGGCAAGAATATAGGTAAGGGGAGAACAAAAAAGATGGTGGATAGGGTGGAAGTGCAGTAAAGAGCTCCTCCAGCAACAACACAGAATACCTGACCAAGCAAGCTCAGGGGATGGTCCCAGAACTCTGAACCACATATAAAGGAACATTTAGAAGGTTGGAAGGCTTACAGCTAGGGGAATTTGTAGCAGAAGCAAGAAATCTATTGTTTTCTAATTCAAGATGCTCAGCTGCTCCAGGAGCCACCATCTTGGGTGAGACCAAGCCGGGGGAAGGATTGGAGTGGCCACAGACACCTGGCAGAACCGCAGAGATAAAGGTGTGGACATTCTATTCTTTTGGTACCTGTTCAGTGGTCTCTTGCTGTCTGTGCACTTCCATTCTGGTGACTATAGGGGTGTCTGAGCTAGTGGGCACCCCAGCCCCACCCTCAGAGGGTTCTACTACACATGTGCACAGATCTCCTCAAAATTTAAAGAGACAGTTTCCAATTAAAACTAAACAGACACAGTCGGCCCTGAACTGTTTACAACTAGAAAAAAGTCCTGAATGGGGATTGTGGAGTGGAACAAGCAGACAAAAAAGGAAATAGGCCAAAAATTAAATCCTATGTTACTTCAAAACAACCAACAGTGGCATCTTGAAATTTCTCAAAAAGAAGAGGGAAAAGGGAAGCCCATTTCCTGATTACATCTACCTGGAGGCAATCAGAAAGCATAACAAATACAAAAATACTTATCCATCTAAGTATTAACTCCACAGACAACCCCTGAAGATGCCCCCAAAACAGAAGCAGATGGCCATAACTGCACATGTCCAGAAACGAGATAAAGTGACTGATGCAAATGAGCTGGAAGTAGACGTATACTCCATACTGGAAGATGGGCAGGCTTTGGAAATGCCTGAGAAGGAATTCAGAAAAATCATTATAAAATGTATCAAAACACTATACAATGGAGTTGAGAAAAA
>NW_006408527.1:24179490-24214707 GCF_000296735.1 Chrysochloris asiatica | reverse complement strand
TTAAGAGTATGGGGGGAAAGAAAGAGTCCCACTGAATAGCTGTCATCTTGTCTAGATGGGTCTAGTGAAAAGAGATGGGGATAAGATTCGTAAGATTCAATAGTGAATAACTGTTATCATGACTAATCTTGACTATCACAATTGTAAAGGTAGAAATTTTGTTAAAAAAAAAAAAGAGGAGTGGTTAATCTTACAGTCCAGAAACAGAGGACCCTAGGACCATCAAGAGAGAAATGTATAAGCAGAATTCGGGACCTTATCCAGAGAAGCAGCAGTGCCAGAGATGGAGGCAGAGATGGGGGCATGGAGAAGGGGAGTGGCTGAGGACTCTAGATCCATGGACTAAGAAGAGCAAGACTAAGAGCTGGTGGCCAGGAGCAGACATGCAGAATGTGCCCTTTTAAGATGTAAATTATTATATATGCCTGAGTGGGTTTTTTTTTTGTTGTTTGTGTGTTTTTTAAAAAGCTAAAGTGGATAAACAGAAATACTGTTAACTGATGGTACATGGAGGGGATTATAATCAATGTAATGAAACAATGTATAATATGATTTGATGATATGCTCTGTAAACTTTCACTCACTCCACAATAAAAACCTTAAATAGTAGGAATGACAAATTAAAGAGAAATGGTGTCACATTCATTATCAAAAAAAAAAAAAAAAAAAGAGTATATCTCTGGGTGTGCAGGGAAGATAGAGTCTCCAATGAATAGTTTTCACCTTGTCTAGATGGGTCTGGAGAAAAGATATGGGAATAAGATTCTTATTTATGATTCAATAGTGAGTAATTGTCATCATGACTAATTGAGACTGTCACAGTTGTAAAGGTAGAAGTTTTGTAACAAAATTGGGAGAGTAGTTAATTTTACATTCCAGGAACAGAGGACCCTAGGACCATCAAGGGAGAAGAGCACAAGAGAAATGTGTGACCCTATCCAGAGAAACAGCAACACCAGAGAAGGAGGCAGAGATGGGAACATGGAGAAAGGGAGCAACTGAGGACTGTAGATTCATGAAGAGAGAGGGACTGAGAGCTGTCGGCCAGGAGTCAGGCTTGCAGAATGTGCCCTTTGGTGGTTTAAATTCTTATATATGCCTGAGTGTTTTGTTTTGTTTTTTTTAAAAAGATCTAAAATGAGCAGAGAGAAATATTGTTAACTGATGGTAGATGGAGGGGATTATAATCATTGTAATGAAACAAAGTGTATGCTTTGTTTAATATAAAACTGATGATCTGCCGTATAAGTTTATTTCACTCAAATCACAATTAAAAAAAAAAAAGAATATAGGTAAGGAAAAGTCAAGAGCAAAAGAAGAAATAAAAACTAGATGGACTAATCTGTAACATGGAGATATTAATATACCACTATGGATTAAGTGAGAGTAATGATGTGGCTCTGTCGGATAAACACTGGACTACAAGGCCGGTTTAAATCACAAGGTTGACAGTTCAAACTCACCAGCCACTCCTCAGAAAAACTATACAAGTCGCTATGGGTGGGAACCAACTCAACAGCACTTAACAATAACAATAGATTAAACAACATAATGCATGCAAAGGTTCCTAATACAGTGTGATGCATTTCAGTAAATGTTGGTTGAAAATTGATCACTGGATAATATATAACTGAAATTTTGAATATGTGAAGTTATTACCTTGACAAACAAGAACCTAGAATAATATCATTTAAAATGCATTAATAAAGAGTCTAATTATATTTTGAGAGACATCTCTATGTTCTTTTGAACATGTTTCTACCAAAATATCTAAATTCTATATAAGGATTAATTATGTACTAAGAGCAATTGGTAACATATGGGTTGCACATTAGGCTGCTAACCGCAAAGTCAGCAGCTCAAATCAACAACCACTCCTCAGGAGAAAGATTTGACTTCCTGCTCCCGTAAAAATTTACAGCACCAGAAACCCTATAGAACATTACTATGAGTCAGAACTGACTCTTTGGAACACTACCACCACTACTACCACCAAGAACAATTGTGTTCATGAGAAACCTCACATAGACCAAGAGGCAGTTCTTACAACTGAACAAGGGGATGCTGAATGGTTCAAAAATGCGTAAGGTATATACAGGTGTTGTATTCTTTTACCACACTTATTCAATCTGTGTGCAGAGCGATAACTGAGAAATTGGATTATATAAAGAAAAACACAGCATTAGAGTTGAAGGAAGACTCATTAACAACATACAATGTGAAGATGATAAAATCTTGCTTGCTGGAATCAAAGAGGACTTACGATATTTACTGTAGATCAAAGACCACAGCCTTCAGTAAGGATTGCACATCACTGTAAAGAAAACAAAAAATCCTTACCAATGGACCAATAAATAACATCATGATAAATGGAGAAAAGATTAAGGTTGTCAAAGACTTCATTTTGCTTGAATCCACAATCAACACTCATGAAAGCAGCAGTCAAGAAATCAAGCTAAGTACTGCATTGGGCAAATCTGTTGCACACAACCTCTTTAAAGGTATCTAAGAGAAGACACCTTAAAAGAACTGCAAGGTCAGCGGTTCAAGTTTACCAGCTGCTCCTTGGAAACCCTATACAGGGTCTCGATGGGTCAGAATCGACTCGACGGCACTTGACAACAACAACAGAAGAGATAATCAGTTTGAGCTGTCACATCCCACCCCAGCTACTTCATCAGTTCCGTGTCTTACAGGAGCCCCCAAAGTTTTCTCCTCTCTGAGTCCAATAGCTACATTGTTTGGGGATTTGGTATTTTTCCTTTTGTTGTTTCATTGCTTTTATTTATTGTTTCTCCTCCTTCTTCTCTTTCTATTCCCTTGAATCTTATCCTTTATATCTCTGCTTTTGTTTTTCCTTCTTTTCTTCTGTTTCTCATTCCCCCTTTTGAACTATCTTTACTACTCTCTACACTCTCCTTCCTCTTTCCCCTCCCTGGATTTACTAAATGTTTTCTTAGATTTCTTCCTTTTATTTTCTCTCTTATTTTTCTTTTCTATAGCTCCATTACCCTGTTCCACTTTGACTTATATTTATTATATTCTTTTTTTATGGTTACTCCATGTGTTTATTTATTTGTTTCTCTTTATTATTTTTCTCTTTTCATTATAGATTACTTGTTTGTTTATTCTGTTTTGCTTTCTTTACCACCCTACATATAGCTCAGCCACAACCATAGCCTCTGCAGTTCCACCCACAGGGAAAGAGCCAATACCACCTGATATCCCATGTGATCAATGATAGAACACAGTCAACACCAGACAAACCCACTCTAAAATGAAGAGCATGAATGGTGAGTGAGAACAGTGTAGACACTGCCATTCTCTAATGACACCCACAGGAGACATGTGGTGAGAGTCTAAGAACACATCAATACATAATCATCAATAAAATACGAATATGACAATCCCGCAATGCTCCAGAGACAGCAGACAATTTTAGCTCACATGAAGATACAAGATAGACTGACCCAAACAAATGGCCAAGATGCAGAGTCAGAAAATGTTTCTAAGGAAGCAAAGGTAATAGTAGTAAACCTATTAACTGGAAAGGAATTCAAAAGAATGATATTTAGGTACCTAGGACTGACAGAAAGATCAAGGAAAGCAAGGAGAATACAGAAAAACTTTAGAAGAATTCAGGAAATACTGTAGGAATTAACAAAATAGATGTAAACTTTGAAACAATACAAAACCTGCAATTAGAAATCCAGAAAATTAATACTAAGATTTCAGAAATGGACAATACATTGAAAAGGTAAAGGAGCAGATTTGAATGTACAGTAGAATGGAATCCAAATTAGTGAGCTTGAAGATAAATCTCTCAATACTAGCATGCTAGAAGAACAATATGCAAAAAGAATGAAAAAATCCAAAGAAAGCCCAAGAGTTATGTGAGACACAATGAAAAGGAACAACTTATGGGTAGCAGAATAACAGAATAGGAAGAGATAATAAACAGCACAGAGAATATTGTCAAAGGGTTGTTAGGAAAAAACTACCCTTGTATCATGAATACCATACAAGAAGCTGAATGAACACCAAACAGGACAGATTACCCTCCCCTCAAAAATCACCACGACATATAATCAAACTTTCCAAAACCAAATATAAGGAAAGGAAAGAATCCTGACAGCAATTAAGGAAAAACAAAAATTACCTACAAAGGAGAACCAATAAGACTAAGCTCTAATTTCTCAGCAGAAACCACGCAGGCAAGAAGGCAATGGGATGACATATACAAAACTCTAAAAGAAAATAATTGTCAACCAAGAATTATGTACCCACAACTTGAATATTGGCTACCCAAAGTGGTGGTGGTGGTGAGGGGGGTGCTACAAAGGCAAGAAACGACTGGCTCACAAGGTCTCTTGTGATACAATAGTGAATAATTGTTATCAGGACTGATTGTGAGGGTTGGAAATGTAAAGGTAGATGTTTTGTAGCAAGGAGGGGAGTGATTAATTCTGCAGTCTAGGAGCGGAGGTCCCTGGGACTATGAAGGGAGAAGAGCGGAGAGTGGGACCCTACCCAGAGAAGCAGTGATGCCTGAGATGGAGGCAGAGACAATGATGTGGAGAGATGGAGTACTTGGGGACTTTAGACCCAGAGAGTGAGAGGGGCTGTGTGCTGATGACCGGGGAGGGGCAGAGGGTGGGGGCAGGCTTGTAGGATATACCATTTGGTTGGTTGATGATGCCTGGAGAGGATTGTAACCATGGGAATGGAACAATATACGATAGGATGAATGTAAAACTAATGTTCTCCCATGTAAGCTATCACATAATGCACAATAAAACATTTTTAAAAAAAGAATTATGTACCCAGCAAAGATGTCCCTCAAATACAATGGCAAATTTAGGACATTTCCTGAAAACAGAAATTACAGGAATTTGTAATGGTCAGAAAAACCATACAAAAAACATTAAAGAGTGTTCTTTGGATTTAGAACTAACAACAGCAGACAACAGCCTGAGATCAGCAGACAACACCACCAAGAATTCAATCCAGATATAGATAGCAGTATTTGAAGCAAAATAAACCTACAAGACTGAAAATAGGGGACCAGAGATATCAATGTATATTGAAATCAACTACAAAGCAAAAAGAGGGAATAGTGTATATACAGAACTTCCAAATGTCTAGGAAGTCAAGTGGATTTTAAGATAAAGCAGATTGTTTTAAATGGGGGGGGGGTTAATAAATTACAGGGTAACCTAAAAGAAAATTAATATACCTGTACATCAAAATTAAAGAAAGAAAACCTGAAAGATTTGTTGGGCCTCCTGGTGTGGCACTGTAGAATCAGCATTGGACTGATCCTATATTCATAACAGAAATTAAGAAAACCCACAAACAAAAGGAACTCAGCACAGAAAATTATGTGGAACAAAGAAACCAGCAGCACCAAAATAAATAAATAAATAAACCACACACACAGCAATCAATGCATACCTATCAATGTAATGTATGTATCATTGAATGTAAACTGATTAAATGCACCAGTCAAGAGACAGAGAGCAGAATGGATAAGAAAACAGGATCTTTTGATATGCTGTCTACAAGAGACACATCAGAAAGATAGAGATAGTCCTGATGTGGCACTGTAGGATAAAGACTGGACCATAAGGTGGGTTTGAACCACAAGATCAGTGGTTCCTGCGCACTAGCCATTCCTTGGAAACCCTCTAAAGGGTCACTATGAGTCAGAATTAACTCGATGGCACTTATACCAACAACAACAAATGTCCTTCAATAGAAAAATGGCTAAACAAACTTTGGTACATAAACACAATGGAATACTATGCAATGCTGAAGGATAATGAAGAATCTGAAAAACACCTCACGACATGGATGAACCTGGAAGATATTGTGCAGAATGAATTTAATCAGTTACAAAAGGATAAATATTGCATGAGACCAACATTGTAAAAAGTTAAGAAAATATTTTCCTAAAAAAAAGAAACAGTGATGGTTATGAGGAAAGGGGGAAAGAAAATTATTCACGGACTAAAGAATAGACACATGTTAACACGGGGGATGTGGTGGTGGTTATGTGCGGTGGAGTTGGTTCGGACTCATAGTGACCCTGTACAGGGTTTCTGATGCTGTAAATCTTTACAGGAGCAGAAAGCCTCACCTTTCTCCTGTGGAATCGCTGGTAGCTTCAAACTGCTGACTGTGAGATTAGCAGCCTGGGGGATAGGATAGGTAATGTACAACAAGATGGAGGTTAGCAGGGAAAAGAGGAAACTAGTGGGAGACACAGGGAGGAATGCAATAGTTAAAGTGAATAGAGGTAAATGCTGTGAACTGTTGGTACATGGAGGGCACTGCAATCATTGTAATGAAACAAAATATATGATTTTCTGAATGTAAAACTGATGATCTGCTCTGTAAACCTTCACTCAATTCACAACAAAAACTTTTTAAAAAAATGATCGATGTTCATCAATTTCATGAGATAGCATATGATCCAGAACTGAAGGTAATGAAGGTAGAAGTCCAAGCAGCATTGAAGGCATTAGCAAAAAACAAGCTTCCAGGAATTTATGGAATACAAATTGAAGTTTTTCAACAAACAGGTGCAGCACTGAAGGCACTTGCTCATCTATGCTAAGAAATTTGAAAAAAGTTTTCAAATCTGGCCAGCAGATTGGAAGAGGTCCATAAAAATGGTTGCAACAGTACAATAACAGGAACTTCCAGAAATGTGAGCTAGATTCAGAAGTGCACATGGAACTAGGGATACATACCATTGATGACATCAGATAGATGAAAGAGAATACCAGAAAGATGTTCACTTGTGCTTTACTGACTGTGCAAAGACTTTCAATTGTGTGGATCATGACAAACTATGGATAACATTGCAAAAAATGGGAGTTCCAGAACACTTAATTGTGCTCAGGATAAACCTGTACATAGACCAAAAAGCAGTTATTACAACAGAACATAGGGATACCGAATGGTTTGAAATGAGGAAATGTGAGTACTAGGGTTGTATCCTTTCACCATATTTATTCAGTCTGTATGCTGAGGAATCCAAGAAGCTGGATGATATGAAGAAGAATGTGGCATCATGGTTGGAGGAAGACTAACAGCCTGTGATATGCAGAAGGCACAACTTTGCTTGCTGAAAGTGAAAAGGACTTAAAATACTTACCAATGAAGATCAATGACCACAGCTTTCAGTATGGATTGCACATCACCATCAAGAGAACAAAAAGCCTCACAACTGGTCCAATAAATAAATGATAAATGGAGAGAAGTCTGAAGTTGTCAAGTTTGAGAAAGTTTGAGGAATAAAATGTGCTAGACCCAAGTCATGCTATTTTCAATTGCCTCATATGCATGTGAAAGTTGAACAATTACTAAGAAAACCATAGAAGAAATTATGAGCCCTGGTAGCGTAGTGGTTACGAATCGGGCTGTGAACCACAAGGTCAGCAGTTCGAAACTATCAGCTGTTCCGTCGGAGAAAGATGAGGCTTTCTGCTCCCGTAAAGATTTACAGCCTCAGAAACCCTGTACAGGGTCACTATGAGTCAGAACCAACTCCACGGCACATAACAACATTGGAGAAGAATATTAAAAGTGCCATGGACTTCTAGAAGAACAAACAAATGTGTGTTGGAAGACATACTGCCAGAATGCTCCTTAGGAGTCAGGATAGCAAGACTTTGTCTTTCATACTTTGGACGTTATCAGGAAGGGCCAGTCCCTGGAGAAGGACATTGGACTTGGTAAAGTGAGGAGTCAATGGAAATTAGGAAACCCCCCAATGAGATGGACTGTCATAGTGGCAACAACAAGGGACTCAAATGTAAACAATTGTAAGGATGGTGCAGGACCAAGGAATGTTCCATTCTGTTGTGTATAGGATAGATGAGTTGAAACCAACTAGAAGGCCCCTTACAGCAAGCAACAACATTGTGATTCTTGGTTGTCAATTTGTTTTTTTCAGAGTTTGACATATGTCATCCCATTGTCTCTTGTCTGCATCCCATTGTTTCTGGTTTCTGCTGAGAAATCTGAGCTTAGTCATAAGACTAAATTCTCCTTTGTACGTAACTTTTTGTTTTACCTAGAGCTGCTTTACTTAGGACTTTTTCTTTGGTTTTTAAATTTTCAATTGTATCTTGGTGATTTTCTTTGGGATTCTATCCTGTTTGGCCTTTGTTTAACTTCTTGAATTTTCATGAAGTTAGGGAAGTTTTCTTCTAACAATTCATGGTCAATTTTCTTTTTTTCTTTTTTTGTCTCTTCCTGTTCTGGAATTCCAATCACACATAAATTATTCCTCTTGATAGTACCCTACATAAATCTTAATTTTCCTCAGAGTTTAGTCTTTTTTTCTGATTGTTCCTCTAGTAGATGAATATTGAGAGATTTATCTTTCTACTCAGTGATTTGGCCTTACATTGATTCAATTCTATATCTTGTCCTTTTAATGTACTATTTCTGAATGCTGTTTAATCTCCTGGATTTATCATTGTTGTTTTTGTATGGTTTCCTAGTTTTTCGTTTCTTTTGTCAGTCTGTTCTTATAGTGCTTTCCTGAATTCTTCTAACGTTTTCGCTATGTTCTCCTTGCTCTCCTCAGTCTTCTCTCAATCCATTAAAGGGACCTAAACATTATTCTTTTAAATCCTTTATCAGATAGTTCTGATACCATTTCTGGTATTGTATTTTCTGCTTCTGTATTTTGGTCACTTGTTTGAGGCAGTCTTGTTTTTCCATGTAAGCTGAAATTGTCTCCAAGACATTATGGTATTGCATTTGTATTTAATCGATGATTGCATGCTGTTGTGTTCTCAGGCATTCATCACCTGTCTCCTAGGTTGACAAGGGTGGGAAATGGACATGCCCTTAGCACAGAACAAGGGAGTACCAAACCACCCTTGCCACAAACCTCCAGTGGCCTGTTATGCCTACATGCCACTGTATCCACAGCCACTCACAAAAGCCCAAGATGCCTGTGTTGTACTATTACAGCTGACAGCACACCTGTTTTTCTTCTCTCTTGGGGCTCCTGTAGCTTCCTCTTCCAGTCAACACTCAATCCACCTCTGTCCAATCCTGTGAAGCTCAGGATTGCAGGAGCATCATTTCTATCTGTTTCACTTGGTCTTCTGTGTCTTTGTTGCAGAGGATTTGCTCAGTATAACTGTCTGCTCTGCAATTTTGTCCCAGAACCCATTTATTCATTTTTGTTAACAGGTGCTCTGATGCGTGGTGACCCTGTGCACAACAGAATGAAACACTGCCTGGTCCTGCACCATCCTCATAATTGTTATTATGTTGTAGCCATTTACAGTGGCAATCCATCTTGTTGGGGATCTTCCTTTCTTTCAACAATACTCTAGTTGATCAAACATGGCATCCTTTTTCAGAGAGTGGTCCCCCCTGATAACATGTCCAAAGTGTGTGAGCCTTTCCATCCTCACTTCCAAGGAGCATTCTGCCTGTACTTCTTCCCAAATGAATTTGTTTGTTCTTCTGACAATCCATTGTATTTTCAATATTCTTCACCAACACCACAATTCTTCAGTTTTCCCTTATCGATTTTCACAAACGTATCAATTCTTCAGTTTTCCCTTATCGATTTTCCAGCTTTCACATGCATGTGAGGCCATTGAAAATACCATGGCTTGGGTTAGGCACAACTTAGTCCCCAAAGTGACACCTTTGCTTTTAGCACTTTAAAGAGGTCTTGTGTAGCAGATTTGCATAATGTAATAAATCCTTTGATTTTTTTTGACAGTTGTTTCCATGAGTGTTGCTTGTGGATCCAAGTAAAATGAAATTTTTGACAACTTCAATCTTTTATCCATTTATCATATTATTTATTGGCACATTTGTTAATTTTTTTTTTCTTTACATTAAGGTGCAATCCCTACTGAAGGCTATATTTTATCTTCATTAGCAAGTACTTCCAGTCTTCTTTGCTTTCAGCAAGCAAAGTTGTGTCATGTACATATCACAGGTTATTAATGAGCTTTCTTAGATCTTGATGGTGGGTTCTTCTTCATATAGTCCAGCCTCTTAGATTGTTTGCTTAGCATACAGATTGAATAAGTATGATGAAAGGATACAACCCTGACACACATCCTGCCTGATTTTAAACCATTCATTATACCCTGGTTCTGTTTAAACAACTGCCTCTTGTTCTATGTGCAAGTTCCTAACAAGTGCAATTAAATATTCTGAAATTCCTATTTTTCTCAGTGTTACCCATAATTTGTAATGATCCACATAGTTGAATGTGTATTTACACATATAAATATCTTTTAGTATTCTCAAATTTCAGCCATGATCCATCTGATATCAGCAATGATATCTCTCATTCCATGTCCTCTTCTAATACAGATTGAATTTCTGGCAGTTCCCTATCACTGTCTGCTGCAACTGTTTTTGAATTATCTTCTGCAAAATTTTCCTTGTGTGTGACATTAATGATATTCTTTGATAATTTCTGCATTTTCTTGGGTCATCTTTCCTAGGAATGAGAACATGAATGTATCTCTTTCAGTCAGTTGGCCAGGTTGCTGTCTTCCAAATTTCTTGGCATAGGATAATGAGTGCTTTTAGCACTGCATCAGTTTTTCAAAAACATTTCAGTTGGTATTCCATCAATTCCTGCAGTCTCGTTTTATTTTTTCGCTAATGCCTTCAGGGCACTTTGGACTTCTTTTCCCAGTACCATCAGTCCTAGATTATAAGCTATCTCCTGAAATGTTTGAATGCAGACCACTTCTTGTCTGATCCAGTGACTATTTACTTTTATCTTCTTTTGATGCTTCTTGCATCATTCAATATTTTGCAATAGACACCTTCAATATTGCAACTTGAAGTTTGAATTTTGTCTTTAGTTCCTTCGGCTTGAGAAATGCTGAGTGTTTCTGAAGCTGACCTTTGAAATCTTCTATTACTTTACTTAGTTATTTCTTCCATTCACTTTAGCTGCTCTATGCTCACAAACATGTCTCAGAGTCTTCTCTAGCATCACTTTGGTCTTCTCTTTCTTCTGTATCTTTTTAATCACCTTTTACATTTCTTGCTGTATGATGTTCTTGATGTCACACTACAGCTCCTCAGGTCATTAGTGGTCAATGTGTCAAATGTATTCTTTGAGATGGTCTCTAAATAAAGGTGGGATATACTCAAGGTTGTATTTTGACTCTTATGGGCTTATATTTTCTTCAGCTTCACCATGAACTCAGTAGTTTAGTCCACAGTCAACCCCTGTTCTTGTTTTGGCTAATGATATTGAGCTTCTCCATGGTCTCTTCCCACAGATGTAGTCAATTTGATTCCTGTGTATTCCCTCTGATTAGGTCCTGGTGTGGCACTGTGGAATAAAGCATGGAGCTACAAGGTCAGTTTGAACTGCACGACGGCAATTCAAACTCACCAGCTGTTCCTTGTAAAACCTATACAGGGTAGCTATGAGTTGGAACTGACTTAACAGCATCAACAACAGGTCCACATGTATGTTATTGTTGTTGTTGTTAGGTACCGTTGAGTCTGTTCTGACTCATAGTGACCTTAAGCACAACAGAACAAAATGCTACCTGGTCCTGTACCAACCAGGCTCACAATGATTAACTTCGAGCTCATTGCTACTGCCGACTCCATCTCATTGGGGGATCTTCCTCTTTTTCACTGACATGGTATATATATATATATATATATATATACCCAGCTTCTTATATTATTTGCTCAGCATAGAGATTTTATAAGTATGGTAGGATACGACCCAGGCAACCTTTCCTAATTTTAAACCATTCAGTATCCCTTTGTCCTATTTGAACAACTGCCTCTTAGTCTCAGTATACATTCCTCATGAGCACTATTAAGTATTCTGGAATGCCCAGTCATTGCAATGTTTTCCATAGTTTGTTATGATCCACACAGTTGAATACCTTTGCATAGTCAAAAAAGCAAAAGTAAACATCTTTCTGGTAGTCTCTGCTTTCAGCCTAGATCCATCTGACAACAGCAATGAATCTTTTAAATAAGGTTTGAATTTCTGGCAGCTCCCTGTCAATGTACTAACACTGTTTTTTAATGATCTTGGAAACCCTACACAGGTTCTCTATGAGTCGGATCTAACTCAACAGCATACAACAACACAACAATATATAAACACATGGAGTCCTGGTGTAGGATAAGTAGTGGACTACAGGGTCAGTTTGAACCACAGGGTCAGCAGTTCAAACTCACCAGCTGCTCTTCAGAAACCTTAGATTGCTATGAGTCAGAACCAACTTGGTGTCACTTAACAACAATATATATATATATATTGTGGTGTGTGCTGTCCAGTCAATTCCAGTTCATAGCTCCTGAGGTGGTAGGGAGGTAAATATTTACGGCAGCCACAGAAAGCTTCCTCTTTCTCCCAAGGAGTGGCTGGTGGTCTTCAACTGCTGACCTGGAGATTAGGAGTCCAGTGCATAACCCACTATGCTACAAGTGCTTGTTAAGTGCCATTGAGTCAGCACCAACTCATAGCAGCCCTACATAGAGCTTAAGAAGCTTTAAAAATCTTTGTGGGAGCAGAAAGCCTCAATTTTCTCCCGTGGAGCTGCTGATGGGGTCTAACTGCTGACCTTGTGCTTAGTGGCTCTGTAGGATAAGTACTGGAATGTGAACTACAAGATTGGCAGTTCTAGCCCACCAGCCTTTCCCTGGTAGTAAGATGAGGCTTTTTGCTCCCTCAAAGATTTACAGCCTTGGAAACACTATACAGGATCATATGATTCAGAACCAACTCAACAGCATGTAACAACAGATATATATATAGATAGATATATATAGATATATATATAGATATAGATATAGATATATGAGAAGTCCTGGTGAGGCGTTGTGGGCTAATGTGTAAGACTACAAAGTTGTTTGAACTGCAAGATGGTTCAAGCTCACCAACTGCTCCTTGCAAACCCTATACAGGGTAGCTATGGGTTGGAATTGACTCAACAGCACTTAACAACAACAACATATATATAGGAGGAGCTCTGGTGTGGTACTGTGGACAAATGCACTGGATTGCAAAGTCGATTTGAACTGCAAGGTCAGTGGTTCAAGCTTACCAGCTGCTCCTTAGAAACCCAACACAGGGTTGCTATAGGTCAGAACTAACTTGACAGCACTTAACAACATCACACATATAGAAGTCCTGATGTAGTACTGTAGGCTAAGCATAGGACCAAAGGTCAGTTTGAACTACAAGGTCGACCATTCAAATTTGCCAGCTGCTCCTAGGAAACTCTAAACAGGGCTGTTAGAGTTGGAACTGTTTTCCTGAGATGTAAAGCTTGGTTGTTTTTCAAATGCAATAATACAAATGAAAAATATTTTGTAAAATATAAAGCATTCTCAGAAAAGTGGTGACAACAGAGATGGTGGTGGAGGCAACGGCATAGAGAGACAGAACAGCCGTGGACCATAGGCCCATGGACTGAGAAAGGCAGCGTGCCTCCACACAGGAGGCTGGCTTGCAAAATGTGCCCTTTGGACATTTAAACAAATATATATATTTACAATGTGGCATGTGTACACCAAAAAATAAAAATAAAAAGGTAATAGAGGTAAATAATGTTGGCTAAGGGTACATGGAGGGTATTGTAATCATTATAATGATCTGCTGAATGTAAACAAACAAACAAACAAAAAAGAAGTAGACGCTATTAACGGTTGATACATGGAGGGGATTACAACCATATGGTGAAGCAAAGTGTATGGTTTTTGGAATGTGAAACTGATAACCTGCCCTGTAAACCTTCACTAGTTCACCATAAAAAATTTTAATTAAAAAAAAAAGATAATGGAATTCTACAAAGAGAAATTGAAATAAATAGATAAAAACCTTACATTTCAAAGTCTGACAGCTTCAGTTAGATACACATAATCAGAATGTGGTAAATAATACATTGCTAAATCCATTAATCCTTTTTTAAAAAATTCCAGACTAGTGAAAAACAGTACATTTTTAAACAGCTACTTTGGTAACAGGGGAATGGATTAGATGACCTCTTAAAGTCCCTTTCAGGATCTAAGAATCTGAGAAATATGGGCTGCCTTGCTATCTACAAACAGCAGATCACAAAGGATTTTAAATCTAATTTAAATTATTTAAATTTGTTCATTATACAAAAATGCCAATATGTGCAAAAGAACAATGAAATCAAGTTTCATAAGGAACAGCACTAAGGTAAAGATCATTAATTTCTCAAAAACTTGACTTATTATCCTCTTGTTTTATAAATTATCATTGAGAATTTTTCATTTAAAAAATGTAGCAATCATATAAAAGCTGTATGAGAAAGCAGTATTACAAATTCATAGAATGTAGTCTTCAAGAGACCATATTGCTAAAAATTCTTATTTCATACAGGTCCCCCAAACAAGTAGCAAACAAATTTTTATTAAATCATGTTGAGGCTATCTTGCTAAGGGGATTTTTAAAAAGTTGTTAAATTGAATTACATTAATATTCATGACTTCATCTGCATAAGCCTTATTTGATTCCTCAGTTTTCCATATAAAAATGCATTTCAACATTTGCCACCTTGGAAACAAAAACAGCAACTCATTAGACACTGAAAAAAAATCTTAAAGGAAAAGATAAAAAGGCAAATTTTGATCAAACATAGTGGTAGGAGTGAACCAACGATTCCACGGCATCAGGACTATAACATTGAATGTCACCTAGTTTTTGAAAAAGTGAAGATGCTAATTCTGCTGATGAAGATATTGTTTTTCCCCTCTTGTGCCCTATTCATTATGCAAGGCTGCAGACTATGAAGTGTAGATGTGTGATCCGGGCGATCTAATGATCTCCCACACCTGCTCATCTGGTACAATTTTAATTAACACTCCAAGGAGGTTTGTCAAGAGTAATCAAAAACATTGTCGCTTATAAAGCTGTGGCAAGAAATCAATAGTTTTCATCAGAAAACGTAAGGCCTGGCATAACTGAACCATTTAATTGCTTCAGTCCAATAAACAAAAACTGCACATTTTAATGACTTGATTCTGGAGATCAATATCTAACCACATATTGCATTAAACAGCAACATGTGGTAGGATATTCGTAGTCATTTCCATTCCGAAAGCGGCGTCCCTCTTTTTTATTTCATCCCGAGTGGCAATAGGTTGCTGGGCCTCTGCGGTGCTATGATTTATATCAAACGAGTGACCTCTAGGGCCGTAAGACTAGAACGGGTGACTAGTTTTCAATGGTAAGCTACTGGCACTTGACAAAGTGCCTGAAGCAGAATGAATTTACTTCTCTTTTCCTCAATCATCAACAGGCTCTGCCCTGACCCCCGTTGTGACTCCTATAACAAGATCTCCTGTCGCTGCCTGAAAAATTTACTGTCGCGTCTACTTCTCATTGAGCCCGAGCGAGTACTTCTGTCACATTCAGTGAACTGAGTCTGCAGGAGATTTAACTAAACACCAGCTCCAGTTTAAAAGCCAAATAAGTGTGTTTCCCACAAAGCAGGCGGCATTCAAAGGCATCTCTTTCTAAATGGCATGATTTTCTAAAAAGTTCCAACCTTCATGCTATATTTAATTCAAGGCACCATTTGAACCCTAAACTCATTTCTTCATGTGTTGCCATAAATGTGAAGCTCTCGTTAAAAGTATAGACCTCAAGAACTCTCTGTTTCTCGTTGATTGTCATTAGAAGACTGATGTCCACAAGGCACTAAAGTCATTTTGAAGGCTATTCAAAGATGGAAATTCATATGAAGTTCTGAAAAATACTGTTATGTGATGAGCACACACTGGATACAGTCCTGCTTCCGTGCAATAAATACTGAAGTATGCAAGAGGAAATAAAGACATCAGACCCAACACTTTAAGGACTCTATGTACTTGGTGCATCTTTCTTCAGAGAGATATTTTTAAATACTTTGTCAATAAACACTTCACAACAGTGACTTGAAAAATGCCCAGATACTAAGCATAAGCCTATTATAACATCCACTAGTAAGACTTACACATAAAGCATAAACCCACATAGATATAATACACATGACTTCTAACAACCTGCTGAAAATAAGCAATCAAGGAAAAAAAAAGCATTTGCAAAACACCCCCATGTCAACAACCAGACAATTAAAAGACCGACTACTCCATCTCACTAAAAAGCCTTAAGCAAAAATCTCCACTCCCTCTTTAATTTTCAATTCCTCTACCCTCCCTGCTTCACAGCTCCCGGCTATTGGCTTTTACAATCTGTCCCTAGGGAGTGAGGAGTTATTACCCCTGTCGATGGAAGAGAAAGGGATGTTATTCCCTTGTCACCCTCTTCGGCTCCAGCAGATTCCAAGTGCTGATGTATAGCCTTCATTGGAGAAAAGCGGCTGAGAGGCTGTTAGTCCTCGGTCCTGTCAGATCCATCTACCTGTGCCACTGGTATTACTTACTGGAGTCAGAGTGACACTCGGTGTCCCCAGAGTCGACCAAAAAGTCCAGGAGCTAACACTGCACAGGATATTCTAGTACAGTGTAAATACCACAACAAATGTCCAACCTTGTCAGAAAGGCATCCAAGTTGCCAGACCTCTGCATTTTTGACACAAAGACAAATGCAAAAGTTTGTCTGCAAAAGCCTTTAAAATTTACCAAGTCCATTTTTTGCCCTCAGGCACTGAAGCACAAAATAAGCATTGTGAAAACTTATGGAAAAAGTTGAAGGAAGCTAACTAAAACTACTTTCTCTTGTTACTGTGATTTCCTCATTACAATATGATAGTTAAGAATCAGACCGGACTAAGGAAATCTCTACTCTGTGTGAAATTTACAGACTAGTGTTCTTACCTCCTCTCTTTGACTCTCTCTCTCTCATGCTCTTGTTCTTACTCTTTAATTCAAAGTTTGGATAAGAGCTTCCATTAACTGTCAAAAGATCACAATGTTCACATGACTAGAAAACGTTTTATGACTAAGATTCAGCCATGCGTTTCGTATCCTAGAAACCATCCGGCCAGGTGTGGACCATGAGACTTTTCTGAGAACAGTAAGCAGAACCCTTGATCCTTTTTGTCTGGTTTATACCTCATATCTGACTTCCTGTCTTTAACCTAAGCTGGGCAATCAATGGTGGTTACAGTAAAGTCAGCACCTATGAAGTATGCCCTCCCCTGCCAAATGAGTTATGTGGTCAACATCTTGACAAGGTCAAATCCAGAATTACCATGGTCTGAAGTAGTATAATTAGGATTTTTTCATCACAACACGTTTGTTTTTTGTTTTTTTGGGGGGGAGGGGAACTTTGTTGTTTTTGTTTTTGAACTTGTACCTTGAACATATATGTATTTATTTGTTTATTTATAAACCACTTAAATGAGTGGACCCCCTAAGGTTGGAAACATTTGGTTAATGCACTTGTCTATTAAGCAAAAGGTTGGAGGTTTGAGTCCACACAGAAGTGCCTCCAAAGAAAGGCCTGGTAATCTACTTCTGAAAATATTACTCATTGAAAAGCCCATGAAGCACAATTCTACTAGGACACACACATGGGTCACCATGAGTCAGAGTGGACTTGATGACAACTGGTAAAGGTCCCAAATTCCTTATGCAAAAGTCTCAGAACCAAATGTGCTTCAGAATTCAGAATTCTTCTTGCATTATACTAACACCCTCATTGGCGATCTTAGGCAGCACCCTGTAATAAATACTTGAAAATATCTGTAGAAATATGTTATTAATCATACAGACTGAATTAAATAAAAGCTATAAATAGCTGCATATCAGTTCCGATCGGGCTGACCTACCAAATGAGATACAAAATAACTTCTGGGCTTCAGAACTTTTTGGACACTAGGCCTGTAACTAAGGGATCGTAGCTAGGGGATTTTTCTCATAAATTGTTGTTATTGTTGTTTTTGTTGTTGTTAGGTGCCATCAAGTCAGTACCAACTCATAACGACTCTATGCACACAGAACTAAACACTGCCCTGTCCTGGGCCAACCTCACAATCGTTCCTACACCTAAGCCCATTACTGCTGCCACTGTGCCAATCCATCTCATTGGTGGTCTTCCTCTTTGTTTCCGACCTTTCACTTTACCAAACATAATATCCTTCTCCAAGGATTGGTCCCTCCTGAAAATAATTCCAAAGTATGAGAGACTAAATTTGGCCATCCTGGCTTCCAAGGAGCACTCTGGCTGTACTTCTTCCAATACAGATTTGTTAGTTCTTTTGGTAATCTTTGGTAGTTTTAATATTCTCTTCCAACACCATAACTCAAATGCATGAATTCTTCTACAGTCTTCCTTATTCACTATCCAACTTCACATGCATATCAGGTTATGGAAAATGCCATGGCTTGGGTCAGGAGCACCTTAGTCCCCAAACTGACATCTTTGCTCTTGAATACTTTAAAGAGGTCTTGTGCAGCAGATTTGCCTAATGCAATACATTCCTTTGATTTCTTGACTGCTGCTTCCATGAGTGTAGATGGTTGGTCTAAGCAAAAGGAAGTCTTTGACAACTTCCAATTAGGTGTATTATAAAATATGTGCAAAACAAATAGATTATAGGAACAACAGGGATTGAGATATGGTTGGAATGGGGAAAAGGGGAAAATAATGTTAAAATACTTGGCAGTCTTTTGAATCTTGGTTTCCATGTCATACCATTATAAAATAGACACTGGAGGGGGAAAGAAAGGAATAGCCAGAAATATCACCACAGAAAGTTTGTAAGTCCATCTTCTGCCTATAACTGATTGGAATACCTAAAATGGGGCTACAATGTGCCCAGTAAAGGAGGCTTCTTGTGGAGCCTCTGCAACACATAAGACTGTAGGTGGAAGCCTGAACCACATCCAGATCTCCAGAGATGGGAGATTCCCGCTTGAAAGGACAAGCAGACCAACCTGGAGTGGCTAGAAGAACAGAAGATACTTCTTGAAAGAAAGACCTACAGGAAAAATATAAAACAACACAGGCAGACCAACTGTTACTACAAGAACAAGCAAGTTGCTTGCCCAGGAAACATCAAGGCAAGTGGTTGGGTCCCCTCAGGGCAAACCCCCTTCTAAGACTATGGGAATACACTCTCTGATTGGTGACCACGTTTATCACCGATAAGGGGAAGTGAGGGAAAGACAGCAATGAAGCTGCAAGCTGAGCCCTACAATGTTCAGTAGACTCCTGTGAACCTGGCTGGAGACCTGGTTGGCCAGCATGGTGGCAAGACCTAGGGACTCTTGGGCCCAGAGTCAGTGACATAGCCACAGAAGACTAGAGTGGAGAGTGAAGCATCCAGCTGATAAAAAGAGAGTGCAGATGCATAAGAACACCCACACTTGCAGATAATACCCACTTGACCTGGCTTTAATGACTGGAGCTCAACTAGAAGAAAGAAGAGGGGAAAAAAGAGTAATCTGATACAATTTGATGAACTTGACCTACACCTATGGATTAAGGAGCTCTGGTAGCATAGTGGTTATGAACCGGGCTGCGAGCCCCAAGGTCAGCAGTTCGAAACTACCAGCAGTTCCGTGGGAGAAAGATGAGGCGGTCTGCTCCCGTAAAGATTTACAGCCTCAGAAACCCTGTGTAGGGTCGCTATGAGTCAGAACCAACTCCACAGCACATAACATGGATGTAGTAGCTCAAAAGAGGGAATAAATTTTTACAGCGGGATCATTCCTACCCCCTCCATACACAGAGTAGACAGGGATGGGCAACTTGGACATTGGCTACCCAAAATGGGGGGTGGGGGGAGGGGCTACAAAAGCAAGAAGTGACTGACTTACAAGCTTTCAAGAGGGAAGCTAGATTCAGAGGGCGTGAAGGAAGGTGGAATCTCCATTGAGTCGTATACAATCTGTCTAGGCGGAGCTGATGAAATGAAATGTGGATGGGTCTCTTGTGATACAATAGTGAATAATTGTTATCAGGACTACTTGTGAGGGTTAGAAATATAAAGGTAGATGTTTTGTAGCAAAAGGAAGGGAATGATTAACTTTACAGTCTAGGAGCAGAGGTCCCTGGGACCATCAAGGGACAAGAGCGGAGAGTGGGACCCTACCCAGAGAAGCAGTGATGCCAGAGATGGAAACAGAGAAAATAACATGGAGAGATGGAGAGGCTGGGGACTCTAGTCCCAGAGAGGGAGAGGGGCTGTGTGCTGATGACCAAGGGTCAGGTTTGTAGGGTATACCTTTTGGTTGGTTGATGATGCATGGAGGGGATTGTAACCATGGCAATGAAACGATATACGATAGGATGAATGTAAAGCTAATGTTCTCCCATGTAAACTATCACATAATTTACAATAAAACATTAAAAATATAGATTACAAGGTAATATGATAAAAATACAAAAGTAAATTCTAACCTTTTCTTTTTGCATGCCCACAGTGCACATACTTCACTGTGGAGACAGCTAGGCAGTAGTGGACATGGCCATGCTTCTTGACTACAGTAGATCCAAGGGGACTTCAGAGAGTTCATGGAAAAATGGAAAGAACAGATGATGAATTTTTTCCCCACAATCTTTTTGAAGCTCCCTCATATATGCCTGGCTGAAACATCCCCAAGTAGCACAAACTACTATTCGGCCATGGCCACACATTCTACAGTTCCACTCCCATGCCTTCCAGAAAATGCATAACTACAATATTGTCCTGAGTGAAAAGCCTGTACCTAAACTAGTCCAGTCCTCTCATTCCACCTGCATTCTTTAGGAGTCCTGGTGTGGCTCTGTAGGACTGCTGAGGCATAGACTGCTAACCACAAGTCTGGAAGTTCAAATCCACCAGTTATTCCTCAGAAACCCTATACAAGGTAGCTGAGTCAGAACCGACTAGACGGCACTTAACAACAACAACTATAATGCCTATGTAGGACTCTTAATTGAGAAGAGAAGAGGCTGTGACTTGCTGATAAGCACAGTGGAATGAAGAGAACAACTCCTTTGCTACACTAGCTTTCCTATGACTCTGAAGGAAAAGCATTACATAGTTCAGATTTTGTGTTTGCTAAACCTCTCCCAAATGACTAGGAGTAACACCAGTATTCCTTCTCTCTTATTAAACCAGCCTTACCACTTCTGCTAGTAACATTTTTGTATGAGTCAATAAACTATTTTCCAGCATGAATAGAGGAGAAAAAAAGGCTAAAAGCACATGTATAAAGCATTTTTTTTTTTTTGCTTGAAATCCTCAGTGAAGTTTTAAATTGTATCATAAAGCACTTTCCACAAAGAACTTACCATTCATCATATATGGTTCTTCCCTCAACCCTTATTCCTTTTTTTTTTCTTTTTAATTAGAAGCATCATAAGGAAGATAAATTAATAGGTTAGTGATACCAGGAAACACAGATACTATTCCTAAATGTTAACATTTGTTTTTCTCTAATTTTTTTCCTTTAGCTTATGATTATTTTGCCTCCACTCAGACCATAAGAACATTATTTTTCCGATCATCTCCTGCACACCAAACCCCCAGATGCAGAGCCTAGAGCCTGATGGGACAAAGATAAAAAAGAATCTTGGTGGATTAATGCAGAAAGTTGTAGAAGTTCACACCAGCTGCGCTCTTGTTCACAAGTACCTCACTTTGACCCTCACAAGAACCAATTAATGGAGAGATATTACCAAAGACTCAGTATTACATGCCCAGAGGGATTACATTTGCATACAATTTATGCTTACTTAATGTCAGCATTTATAAAAATGTCCTGAGCTTCTTTTTCTTTAAAACAAAGAGGACCCTCCCTAACCCAGAATTTCGAGACACCCCATAAGGCACTGATTAGTCTCAAACCGCTGTACAAAAACTGCCCAAATATCACTCTGTACTAAGCAGGAATGACTGTGGAGATTCACATTTTGTCAAAAATTTGATATCTTTTTCCTTCCTTCTTAGCGAAATGTATCTAATTTATTATAGATTTTCCCTGTCTCCAATCACGAATTCTGCAAATTAAAAACAAATCCCCATAATGCACAGATGTCTGATCCAAACTGGACAGTCTCTTGTGAAGGGCACCATAGAGCCATAATAGGACTTCTTCAAAGTGGCCGACTCCTTCCAGCCATGTTGCCAGGAGTTCATTTGATGACTTTCACTCATGCAGAGACAGCTGAGTATAGGTAACGAAATCACCTCGTTGAAGGTGGTCTTGAATCCTAAAGCAGTGTTGTTTGATTAAAAAAGAATGCCAACCACACTTTTAATTTTTCTTATAGGCACATTTTAAAAAGTAAAAGCAAAAAACTGCTAACAATCTATTTTATTTATTTAAAATATCACTTCAACATGTGGTTTACATTTAAAACTATTTATGAGCTACACTATCATTTTTTTCATACTAGGTCTTTGAACTGCCTTGTGTATTTTACACTTATAGCATATCTCAGTTTGGGTTTTAAATTCTCATCTAAAATATTCAATATGCATTTAGATTTCAATAAGGATCCCTGGTATCACAGTGGTTAAAGCACTTGATTGCCAAACAAAAGGTTGGCAACTGGAATTCACCAGCTTAAAGATGTGGCCGTCTGCTCCTGGAAGATTTACAGCCTTAGAAACCCTATGGGACAGGTCCACTTTGGCCTACAGTGTTAGGAGTCAGAATTGACTCGACCCCAAGCAGTGGGTTCGCTTTTGGTTTCAGATTTTATCAGATTTGAAGTGGAAAACACAGAGTCACCAAGCCACATTGTTCCAAATACCCTTAAAAGTTTTCCAGTAACTGCCTTGAGTAGTCAGTTTTCAAATTTAAGTGCGTGAAAACCCGAAATTTAGGTCCTCTGGTAGCATAGTGGTTATGAGTCGGGCTGCTAACCTCAAGGCCAGCAGTTCAAAACTACCAGCCATTCCACAGAAGATGAGGCTTTCTGCTCCTGTAAAGATTTACAGCCTCAGAAACCCTGTACAGGGTCACTATGAGTTGAAATTGACTCCACAGCACACCACCACCTCCACCGCCATCACTAACAATGGGTACTTTTTTAGACGTCCAGTGACCACATGTGGCTCATGGGTTCTGAATTGAACATGGCAATTCTAAAAGAATGTCAACTCACTTATCAACTATTATCTGACATTTTGCATTTATGATAACAGTAAATCTACTATCTGAAACTTTGTGTAATAATGACGTCTGGCAGCTGAAGTGTGCCTGGCTAAGGCCATGGGCTGTGAGTCTCAGTGGTTTGAAAATTGTGTAGGGATGTAGCCATCCTCCATCTTTGCCTAACACCAGCTTTCACAAAATGACCTGGTCTTTAGAACCTCACCATGTTGTTAACTGAGGAATGAATGCATATGATGGACTCAAAGACCAGTGAATAGCATCGGTCCTCTCTTGTTCACCTTAAGATCTCTTCTTCTGCAGGCTACCAATCCAGTTTAGCTCGTGTCCTTGACTCTCCATCAGAAATCATTCCAAACTCTCATACGTATTTGTGGGGGTGTTGTTGTGGGAATGGCTGCCTTCACACGATACAGTCAGGGCTAGATCAGGAAGCAGGCTCATCATGAGTATTCTGGACTCCAGGATTTCTTATAAGACTTAAGCATAACACTTAATGGAGGGACAGGGAGAGCTGAAAGACCGGGGCATCAGTAACCAGACCTGCAGCATTGGTGTGGTGGACAGTCAAGGCTCACAGGCACTCTGGGAAGCCAGGCATACAGGGTTGCTGGTGGAGAATGTGTAAAAGGTTGTTGCTACTACAGCTAGTGATGGGCTGGGCTCGCTATTGTCCACAGACCTATTGGAAGGCAGAGTGTTGGATGTGGAATGGAGGAGAACAAACATAAGCTGGAACCAGCTAGTATTTTTGTCTATCCTTCACTTATCTAACTCTGATGAGCTACAGAGAATACAATCTGTAGGTTCACTTTCACCTTCTAGGCCATGCACTGCTCTCTTTTTCTTTCAATTCAGAGCCATGTGGGGGGAATGGAATGCCAGGAGTCATAGTTCCAGCTTAGCAAATTTTACAAAGTATGAAACCACCACAGATTCCAGAAAGAAGTGGTTTCTCAACTTGCACGGTAAGTAAATATTTTCTTCTTAACAAACAAAAAGTTTGCTTGTAGCTCATGGACACCTTGAATGACATAACTGGTCACATTCCTCTCATTGCTCTGACTGCTAGGAAGCTCAGAGCCAAATTTGCAGACCACTTCCCATAGCTGTATACGTGTTATGCATTCTGCATTCTAATCTTCTCCTAGCCTTAATCTTTTTTCTAATTGGATCCCATTCCAGATTTATTTGACCCTTTTTGTCTATCTTTATAAGTTGTATGAACCCTGTGCCATAGTTATTAAAGTATTTTGCTGTTAACTAAAAGGTTGGTGGGTCAAACCCAGCAGTCGCTGCCTGGGAGAAAGATGTGACGGTTTGCTTCTATAAAGATTTAAAGCCTTGGAAACACTGGAGAGCAGTTTTATTCCCTCCTATAAGGTCACAATGAGTCAAATTGTCTCGACAGCAGTGAGTTTGGTTTGGTTTATAAATTGTACTATATTATTTTTGACACAGAGTCTATGCAAATAAGTTGATGGACAAACCAACAGATAAATCTGACTACAGCAGGTCTCTCTACTGGCTCATTCTTTGGAAATGTCACACCTGCTCTACCTCAAAGAATGTCCTCAGCTCGAAGAATGTAATCAGTGTCACTAAACGTAGAAGTTGTTGAATGGGTGTATATTTTGCAATGTATATTCTCAAAGCAGCAAAATAAATCCTTTTTAAAATAGTCATCATAAAGAAGCTGATCAAAACTTTAGAGTGCCCCACTTCTAACTACCCAGGACTTCTGGTGTGGCGCTATGGGTTAATGCATCAGACTGCAAAGCCGTTTGAACTATAAAGTCAGCAGTTCAAGCTCACCAGCTGCTCCTAGGAAACCCTACACAAGTCACTATGGGTCAGAACCGACTTGACAGCACTTCACAGCAACAACAACCTTCAATTAGCCAGTAGCACTCTTAACTATATAAATGCCATTTCCTTCTTAGCTCTAATCACCATCTAAAATTATGTTTCCTCATTGCCTACTTATTTTTCTCCCTCTGCCCACATCAAAAGAATGGTAGCTCCATGAAGGCAGGAATCTTGTCTGTCCGCTTACTACTGAACCCCCAGAGCCTATGATAATACCTGGCACAAAGTCAACTCTCAGTACAAATGTGATGAATTCATGAATTCATCAATGAGCAACCCACCAACTAACTGACAAACTTCTGTTTATTTTTAAATAACTTACAACATGATGTTTTATCTGAAATAAGTTACTAATAATTTTTAAAGGAGTGAGCAGTAGGCATGTCCAGTCTAATTTAGTTGTTTACATGTTGTTGTTGTTGTTGTTAAGTGTCGTCGAGTCGGTTCCGACCCATAGCGACCCTGTACAGGGTTTCCGAGGGTGTAAATCTTTACAGGAGTAGAAAGCCTCATCTTTCTCCCGCAGAGCGGCTGGTAGTTTCGAACCGCTGACCTTGGTTCATAGCTCGATTCGTAACCACTACGCTACCAGAGCTCCTTTGTTTACATAGTTCAGTCAAATGGTAAGGATATTTTCCCTTTCCTCATCTTCTCTAGTCAAGCAGCTGTCAAGGGTTGTCCTGTTTGTTTGGGAGCTACTTGTTCCACTCTTTGCTGTAAACAATCTCACCCCCATTCAAGACCTCTGATAGAGAAACCAGAAGCTGACTATGAGGAACTAGGAATGCTTTCATGAAATGTGTTTACCATTCACGTCAACCCTATCTATTTTTTAAATAAAGGGAAGTTTAATATTTCTTTTCCTCACCAAGATGATAGAAGGCAGGGCTTCCTGCTAATTCCAGCAATTATCCCTAGACATTCTAATGTAGATGTTTATTTTTAACTCCATCTTACTTCTACATTAACTGTTGCTCTGACCCAGGTGTATACCATAAATTAAATGAGTTTAGAAAATTCATGTTAAGGTAAAAAAAAAAAAAATCTCAAAAGTATCATTAAAAGCATGTTTACTTGTTGAGTCTGACTCAGTACAAAAATTCATCTCTGGTCAATGAAATTGGATAATCTTTATACCTTGCCATCCTGATGTAGGACTTTAGGATAAGCACTCGACTCCAAGGTAGGTTTGAACCACAAAATCAGCAGTTCAAATTCACCAGTCACTCCTCAGAAATCCTATACAGGCTCGCCAGTTGGAACTGACTCAAAAGTATTTGACAACAATCGTTATACCTTAGAAGGAACCCTCCCTGGTGGTGCTGAAGGATAAGCACAAGACTGCTTACCACAAGGTCAGCAGTTCAAACCCATCAGCCACTCACAGGAGAAAGATGAGGATTTCTGTTCCTGTAAAGATTTACAGGCTTTATATACACTACCTTACAGAGTGGTTGTGAGTTGGAACCAACTTGACAGCAGTGGCTGGGTTATATTTTTCAGTAAATTGATGGTTGCGTTGTTGTTAGGTGCCATAGAGACCATTTTCAAGTCATAGAAATCTATTGTAACAGAGGAGAGCTGCTCGATTGGGTTTTCTACATTGGAATCTTTATTAGGAGCCCTGGTGATACAATGGTTAAGCTCTTGGCTGCTAACCAAAAGGTTGGCATTTCAAACCTACCAGCACTCCATGGAAGAAAAGATATTACAATATGCTCCTATAAAAAATTATAGCCTACAAAACCCATATTTCCTCTGTTACATAGGGTTCCTATGAATCCAACATCAACTTGATGGAACACAACAGATCACCAGATCTTCTCCTACAAAACTCTTTGTTGGATTCAAACCATCAGTGTTTCGGTTTGAAGCCAGCTTCCATGGCCCTCAAAGACATCCAGCTCTTAATCTCTGGAACCTGTGACTGCTACTTTGTATGTTGTTGTTAAGTGCTGTCAAAGTTCTAATTCATAAGATCCTATATAGGATTTCCAAGTAGTGACTGGTGGGTTTGAACCACAGACCTTGATGTTAGCAGTAATGTGCTTAGCCTACATTGTCACACCAGGATTCCCTATCTTGTACAACAAAGTGGATTTTGCAGATGTGGTTGAAGGATCTTGAGGTGGGGAGATTATCCTGGATTGTATAGGTGGGCCCTAAATGTAGTCACAGTGTCCTTATAGGAGGTAGGCAGAGTGAGATTTGGCACAGAAGTCATGTTATGGAAGCAGGTGGAGGTAGACGGATGAAGAGTCAGAGAAGATGTGATTCTTCTCTGTTGACTTAGAAGATGGAGACAGGAAACAAGAACCAAGGAATTGTAAGGAATGCCTATAGAAGGTAGAGGGCAAGAAAATGCATTCTTCTCAGGAACCTCCAGAGGGAGCACAGCCACACCCAACAGCCCATTGAAACTGACCTCTTGAGGAGTAAGGTGTAATCTATACTGAAGGCTGTGGTCTTAGATTTCATCACTCAGTTTATTAAGTCCTCTTCATTTTCATCAAGCAAGGTTGTATCATCAGCATATCACAGGTTCTTAACAAATCTTCCTCCAATCCTTATGCCACGTTCTTCTTCATATAACCCAGCTTCTCAAATTATTTGATCAACATATAGACTGAATAAGTATGGTGAAAGACTACAACCCTGGCACACATCTCTCCTGATTTTAAACCATTCAGTGTTCCCTTATTCTGTTCAAATGACTGCCTTTTGGTCTATGTATAGGTTCTACATGAGCACACTTAAATGTTCTAGAATGCTCATTCTCTGCAAAGTTGTCCAAAGCTTAACATGATCCAAGAGTCAAAAGCCTTTGCATAGTCAGTAAAGCACAGGTAAACGTCTTTCTAGTATTTCCACCAAGTTCCATCTGACATCAGCAGTGATTTTGCTCATTCCACGTCCTCATCTGAATCTAACTGGAACTTCTGACAGTTCTCTGTCAATGTACTATTGCAGTCATTTAAAAATTATCTTTAGAAATTTTTCTTGCATGCAATATTGACATTGTTCGATGATTTCTGCATTCTGTTGAGTCACCTTTCTTTGGAATATGGCTCTCTTCCAATGAGTTGATCAGGTACCTGTCTTCAATATTTCTTGGCATAGAAGAGTGAGTGCCTGCAATTCTACATCAGTGTGTTGAAAGATTTCAATTTGTATTCCATTGTTGCTCAAAGCCTTATTCAGCGCACATTTGACGTCTTCCTTCAGTACCACTGGCTCTTTACATCTTTGAACACTGACATTTCTTTTTGGTAGAGTGACTCTGTGTATTCCTGCCATCTTCTCTTGAGCCTTTCAGCATAATTCAATATTTTCCCCCATATAATCCTTCACTATAGCAAGTTGAGGAGCTCTGGTAGCGTAGTGGTTACGAATCGGGCTGCGAACCTTAAGGTCAGCGGTTCGAAACTACCAGCCGCTCCGCGGGAGAAAGATGAGGCTTTCTACTCCTGTAAGGATTATTTACACCCTCGGAAACCCTGTACAGGGTCGCTATGGGTCGGAACCGACTCGACGGCACTTAACAATAATAGCAAGTTGAAGGTTGAATTTTTTCTCAATTCTTTCAACTTGAGAAATGCTCAGTATGTTCTTTCCTTTTGGTTTTCTAACTCCAGGTCTTTGCACATTTCATTATAATACTTAACTTTGTCTTCTCAAGCTGCCCTTTGAAATTTCTTCTTCAGTTCTTTTACCTCATTTCTTCCATTTGCTTTAGCACCATTATGCTGGAGAGCAAGTTCCAGAGTCTCTTCTGACATCCATTTTGGTATTTTCTTTCTTCCTTGTCTTCTTAATGGTCTTTTGTTTTCCTAATGCATGATGTTTTGATATCATCCCACAACTCTTTTTGTTTTCAGCCATTAGTGTCTAATGCATCAAAACTGTTTTTGAAATGATCTCTAAATTCAGGTGGGATATGTTCAAGGTCATATTTTGGCTCTTGCGGACTTGCTTTAATTTTTTTCAGCTTCAGTCTGAACTTGCATATGAGCAATTGATGGTCTATTACATGGTCTGCCCCTGGCCTTGTTTTGACTGATGACATGGAACTTCTCCACCGTCTCTTTCCACAGATGTAGTCAATTTGATTTCTGATTTCTGTGTATTCCATCTGGTGAAGTCCACGTGTATAAACATCTTTCATGTTGTTTAAAAAAGATATTTGCAATGAAGAAGTCATTTGGTCTTGAAAATTTCTGTCATGCGATCTCCAGCATCATTTACATCACCTAGCCATATTTTCCAATTATTGATCCTTCCTCTTTGTTTTCAACATTTGCATTCTAATCACCAGTAATTATCCTTGCATCGTGATTGCATGTTTGATCAATCTCAAATTGAAGAAGGTGGTAAAATTCTTCAATTTCATCATCACTGGCTTCAGTGGTTAGTGCATACATTTGCATAATAGTGGTATTAACTGGTCTTTCTTGTAGGCATATGGATATTATTCTATCATAGAAGCATTATACTTCAAGATGGATCTTGAAATGTTCTTTTTAATGATGAATGCGATGGCATTCCTCTTCAATTTGTCATTCTAGGCTAAATAAACCATAATTATGAGACTCAAAATGGCCAATACCAGTCCATTGCAGCTCACTAGGATATAGATGTTTATGTGTTCCATTTCATTTTTGACAATTTCCAGTATTCCTAGATTAATATCTCATACATTTTATGTTCTAATTATTAGTTAATGTTTACAGCTATTTTTCTTCATTTGGAGTTGTGCCCCATCAGCAAATGAAGGTCCCCAAAACTTTACCCCATTCACATGTTCACAGTCAACTCTGAGGAGGCAATTCTTCCCCAATCGTACTTTGAGCGCCTTCCAGCCTGAGGGGTTATCTTCCAACTCTATATCTAACAAAGTTCTGGTGCTATGTGATGATGTTTCACTGTAATTCATAAGGTTTTTCAGTGGCTAAACATTCGGAAGTAGTTCACCTTTCCTTTGTGAGTCTGTGTTAGTCTGGAAGCTCAGATGAAACCTGTCCCCCATGTGTGTACCTGTCAGCATTCAAAATACTGGTGACAGAGCTTCCAGCATCACAGCAACATGCAAGCCACCACAGTGTGACAAGCTGACAGACAAATGGTGGATTGTCAAGAATACACACTACAAAGCACACATAAGTTCAACAGTTTCTACAGGTACTATTGACAATAATCATATTCTTCAAGATATACAACTATTCTCACCCAGCTTTTCCGGCATTGTTCCTGTCCCATCAACATAAATTCACTGCGCCCCTAAAGTTCCCATCTAATCTTTTGAGAAGTCATCACTTTGACCCCATATAGGTAAATCTAAAAAGACCATATGCTTGTGAAAGTTGGGCAGTAAATAAGGAAGACCATAGAAGAATTGATGCTTTTGAGTTACGGTGTTGGAGGAGAATATTGAAAGTGCCATGGGCTGCCAAAAGAACCAACAGATCTGTATTGGAAGAAGTGCAGCCAGAGCCCTCCTTGGAGGCCAAGATGGCCAAACTTTGTCTCTTATACTTTGGACATATTGTCAGGAGGGACTAGTCGCTGGAGAAGGATATCATGTTTGGTAAGGTGAAGGGTCAGAAAAAAAAGAGGAAGACCCCCAGCGAGATGGATTGGTCAAGTGGCAGCATCAATGGGTTCAAACATGGCAACAATAGTGAGATTGCCCAGGATCAGGCAGTGTTTCGTTCTGCTGTGCATAAGGTTGCTATGAATTGGTACCAATTCAATGGCACCTAACAACAACAACAACAAGAAGACCATAATGTTCAAGACAGACACCTTTTACTAGTTAAGTTAAACTATTCTTTGGTTTTAAGATTTCTGGGGGCTAGTTCTGGTTTAAGTTTTAAAGATTATCTCTAGGCAATAACTTCAGGGACTAAACCAGTCCCATGGATCTAGAAAGTCAACAGGCTATGACAATTTGGGATTCTGTTCTGCATTTTCCCCCTTTTTATCAGAATTCTTCTAGAGAACCTTTATCAGAATTTTCATTAATAATAGCCAGACATCATTCAGTTCTTCTGGTCTCATAAAAAATGAGGCAGTTGTACATGGAGACAATTAACTACACATTCTATCTTTCCTATTTCTATCTCTCTTTCTCCTTCTGTGCTTCTGAGCAAATCGAGAACAATTGTAATGCTCTGGGTGGCCTTTTGGAAAGTGTTTAAGGCCTCAGGCACTATGAAGTAAAGTAGGAGGTAGAATAGAAGCACTAAACCCTTCGTTGTTATTAGATGCCATTAAGTTTGACTCATAGAGACTCTAGCCACAACAGATTGAAACACTGCCCCATCCTGTACCATCCTCACAATTTATTTTGTTTGTTTGTTTGTTTGTTTGTTTAAAGCTTTTATTGTGAACTGAGTGAAAGTCTACACACAGTGAAGGGCAGCTAATCAGTTTTACATTCAGCCAGTCTTTGTAATGCTTACACTCCCATCCATGCACTATCAGCTAACTGTCTTTACCTCTATTACTCTTGTTTTGGATGTACACATACTACATTGAAAATATGTTGTTGTTGTTGTTGTTGTTGTTGTTGTTGTTGTTGTTGTCAGGTGCCATCGAGTCTGAACCAACTCATAGCGACCCCATGCACAGCAGAATGAAAAATCTCTGATCCTGGGCGAACCTCACTACCGCTGCCACACTTGAGTCCATCAATGATGCCACCTGGCCGATCCATCTTGTTGGGGGTCTTCCTCTTTTTCTCTGACCCTCTATCTTACCCAGCATGACATCCTTCTCCAGTAACTGTTCCCTCCTGACAATATGTTCAAAGTACAAGAAATGAAGCTTAGCCATCCTGGCCTCCAAGGAGCACTCTGGCTGCACTTCGTCCAAAACAGATCTATTGGTTCTTTTAGCAGTCCATGGCACTTTTAGTATTCTCCTCCAACACCACAACTCAAAGGCATCAATTCTTCTACGATCTTCCTTATTCACTGTCCAGCTTTCACATCCATATGAGGTTATTGAAAATACCTGTCTGCAGGCACACTGTCTTTCTCAGTCCATGAGCCTATGGTCCTCTGTGCCTCTGTATCTCTATGTCATTGCCTCTGCCACCATCTCTATTGTTGCTGCTTTTCTGGTTAGATCATCCTCACAATTTTTGTTACACTTGAGCCCATTGCTGTTGTCATTGTGCTAATCTATCTTGTTGGGGATTTTCCTCTATTTTACTGATGCTCCACTTTACCAAGCATGGTGTTCATCTCCAGGGTCTGGTCCCTCCTGATAACATGCTCAAAGTATGAGAGACAAAGTCTTGAAACTTATTATTAGGCCAATTAAATGGGATGTTCCATGAAATCATGACCCTAACCCTCCAAAGGAAGGAACCAAACCCCGTGAGGTTTTGGTTGTACATAAACAGTGTGAGCAGCTATTCTTTTATTGTTATAGTTGTTATGAATGTATCTATGACACAACTTCAACCAATATGACTTTTTACAATTGTACAAAATTGACATCAATTACAATAATTGGCTGTGCAAACTTATTCTTAATCAATGCAATTTCCATCACCCTAAAAGCCCCCTTTTCCTTCCCTTCTGTCCCTGGTAGTAACTAATAAGCTTTGTGTTCTCTGTATATTGCTTTTTTCTATGTTCGATATGTTGTTGTTGTTAGATTCCATTGAGTTAATGCCAACTCATCGCGCCACCCCACGTACAACAGAATGGACTGCTGTCTGGTCTTGTGCCATTCTCACAAGCATTGCTGCATTTGAAATCATTGTTGGAATCCTTGTGTCAACACATCTCATTAATGGTCTTCCTCTTTTTTTCTGACCCTCTCCGTTGTCAAGCATGATATCCTTTTCCAGAGAGTAAACCCTCCTGATAACATGTCCAAAGTATGTGACATAAAGTCTAACCATACTCCTAAGGAACATTCTGGCTATACTTCTCCCAAGACAGATTTGTTTGTTTTCTGGCAGCCCATGGTACTTTCAATATTCTTAGACAGCATCATAATTCAAATGCACCAATTCTTCTACTATTTTTCTTATTCGTTTTCTAGCTTTCACATATGTTGCTGTTAAGTTTTGTCAAGTCAGTTCCGACTCATAGCAATCCTGCATAGGGTTTCCAAGGCTTTAAATATTCACGGGAGCAGAAAACCTCATCTTTCTCCCACAGAACTGCTGGTGGGCTCAAGGAGATTGAAAATACCATGGTCAGGTGCACCTCAGTCCTGAAAATGATATCTTTGCTTTTTAACACAAAAAGAATTCTCTTGCAGCAGATTTGCCGTATGCAATTACACCCTTTGTTTCTTAACTTCTGCTTCCATGGGTATTGGTTATGGACCCAATTAAAATTAAATCCTTGACAATTTCAATCTTTTCTCCATTTATCATAATGTTGCTTATTGGTCCAGTGGTGAGGAATTTTGTTTTCATTATATTGAAATGCAATCCATACTGATTTTTGATCTTCATCTGTAAATTCTTCAGGTCTTCTTCACTTTCAGCAAGCAAGATTGAACCATCTGAATATTGCAGATTGTTAATGAGTTTTCCTCCAATCCCGATGCCACACTCTTCTTCATATAATCCAGGTTCTCAGCTGAGTTGCTTAGTATATGGGCTAAATACTATGATAAAAGCATGTAATTCTGATACACACTTTTTCTTATTTTAACCATGAATTATCTCCTTGTTTTGTTCAAAAGACTGCCTATAAGTCTATGTACAGGTTCTACATAAGTAAAATTAATTGTTCTGATATTCACATTCTTCTCGATGTTATCCACAGTTTATTTTGATCCACATATTTAAATGCCTTTTCATGGTCAATAAAACACACTCATACATCTTTCTGGCATTCTCTGCCATTCAGCCAAGATCTGCCTAACATCAATAATGATATCCCTTGTTCTATGTCCTCTTCAGAATTCAACTTGAATTTCTGATGGTTCCCTGTTTGTACAACTGCAACCATTTTAAAATTATCTTCAGCAAAATTTTACTTGCTAAAATTAAATGATGAATTCTGTATTGTACTGGATCATCTTTTTTGGGGGGATTGGCATAAATATAGGCCTGTTTCAGTCAGTTGGCTAGGGAATTGTCTTCTAAACCCCTTGGCATAGATGAGTGAATTCTTCCAATGATGCATCAGTTTTTTTTTTGTTTGTTTGTTTTTTTAAACATCTCAATTTTTGTGCTGTCAACTGCTGGGGCCTTGTTTTTCACTAATGCCATCAGAATACATCAGAATAGCTTGTACTTCTTCCTTCAATACTATCAGTTCTGCATCATGTGCTATCTCCTGAAATGGTTGATAGTCAATCAATTCTTTTTGGTACAGTGACTCTGTGAATTCCTCTCATCTTCTTTTGAATATATTTCCTGCTCAATATTTTACCCACAGAATGCTTCAATATTTCAACTTGAAACTTGTTGTTTTTTTTTCTCCAATTCTTTAAACTTGAGAAATGCTGAGCATATTCTTTCCTTACTTTGCCTTCTTGAGCTGCCCTTTGAAATGTCTTCAGCTCTTTCACATCATTTCTTGCTTTCACTTTGGCTATACTTTGCACTTAAAAGCAATTTTCAGAGTCTCTTCTGATAGTCATTTTGGTTTTTTCTTTCTTCCCCATCTTTTCAATAACTTTTTGATTTCTTTATGTATGATATCCTTGCTGTCATTCTGCAACTCATCTTCTCATTAGTGTACAATGTATCAAATCAATTCTTGAAATGGTATCTAAATTCAGGAGGGATATATTCAAGGTTGCTAGGGGTCAGAACTGACTCGATGGCACTTAACAACAATACTCAAAGGTATATTTGATCCACATGTATACTCACCATGTATGTCTTGTTTAAGAAGGTATTTCTAAAGAATATGTTCTTGGTCCTCAAATTTGTAATTTTTGTGTGTGATTGACTTACTTCACTCAGCATAATGTCTCCAATTTTAGCTATACCATAGCATATACCAAGGCATAAAACCATTTTTTTGGTACAAATTGCCTTATATACTAGGTTGTTCTTGTTAAGTGCCATCAAATCAGTTCTGACTTATAGCAACCTTATATAGAGTTTCCAAGGAGTGGCTAAACAAAACAGCCAAACAGCCACCACTCGTCTGTCTGTCGTGCTGTGGTGGTCTGAGTTGCTGTGATTCTGAGGGCTATGCCACCGGTGTTTTAAATAACCAGCAGGGTCACCCATGCTGGAAAGGTTTCAGATGAGCTACAAAACAAAGACAGACTAGGAAGAAAGAGTGA
>NW_006408527.1:24157095-24176620 GCF_000296735.1 Chrysochloris asiatica | reverse complement strand
GAGGTTGGCTCAGGATCGAACATTGTTTCGTTCTGCTGTGCATAGGGTCGCTATGAGTCGGTCCCGACTCGATGGCACCTGACAACAACAACAACAACAAGGAGTGGCTGGTGAAGTTGAACCATCAACCTTGTGGTTCAAACTGACCTTGATGTCCAGTGCATTAACCTTCAGTGCCACACAAGGATTCCTATATATACAGGTACACTATCATATTATGTTTGTATTTTTTGTTGTTGTTAGGTGTTGTTGAGTCCGCTCCATAACAGAATTGTTGCCATCCTCACTACTGATAATGTTTGAACCCTTTCTTGCAGCCACTGTGTCAATCTTCCTAGTTGGATCCTTTCTCTTCTTCAACAACCCTCTGCTTTTCCAGAGATTGGTCCATCCTGACATGTTCAAAGTATGTGAGATAAAATCTTGCCATCCTTTCTTTCAAAGACCATTCTAGCTGTCCATGGTACTTTCAACATTCCTAGCCAACACCACAGTTCAGATACATCAATTCATCTTTGATCTTCCTTATTTATTGTTCAGCATTCACATGCCTAGAACTTGGGTATTGATAGCTCAGTGTTATAATCAAATCAAATAAAGCAACTTGAATAGTCAATATTTTTAAATGTTAAGAAAAAAACAACCAGAAGTAAACAATTACTAAAGTATTTGTCACCTAAAATATGCTAACATATTCCAAAAAGCATTAAAAAATAAATCAGATTTTATTTAGATGAAGGAGACAAAAAGAATATAGTTAAACGCTCTTAAGTTTGCATTCATTCTAAATTTAACATTTATGCTAAGGTAAGAACTGCTTCTAAGAGTACGAAGCATTGTGTAAATAGATGCTTTGTTCCCAGTGGAGCACCCAAAACCCTGATAAACCCTGGGAAACTAGCATGAACTCCATCCTGAATCCCTAAGGGAAGCTTCAGCACTGAAGACATCCATCAAGTTTATTCCATATTCTCTGTGTCACCCACTGATTCTTTTATGAAAATCTAAAACAGTAGTATTTTTACAACAGAGCTTTCAATACTCAATTTGTGGCATTGATATGCACTTCTATTTGTCAAGTTCATGCCATTTCCAAGTGTTGATCACCAGTCAGTACTCATTCAATGTCAATCCTTTCAATGCCACTGGCACCATCCTCTAACCGACATGATAGAACTTTCCCTCAGTATGACTCACAGAAAATCAAGCAACAAAACTGTTCTTACCATATTGGCTTTGGATATTATCTCTAACTTTAGTTTTTGAAACTGTTATGGATTGAATTGTATCCCGCAGAACTTTGTCTCTGTACCTCTAAATATGACTCTGTTTGGAAATAGGGGTTTTCTTGTGTTTATTAGTGAAGACATACCAGAGTAGAGTGGGTCCTAAGTCTAATCATGTCCGAGTTATAAAGACCAGAATAGATGCAGAGACACACACAAGGGAAGGCCATTGCAATCTACAAGCAAACGAACAACAAGGATTGCCGGCAGACACCAGAGAGTCTCACAGAAGCAATCAACATGGTAGAGATCTTGATTTTGACTTTTAGCCTCCTGATCTGTAAGAAAATAAATTTTTATTCCTTAAAGCCACCCACTTATGATATCTTTGGTATGGTAGTACTAGATAACTGACACTGTTCATAAAGATCAAGAAGTGAATACATAACCCCCAACCCTCCACTGGTCCAGTATTCCAATGGTAAGGTTATAGGACACAGCAGTTGGGACATGGCTCCCTTGACAGATAACCTAGGTATCCATTCTGACTTCACTGCTTACCAGGTATGCGTCACTGGCAAATAACTTAACCTCTCCATTCCTTAGCATCCTCAACTAAGAGTGGTGACAGTATGCACCTACTTCACAGGGTTGCTGTGAGGATTAAATAACATCATATGTAAAGTGTCCTCTTAACAATATTAGCAAATGTAGCAGAGACCAATAAATGGTAGCTGTTTTTATGTAATATATATTAGGAGCAGTTAAGCAACCCAAAACCAAACCCACTGCCATCAAATCTTCGACAACTCATAGTGACCCTATCGGACAGAGTAGAACTAGCCCCATAGGGTTTCCAGTGCCATAAATCTGTACCAGTGCAGACTGCCAGATGTTTCCCTTTTAGAGCATCTGGAGGATTTGAACTAATGGCCTTTCAGTTATCAGCCCAATGCATAACCCACTACACTACCACGGCTCCTTCCATTAAGTATAAGGACTTCAAATTTGCACAACAGTAGTGTGGATCATATGTTGTTGTTGTTAAGTGCTATCAAGTCGGTACCAACTCATAGCAACCATGTACACAAGAGAACAAAACACTGCCCAGTCCTGCACCAAATTCACAATTAATGCTACACTTGAGCCCATCACTACTGCTACTGTGCCAGTCCATCACATTGGGGGTCTTCCTCTTCTTTACAACCCTCCATTTTACCAACCAGGATATCCTTCTCCAGAGTGAATAACTGGGGTAAAAGAATATAGCCCTGGTGCACACCTTTCCTGGTTTTAAACATTCAGTGTTTCCTTGTTCCATTAGAACAACTGCCTCTCAGTCTATGTACAGGTTCCTCATGAGCCAAATTAAGTGTTCTGGAATATTCATTCCTTGCAATGCTACCCATAGCTTTTCTTGATCCACACATTTGAAAGCCTTTGCATAGTCAATAAAGCACAGGTAAATATTTTTCTGGTATTTTCTGCTTTCAGCTAAGATTCATCTGACATCAGCAATGACATCATTCCTTCTCATCCTCTTCTGAATTTGGCTTGAACATCTAGAAGTTCTCTGTCAATGGATGGTTGAAGCCATTTTTTTATTATCTTTAGCAAAACTTTGCTTGTGTGGGATATTAATGATATTGTCCATTGATTTCCAAATTCTGTTGGGTCACCTCTCTTTGGAATTGGCACAAATATGGATCTCTTCCAGTCAGTTGGCCAAGTAGTTGTCTTCCAAATTTCTTGGCAGAGATGAGTCAGTGCCTCCAGTGCTGCATTAGATTGTTGTCAGATTGTTGAAAGATGTCAGTTTGTATTCTGTCAATTCACAGAGCCTGTTCTTTGACAGTTTCTTCAGTGCACCTTGGACTTCTTCCTTCAGGATCATTGTTTCTTGATCATAAGTTGCTTCTTCAAATGGTGGAACATCAACCATCTCTTTCTGGTACAGTGTATTCCTTACATCTTCTTTTTTTTTTTTTTAAGATTTTTGTGTGGATTGAGTGAAAGTTTACAGAGCATATCATCAGTTTTACATTCAACAAATCATACAACTTGTTTCATTACAATGATTATAATCCCCTCCATGTACCATCAGTTAACAGTATTTCTCTCTATTCGCTTTAGCTTTGTAAAAAAAAAAAAAAGAAAAGAAAAGAAAGAAAGAAAAGAAACCACACTCTGGCATATATAATAATTTACACATCCATAGGGCACATTCTATAAGTCTGCCTCCTGGCCACCAGCTCTTCCTTCTATCTTCTTTTGATGCTTTCTGCATCATTCAATAGTTTGTCCATTGTACGTTGTTGGTTGTTGCTAAGTGCTATTGAGCTGGGTCCAACTCATAACAACCCTGTATAGGGTTTCCAAGAAGCAGTTGGTGAGTTTGAACCGCCAGTCTTGTGGTTTAAACCGCCCTAGTAGACCAGTGCTTTGTCCCACAGTGCCACACCAGAATTTATCTCGGTCTTTATCCCACAGTGCCCATTGAATCTTTCAATACTGAAAGGTGAGGCTTGAATTTTTCTTCAGTTCCCTTAGCTTAAGGAATACAGAACATGTTCTTCCCTTTTGGTTTTCTAACTACAGGTCTTACACATTTCATTATATTTGACTTTGTCTTCTTGAGCTGACCTTTCAAATTTTCTCTTCAACTCTTTTACCTCCTCATTTGTTCCATTTGCTTTGGCTTCTCTATGCTGGAGAGCAGTTCAAATGGCTTTCCAGTCTGGCGCATTAACCTACAGTGCCACACCACAACTCCAGTGATTGGAGTTAAACCTAGTGAAGGTTTAATAATATAATTCTTGAATAACTGCACTGTATCATATTGTGTAAATATGGGTACATTAAATTTTTTAAATGGTCTTAAAATATAGATTCTGTGGCATATATGAAATTCACTTGCAGGAACTCTAAGAGAGGGTTGTCAAAGAGACAGTGCATTTAGTTAAATATTGTCACCATAATGTGGCAGAAGAAACCACTTCAAATTCAGTGCTCTAAAACAAAAGTATCACCTGAGTTTCAGTGGGCTAGGCTGGACTTGGTTATTACAGAGGGCTAATCAGCTAGACTTGGCTATAGATTTGGGGGCAGACCTGCTTTAGGTGTCTCTAAAGCTACAGGGGCATACACTCACAAGGTAGATTCCTGAAGCAAATAATTCAAATTCCTTATCCCAAGGACATTTATGGTCCCAGTTTCACCACCAATCCTTTGACTGAAGTCAGTCACATTGTCAACCCAAAGTCAATGGAGCAGAGAAGATGACTCCACCCACAGTGGGAGGGGAGGGGAGTTCATTTTCAGACCAATAATTCAAACTACAATCGGAGCTCATGGCAGCAGCAGTCAAGAAATCAAACAGCAATGATATAATCCTATACATAGAAAATCCCAAAGGCTCAGCAAGAAAGTCATTGGAACTTATTGAAAGATTCAGCAAAATGATAAGGTACAAGAGCAATGTACAAAAATCAGTTGAACTCCTATACACTAATAAAGAAAAGTCTGAAAAGGAAATTAGGAAAACAATACCATTTACAATAGCCACCCAAAAGATGAACTATTTAGGAATAATCCTAACCAGAGAAACAAAAGACCTATACAAAGAAAACTGCCAAACATTACTATAAGAAACCAAAAGAGATATTAAAAATGGAAGACTGTACCATGCTCATGGTATATTGTGAAAACGTCAACACTACCCA
Source organism: Chrysochloris asiatica (assembly GCF_000296735.1). Lineage (NCBI taxonomy): Eukaryota > Metazoa > Chordata > Mammalia > Afrosoricida > Chrysochloridae > Chrysochloris > Chrysochloris asiatica. The sequence goes on along the minus strand of NW_006408527.1, from coordinate 24,171,672 downwards.
AAGCAATCTATAGATATAATGCAATCCCAATCCAGATTCCAACATCATTCTTTAAAGAGATGGAAAAAAATGATCTTGTCGTCCAATGCTTATCCAACAGCACCACAAAACAATGAGATATCATCTGACCCCAGCATTAATAGCAAAAAAACCCAGAAAACAACAAATGCTGTCGAAAGTGTGAAGAGACTGGGGCCCTCCTACTTTGCTGGTTGTTGTTGTTGTTATTGAGTGCTGTCAAGTCAATTCTGACTCATAACCACCCCATGTAGGGTTTTCTAGGAGCAGTTGGTTGGTTTGAACAACCAACTTTGCAGTTCAAACAAACCTTGCAGTCCAATGCTTAGCCTATAGTTCCACACCAGGACTCAAACTTTGCTAGTAGGACTGTAAAATGGTACAACCACTGTGGAAAATGGTATGGTGCTTCCTCAGAGAGTTGGAAATAGAAATATCATATGACCAAGCAATCCCTTTACTTGGTACATATCTACAAGCAATAAGAGACTTAACGCGGGTAGATATATGCACACCGATGTTCACCGCAGCAGTACTCACAACAGCAAAATGATGGAGACAGCCTAAAGGTCCATCAATGGAAAAATGTATAAACAAACTGTTGTATATATACACAATGGAATACTATGCTACCTTGAAGAATAACAATGAATCTGTGAAATATTTCATAAAGTGGATAAACCTGGAGGACATTATGCTGAGTGAAATTAGTCAATCACAAAAAAATGAATATTTTATGAGACTACTACTGTAAAAACTCAAGACAATATTTTCATGATAAAAGAAATAGTCTTTGATGGTTGTCAGGTGTGAAAGGGAATGACGAGTAATTGACTGGTTAAAGGGTATACATGTTAGCTTGAAAAGCAATATGGTACCTGCAAATCAACACACATTAAGTAATGTTCCCACACTGTTATCTTCTTGACTGGGGTGCCGTAGACAGACACATATATTTTCATAGACTTTTAGAATGAGAGTATTTCTAAAGGTGGAGCCCTTGACTTATGCAAATAGTTAAGCACTAAACTACTAGCTGAAAGGTTGGTTTGAACCCATCCAGAGACATCTCAGAAGGCAGGCCTAGAGATCTGCTTCCAAAAGGTCACAGCCTTGCAAACTCTTTGGAGCACAGTTGAAATTGACTCCATGGCTTATAGCAGCAGCAATTTCCAGGTGTTTTGAACATTAAATCCACTCACTAAGTCTTTCCTACAATAATGATTCCTTCCCTATGAAGTAGAATTATTATTATCATTTTCATTTTGCACATAAAGGAACTTAGGCAAATAGAGGTTGAATACCATACTCAGGGTCACACAGCTACTAAGTGGCAGAGGCAGGTCTGGAGCCACAACAATCTGGCTGCAGAGTTCATCCTCTGAACTACCATTCTACTGCCTCCCTGCAGCTACTGCACATCTGCTTCCACATCCAGGAAACATCAGTTCCTGAGTTCATTCATTAATTCTCTCAATTATGTTCGTGCAGAGGGGAGAAAGAAGAGACAATATCATTTTATAATCAAACAGAAATAAAATGCTAATTTGGAAAATATAAATTCCATTAGAAAGGCAATATGCAGATAAACCTTTTATTCCCAACCACTACAAAGAGAAGCTGAGGATTAAGTAATAAATAGTAGGGAAAAAATGCATCCAGAACTAGTAGGATCGAATAATGCAAGTCTATCAGGGAGCACTCCATTCTGGAGTACATCTATTTCTTGTCACCAACAAGTGTTCATTATGTTGAGGGTTCTATAATAAATGTTGCAGACATCAACACTTGCAAAGCACCACCTCTACTCCCTAAGAAATCTACAGTTAAGTTGGGAAGCCAGTCGATACTTACCCAAATATAAGTATATAAAAATATATGTAAGACCTCAAGAAAACATATACCTAAGGAGCTCTGGTAGCGTAATGGCTACAAATCAGGCTGTGAACCACAAGGTCAGCAGTTCGAAACTACCAGCTGTCCCATGGGAGAAAGATGAGGCTTTCTGCTCCCGTAAAGATTTACAGCCTCAGAAACCCTGTACAGGGTCGCTAGGAGTCAGAACCAACTCCACAGCACATAACAATAACAACAAGGAATGCTATAAACATCAAGCGTTACAAGTGTTCAGAGAAGGGCAGTGAGGGAGCTTTTCAGCAATGGTTTCTGGACCATGTAGAACTTGATATAGTTCACAAAGGAAAAATAGGATTCAAATGAGTGGCCATGGAGGGGAAAGAGTCACAGTAGGGCAATGGTCCCTGTAAAGCCTACAATGCAATACCTATTGCCATCAAGTTGATTCAGACTCATAGCAACCGACCCTACAGGACAGAGCAGACAGTAAATGTTTGCGGAAGCAGATTATCTCATCTTGTTTCCTCGGAGTTTGAACTACTGACCTTGCAGTTAGTAGCCCAATGCTTGGCCCACTGGACCACCAGGGCTTCTAAAAAGTTGAAATGCAATTGGTATGTTCAACAAGAGGTGGAGTTCAAACTTAACTTCACTCGCCAGCTTTTTTTCTCTCATCAATTCTGACACCAGCCATCACTCCCATGGCACTCTCTACTTCTCTGTTGTGTTTAATCATTTGTTGCAATGGCCACACAGAACGCAAAGACCATACTCATGATTATGAGGTTTACTAGGGAAGTAACAGTTTCAGGATCAGAATCAACTTGGAAGTAACAGGAGTAGATTAGGAGACAGTTCATCAGTCAGTACAGCTTTCAACCTCTCAGCTCATTCTCTGCTGTGGCCACAGACAGACAGACTTTGCTCTCAGACTTTGCTGTCAGCCTTGGCTCAGGCCTGCCATACATGGGCAAGTGTCAAAAAGCTCTTTAGCTCTGTAGATAAGTGCCCAGTGACATCCCACTCGACCAAGAAGCCTTCTGTCCAAAGGCACTCAACTCTCTTGCTCTGTGAGTTAGCAAGCCTACTGTAGCCACCTTTCTCTGGGGACCGGGAAGCTCACCATGCCATCTTGCATCGGTTTCTTGGTTCTGCTGCCAATGTTTCTCTGCTGCTGGACTCTGCTTTGTTTTGCTGCTTCTTGTTGTTTCATGCTGTCTCTGGTGTTACAGCTCTCTCTATATCCTGGGTCTAGGAGTTCTCAGTACAATAACCCTAGGTCCAAAGGTGGAACTATACACTCTGCTCTTTTTCTTGTTGGCTCCTTATAAACCTAGCAGGATGGTGAAACTGACAAATCCCCTTGGTGGGCCATGGGCACCTTATTTGCATAATCCCACCCATGCAGGGGTTCCATGAACCTTATTTGCATTATCTCACCCAAACATTTCATAGGAATTACAAGATCATGGGGTCATATAAAAGCAATTTACTGTTTTGTAGGAGTCAACCAAATGGGAAAGAAAGTATACAGAGATGTGTCTGGGAAGATTATTCTTTGAGTTCAGTGAAGCATAGTCTAGTAAGAAGAAAACAGGAGGCAAGAAGACTGTCTAGAGAGACAATGCAATAACCCAACCTTGAGTTTGCAGATCTAGACTAGCCAGGTGATAATGATGATGATGAAAAAGAGCCAATATGAAGAACATTGAAAAGAAGGAAGTATGATCAACCAAAACCCTGCTTTTTTGAGGATCCTGTTATTTGGTACCACCCTCTCTGTCTCCTAGCATCATCAAAAGACCTCTGGGACAGTCACCGATAAGGGGAAGTGAGGGAAAAACAGCAAAGAAGCTGTGAGCTAAGCCCTGCCATGTTCAATAGACTTCTGTGAACCCAGGTGGAGACCTGGTTGACCAGCATGGTGGCAAGACCTGGGGACTCCTGGGCCCAGAGTCAGTGACATAGTCACAGAGGACTAGAGTGGAGAGTGAAGCATCCAGCTGATAAGAAGAGAGGGCATATGCACAAGAACACCCACACTTGCAGATAATACCCACTTGACCTGGCTTCAGTGGCTGGATGACCAGAACTCAACCAGAAGAAGAAATAAGAGAAAAAAAAAGAATATTCTGATACAATTTGATGAACTTAACCTACACTTATGGATGCAGTAGCTCAAAAGAGGGAACAAATCTTTACAGCGAGGACAATTCCCACCCTCTCGATACACAGGGTAGACAGGGATGGGCAACTTGGACAATGGCTACCCAAAATGGGGGTACTACAAAGGCAAGAAGTGACTGGCTTACAAGCTTTTGAGAGGAAGTCTAGATCCAGAGGGTGTGGAGGAAGGTAGAATCTCCACTGAATAGTATCCAATCTGTCTAAGCGGGACTGATGAAGAGATGGGGATAGCACTCATGTGGCACAATAGTGAATAATTGCTATCAGGACTGACTGTGAGGGTTAGAAATGTAAAGGTGGACATTTTATAGCAAAAGGAGGGGAGTGGTTGACTTTGCAGTCCAGGAGTGGAGGTCCCTGGGACCATCAAGGAAGAAGAGCAGAGTGTGGGATCCTACCCAGAGAAGCAGTGACACCAGAGATGGAGGCAGAGATGATGATGTGGAGAAATGGAGTGGCTGGGAACTCTGGACCCAGAGAGGGAGAGGGGCTGTGTGCTGACAACCAGGGGACAGGCTTGCAGGGTATACCCTTTGGTTGGTTGATGATGTATGGAGGAGATTGTAACCATGGCAATGAAACGATATACGATAGGATGAATGTAAAGCTAATGTTCTCCCATGTAAACTATCACATAATTCACAATAAAACATTGGGGGGGGAAAGATCTCTGGTACACTTCTCATTCATCAAAAGACTTGAGCCATTGGCTCAGTGTATTTGTCTGAAACTTAAACCTTACCATTAGTGGTATACTAACGCCAGTTTGTACAAGCTCACAAGAGTCGACTGGTACATTTTCAAGAATTTTGCAGGCTGTTAAACACAGCCATTATTAAATTAATATTTTCTTTTTGTTGTGTGTGATAAAGTGGAAGGACAGAGAAAAAAAGGATGATTCCCAATAAGATGGATTGGCACAGCTGCATCAGCAACGGACTCAAGCATAATAATGATTGTGAGGCTGGCATAGGACCGGGCAATGTTTTCTTCTGTTGTGCATAGGATCACTCTAAGTTGGAACTGACTCAACAGTACCTAATGATAACAACATCATTGCTGGTTTTGAGGTTAGTTTGGTCTGTTGTAACTGTACAGTGGCACTATTGCAAAATGGTGTGCTACAGTGCATCTCTTCCCAACTCTTGTCCAGTGATATCATGTTAATAGCTTGAAACTGAAGAAGTATTTACGCCATGAAAATTGAAAAAGTCTATAAGCCAAGGCTTGATTTATTTCTTTATTATTTGTCTAGACTTTAAGAAAGTAGAGAAAACATTGATCATGAAGAATAAATCCAAAAGTAGTATTGAAGCTGAAAGTGATGGCATACAAAGGGGCTTCAAAAAGTTTGTGGAAATTTCCATTATCTTTTCATTTTGTTTTTCAATGGACTTTTTGAAGCCCCTCATAATTTGCATAGGATGAGAATAAGAAATAGTTTGATAGTGGCTCACATATAACATTTAATGATAATAAATTTATTGTGAAAAGAGTTCTTGTATAGAGATGCAGTTGTTGTTGTTGTTAAGTGCCGTCGAGTCGGTTCAGACCCATAGCGACCCTGTACAGGGTTTCCGAGGGTGTAAATCTTTACGGGAGTAGAAAGCCTCATCTTTCTCCCACGTAGTGGCTGGTAGTTTCGAACCGCTAACCTTAAGGTTCGCAAGCCGATTCGTAACCATTACGCTACCAGAGATGCAGTAACATTCATCAAATCATGACTGAATGGCAACCATAGGTTGGCTACAGATCCAAATTTGGCAAAAAATCAATGAAAATGTTCAGTGAGAATCAAGTGACTATAATTTATAACACGATGGTGGTGATCGTGGTGATGGTGGTGGTGTGCCATGGAGTTTGTTCTGACTCATAGCAACCCTGCATAGGGTTTCTGAGGCTGTAAATATTTACAGGAGCAAAAAGTCTCATCTTTCTTCCATGAAACAGCTGACTTTGAGGTTAGCAATCTGACTCATAACTACTAAGCTACCAAAGCTCTTTAATAACATAATACTGAATATTTTATTGTAATTTGTAAATTCTGTGCTATATAACTTATATACCAGCAACATTTATATAATCTTATGTATATCTATTTTTTCATACATTTTCCACCAGAGAGCCCACTGTTAAACATCTATTACCTACCACCCAGGTAGACACCCTGGTTTAATCTTTACTGGATGTGAATTTTTCTGTACTCTTGAGAATGATTTTAGTAAATAGAAAATACCACTCAACTGAGTTTATTTTTTTAATTCAACATTTCAATCTAATTAAGGTTTCCAATTGATAGGCTGTTTCCTTAAAACACTTTATATTTATTTTATTTATAAGGTTATAAATATTAGTAATCACTTTTCTCTTATTCAGACAAGCATGGGTTTATTCCTTACAAAATGTGATTAAACCTATCTTTCCAATCAATGGATGACTACAAACAAATTCTATCAGTATTTCACTTGTCTTAGTCTCATTAAGGTGTCCTAAAAAAAAAAAAAAAAAAAAAAAAAAAACAGGTGAATTATAACAGTGGCTTCTAGAACATTTGCTGGGCCAGCCACATTCAAAGCAGAGAGGTCACCTCAGAAGGTTATAGTGATAGATTTTGGGAATTCCAAAGGGATCATGCTGATAGATTTTCTTGAAGGACACAGCATGATCAGGAGCTAATAATGAAGAAGTTTGATGGAAAGTGAAAAACACACTGGGAAGGAAAAAACCACAACAGGACAATGCAGCTGCTCATTCTTCGAGAATAACAAGTATCGCCCTATGAAAATTTTCATGGGCCACTTTATTCTATTTACCTTACAGCTCTGACCACACCCCTTCAGACTTCTGCTTCCAAATCTCATAGAACATTTCAAAGGAAAATGATTTTAGTTCCTCAAGGATGCCTAAACCATGTTTTAACAATGGGAGGAGTAGTTAATTTTCCAGTACAGGAACAAAGGACCCTAGGACCATCAAGGGAGAAGAGCAGAGTGGAATGTGGGACCCTATCCAGAGAAGCAGCGACACCAGAGATGCAGGCAGAGATGAAGACATGGAGAGATAGAGCAGCTGAGGACTCTAGACTCATGGAAAGACAAAGGCTAAGTGCTGGTGGCCAGAAGCAGGCTTGAAGAATGTGCCCTTTGGTTGTTTAAATGATTATATATTCCTGAGTGTTTTATGAACATCCAAAAAGAAAAAAAACAAAACAGAGAGAATAGAAGCAAATACTGTATGATGATGCATGGAGGAGATTGTAATCACTGCAATGAAACTATGAGTGTAAAATCGGTATTCTCCCATGTAAACTATCACTCAATTCACAAAATCTTAAAAAAAAAAAAAAAAGACTGTGAAACAACAGTGTCTTGTTTAATAATGTATCATTGAAGAAAATTAGGTCCCATAGCTTTTTTCTTGTGTTTTCTTCCAAGAACTTTATGATTTAAGATTTATTATTTAGGTACTTGATTCATTTTGAATTAGTTTTTGTACAAGGTGTGAGGTATGAATCTTTAAATTTTCTGCATGTGGAAATCCAATTCTGCCAGTACCATTTGTTGAAGACAGTGTTCCTCGTTCCTCATTGAATGGCTTTGAAGTTCATCAGATAGTTTTGAATTTTCTATTAGAGGATCATGTCACCTGTGAATATATAGTTTTACTTCTTCCTTTCTAATTTGGATATCTTTATTTTTCTTACTGTATTGTCTGGCTAAGCATTTCAGTATAATACTGAATAGGAATGGTGAGATTGCCTTCTGCCGCTCATGCATTTTTTGTTGCATTTTATATGTTATCGTTAAAAATCATTAGGTCCTTGTTATAGACTGAACATTTAGTTTCTTGGTTTATTTTTAATTAGTTTTTGTGTATGGTGTGAGGTATGGATCTTGCTTCATTCTTATACATTTGGAAATACAATTTTCTTTGTTGGAGAAACTGTTCCTTCACCATTAATGTATATTGTTGAAAATCAATTGATCCTAGACATATGGACTTATTTCTGGGTTCTCAATGCCTTTTCATTGGTCATTAAACCAATACCAGGCTGTTTGGATTATTATGGCTACATACTATGTTTCGATATTGGCCCGTAAAAGGACTCTTTGTTGCTGTTCTTCAATATTTTTGAAGCTCTTCAGGTCCTCTTGCCTTTTCATATAAAGTTGAGAATTAGCTTTTCCATTTCTACAAAGACCAAGTAATCAACGTTTCCCATCATCATATCTCTAAATAGCTTTCTCTGGGGTATGTCCAGCAGTGCCCCCACTCTTCCTTAGTGAAGTCTTTTGCTACCTCTTTGATGGTCACTGATTCCATGATTGCTTGTCAACAGCTCAGCTGCCAATGGTATTCTTCTGGGTTTCCACTCACAAACAGTCCAAGCACTAAACAGACAAAGGTACTCTCCAGGACCCTTGCTCCTCATAACCACCTTTAAGTATGTTTGATTAATATTTAGTTCCCATCACAAACTTTGCATATAAAACTTCTTTGAAAAGAATTAGTTATGCTTAGATATTTAATAGATTCTACTTTTATTAAGTATCTTAATTATCTTAATAGCATATTAGTACCTGGTATCTGAATGACACTTGAAAGTCTAACAAATTTAACTTACACAGATTATAAATTTTAAATTTCTGAAATGTTCCAATACTGTAAGTAAATTTTCTACTTAAAAAATCATAATTACAATTTTTACATAAAATACAAACCTAAAACAACTACTAATTCATACATTCGTACTGAAATTACAAGGATGCTCTATGCAAAAATTTTAAAAACTATTAAGTAAACAAAATACCAGATATGAAGGAGTATAGTCTTCTTTATCCCTAAAACATCCACCATTCTTTAGGATGGACTGTCTGAAATATCTGTATATTTCATTCCAAAAATTATTGAGACTGAGGATGAGTGCCCATGAAAAGGAGTTGCTGAGTGGTACAAACAGTTAATCAATTCTTCTGCTAACTGAAAGATTTTTGTTGTTACATGTCGTTGAGTCAGTTTTGACTCATAGATACCCTGTATAGGGTTTCTGAAGAGTGGCTGATGGGTTTGAACTGCTGACCTTGTGGGTAGCATTCTAGTGCTTAGCCTACAGTGTCATACCAGGACTAGGAGATCTGAATTCACCCAGAGGTACCTCAGAAGAATAGTCAAGAGATCTTTTTCTGAAAAAATTAGCCAGGGAGCACAGGTCTACTCTGACACACAGGGGCTTACCATGAATCAGAATTGACCTGCCAATACCTGACTACCCATGAGGGAAACTACTGCATCACTTCACACAATCTGGGAAGGAGTTACCTTCCTATATAATTTCAGGTTGTCTTCTCAGCTTGCTTGAGATTGCATACAGGCCTGAAATTCTAGTCTGGGCACTGACTGAATTCTTATCAGTTACCCTGGAGAAACATGCTGAGTCCTATCCTATTTACCAGGATGTCAAAATTTGAGGAGTTGCTCTTATAGCTGTGGCCCACCCCAGAGTCCAAGAAGTCTATATAGTTCTTACACTGAACACTTGGTTGGATTTTGTGTTCCTTTGGCTTAGATATGAAAATGCCATTTTGTGTGAATTTTGAGCATGAAGGAATTCTATGGTCTTTCATTTGATTAGGACCATAAGCACATGAAAGATAATAAAATAATATCCATTGAAATCTGGATAGTCACATGTCTTTGAATAATTCTATTCATCACAACTTCCAAGGTAATTCTATTGATCCTTCTCCATCTGATCCCAAACAAACCTAAGTTACTGTCAGAACTAATTCCAAGTCCAACATCCCACCACCAGTCAGAATCTTTCATTGCAAAAGCAAATGAAGCATAAGAATGCTGCATTTTTTCCATCAACATTGAATTCACCAGATTCACTGGAGGATTTTCCTATTTAGTCCATGAGTTTGCCATCTAGGAGGAGTCCTTGGGTGGCAAAATCTGTTAAGTGCTCAACTACTAGCTGGAAGAGCGATGATTCAAATCCACTTAGCGATGCCTCAGAAGACAAGGCTGGAAATCTGCTCCTGAAAGGACACAGCTTTTAAAACTCCATGGAGCCATTCTACTTGGCTCCTGTGGGGTCATAGTGAGTCATAAACAACTAACAGCACTACCGAATCTGGGAGAGCTTCAACTAATTCTCTCCTCCTTTGTTTCTCCTTCTACTACAATAAAACACTTGGTGTAGTGCTGTGGTATAAGCACTGGGCTGGTAACCACAAGATCAGCAGTTCAAACCCACCAGTCACTCTCAGAAACCCTATACAGGGTTGGTATCATCAGAATCTGTATGCTGAGCAAATAATCCAAGAAAATGGATTATGTGAAGAAAAAGGTGGCATCAGGATTGGAGGAAGAACCATTAACAACCTATGATATGTAGATGATACAACCTTGCTTGCTGAAAGTGAAGTTCTCTTCACTTTCAGCCTTCAGTATGGGTTGCAGCTCAATGTTAAGAAAGCAAAAACCCTCACCACTGGACCAATAAACAGCACCCATATAAACAGAGAAAAGACTGAAATTGTCAAAGACTTCATTTTACTTGCATCAACCATCAACACTCATGGAAGCAATAGTAAAGAAATCAAACGATGTATTGCATTAGGCAAATCTGCTGCACAAGAGCTCTTTAAAGTGCTCAAGAGCAAAAATATCAATTTGAGGACTAAAGTGCATCTGACCCAAGCCATGGTATTTTCAATAGTTTCGTATGCTTATGAAATTTGGCCAGTGAATAAGGACGACTGTAAAAGAATTGATGCTTTTGAATTATGGTGTTGGAGAAAAATATTAAAAGTACCATGGACTTCCAAGAGAACAAACCAATCTATGTAGGAAGACTATAGCCAGAATGCTCCTTAGAAGCCAGGATGGCCAGACTTCATCTCTCTTACTTCAGACGTATTATCAGAAGGAACCAGTCCCTGGAGAAGGCCATCATGTTTGGTAAAGTGGAGAGTCGGAGAAGAAGAGGAAGGCCCCATCCTACATGAACTGGCACAGTGACAACAGCAAAGGGCTCAAGTATAGCAACGACTGTGAGGTTGGTGCTGGACCAGGCAGGGTTTCATTCTGTTGTGCATAGGGTCCCTATGAGTCAGTACTGACTTGATGGCATCTAACAGCAAATGATCAGAAGCTACTTGATGGCATACAACAACAACAATAAAACTTGCAAAACCCAAAAATTTGTATAAGGTTGAAGCTTGTCAGACGAGAATCACTCAAATATTTTCCACTGAAAAAGCAAACAATAGAAAAGTGGTAGTGTCAAAGGTGAAGAATTTGCAAAACCCAGCAAAACAGGGCAGGGAAGTTCCTGCTCTCAGGTTTCACAGTATCTCCTTCAGGCAAGATTTAGGCTTCGTGCTGCATGCTGACGATGTCTGAATCTGAATTTCCTATTAATAAGTAACATGTTTCATTTATGCTAAGGTAATTATGTGTGAGAAAAAACATCATTTAATGACAAGTAAAATTTTAAATTACTATCATTTTATGTTTGGTTTGAGAATAAGCATACACTAAATGTAGTTAACAAATGTGGCATGACGTTCTGGTGTGGCGTTGAAGGATAATGCACTGGATCTCAAGATCAGTTTGAATCCCAAGGTCGATGGTTCAAATTCACCAGCCGCTCCCCAGAAACCCTATATAGGGTCGCTATGAGTTGGAACAACTAGACAACACTTAACAACAACAATATAGATTAAGAGCCCTGCTGTGGTGCTGTAGGATAAGCACTGGACTGCTAACTGCAAGGTCGGCAGTTCAAACCCACATGATGCTCTTGGAAACTCTACAGAGTCGCTGAGTCAGAACTGACTCGACAGCACACAGCAACAACAACAACAAGATTAAATACGTTTTTAAGAATTGTTGTTGTTTTTAAGTACCGTGGAGTTGGTTCTGACTCATAGTGACCCTGTGCAGGGTTTGCAAGGCTGTAAATCTTTATGGGAGCAGAGATCCTCATCTGTCTCCTGAGGAACTGCTGGTAGTTTCGAACTGCTGACCTTAAGGTTCGCAGCCCAATTCATAACCACTACGCTATCAGAGCTTTTTAAGGATTATTGTTGTTGTTAGGTGCCATCGAGTCGGTACCAATTCATAGCCACCTTATGCACAGCAGAACGAAACACTACCCGATCCTGGGCCAACCTCACTATCGTTGCCATGATTGAGTTCTTTGATGCTGTCACTTTGCCAAGTGACAAAGTGACAAAGGATTAAGGATTAGATGTTTGCAATTCTTAACATTTAACACTAAAAAGCTTTTTTCTGTAATTTGTATATTTTATTTCTAAAAGACAAGACAGAAGACTTCATGATACTATAAGGGGCTTCAAAAAGTTAATGGAAAATGGAATTGAAAGATGATGGAATTTTACCACGAATGTTTTGAAGACCCTTTATATGCTCATATTGGTCCCTTTTGATCATATGACCAAAGTATGAAGATGAAGTCTGGCCATCCTGGCTTCTAAGGGGTAGTCTTCCAACACAGATTGGTTTCACACTGACTATACCAATAACTATTAAAACAAATAAAACTAAATTAGATTTTATCATTCTATTTTCCCTTATCACTGGCCTTGGTGAAACTGGAGACATCTTGATATGGATGCTATATTCAAATCAGATTAATACAATTTACAGATTTGATGAAGAGGCATCTTGAAGTAAATTGGCAGAATTACTATGATTTCTGAACCTTTTACTAAGTACATTTTTTTTTTTTTCAAATCCAGTGCTCCTAAGTTTCCCTCCTTTAATCCATGGTCTACTGTGGATATAAACTAAGCAGCAGGTGTTTATAACCAAACTACTGTGGTATCTGCTGCAGTCCCGCTCTGAAGTCAGCAGGGGCTCATCAGCTCATCACCAACAGGGCACCCTCACAGAATTCAACCTTGGAAGCCCGAACTCTCACAGTCCCATGTCAATGGGGAAATTTTTAAATTTTTGTTTTCTTTTTTGATATTGTAAAAATAGATATTTATACTGAAAGTCTTTGCCACCCTTAAGGTGGTCCCTTTGGAAATCCACCAGCACTGCTAGAAAATGTGTTCTATCCCACAACCACCAGCTGTTGTCAAGTGGAATCTAACTCATGGCAACCCCACCTGGTCGGGGGAAAACTGAGTTCCATTTTGTTTTCAAGGACTGGTCTTTCAGAAGTAATCACCAGGCCTTTCTTCTAAAACATTTCTGGGCGGACTTAAATTTCGAGCCTTTTGGTTAGCAACTGAGCCCATTAACTATTTGTATCATCCAGTGACTCTCATAATTATGTGCCATACTTGTCCTAACTGGAACCAGGATCCTGTGATGCTACACAAGTAATTAAATTCAGTACTTAATCCTAGAGATGCCAGCTCTCGACCCCATTATGATTGCTTTGATCATATGACTTTCTTCTTCTAAATAAATGTTGGAAAAGGCTCTTAACCAAACTATTCAATGTCACCATTGTGTCCTTCCAGATAAACGATGACAGAAATAATACTTTCAATATAAGATTTTCAGGCAACCTTGTCATAATTCCACAGTCCCCCAGGGGTTCTATAAGACAACAGGTTGGTGATGACTTATCTAAAAAATGGATGAACAGCAAATACTCAGACACTCCATAAATATCGTTTCTCTCAGCAGAGCTTTCAAATGGTATTAATGGCAGTGTGCTGGTGATTATGTTTCCTGATAAGAACCTGGAAAGCAACTATCCCAAACAGTCCATTAAAAGCCAAACTGTGATCAGATGAGGGTAGAATTCCATGTGTGTATAGATGTGAAACAGTTCAAAGTACTTGGGAAATCCATTGCAAATATGAAGTGCACCCTTCTCCCCCTTGTTAGTCCTCATAGTTACAGTTTTTTTTACCTCTGAATGTTACCAATCAGCTAAGCTAACCACTCTCCCATACCCAATCTGAGATATGACCTGCAACTCAAATGGTACTTTAAAAAATAAATGCACATGCAGTGATAAAAACTGAGCTATTGTACACTGTAAAACAGTAACAGATGGAGTTTTACAAGAGTCAACAAAGTTTTTGTTTTATTTTGTTTGTATTATTGTTCCTTTGACAAGAAAGAAAATTAGTTTCCAAAGATGGCCAGTCAGTATAGAGAATATTTCTATCAATCCAGTTGAAATAGTGGAGTTCATTAAGATCAATGGAGTCCTGGTGTAGTGCTGCAGGATAATGCACTGGACTGCAAGTATGGTTGAACCACAAGGTCAGCAGTTCAAACTCACCAGCCACTCCTTGGAAACCCTATACAGGGTCACTATAAGTTTGTACCAACTCAACAGCACTTAACAACAAAACTAAGATCAGTATTTGATCACTAACCAAATATGTACTAAGTAGTTGTTATGGATTGAATTATGTATCCCAAAATATGTGTTAAACAACTAACCCCTGTGGGGGGTGGGGGAAACCCTAGTTTGGTTGGATACAGCAGTTTTCTTTCTTTTTTTTTTTTTTT
>NW_006408527.1:24145434-24156355 GCF_000296735.1 Chrysochloris asiatica | reverse complement strand
TACTTGATGTGAAGACTCTTTCCCTCTCTGTTGGTATTTAGAGTAACTACCGCTCTGAGTATAGGTCAGGTTCATCATGAAGATGTATCTTCTGTCACTATAGCTGTTCCAGTCTGCTTGTCCTTTCTAGTAGGAATGTCTCACTTCACAAGGTTGTGGATGGGACTCAGGATTCCACCTAAGGTCCTATACTCTGTAAAGGCTTAGCACTTTTCTTTTGGTGTGTAAATAAGGTCATATCAGAATAGAGTAGATTCTAAAAGAATCGCTTCTTTGTTATAAAAGGGCATCAGACTAGATGAAGAGACACACAGGAGGAAGTTGTCGTGTGAAGACAGACACAAATGACAGAGTCATCTATAAATCAGCTATTAGAAGCTGAAGTATATGAACAAGAATCTTTTCCTAACGCCACGACATGAAATCAGACTTGTAGCTCCCAGAACTGTGAGAAAGTAAGTTTCTTCAAGTCACCACTCAGCGTTCCTAAGACAGTAGTTAACACATATATATCGTTGTGCCAGGTGCTAACCCACACTCACTTCTGCAATAGTCAGAGCAATGCTAAAAGGATGTAAGGAAGCAAGAGGGGTTCATCTGTAAAAGACATGCAGCTCTATCACAAGGGGTTTTCCTCCATGCAAACGAAGCCTTCCAAATTCATTCACATTGTTCAACTATGAGTTAACCAACTCAGACCTCAATCTAATAGTTGTTGCTGAATGCGGTCGAGTCGGTCCCAACCTATAGTGACCCCGTATAAGGTTTCCAAGGAGCGGCTAGTGATATTGAACCACCAACCTTGCAGTTCAAACTGACTTTGCAGTCCAGAGTATTAACCCGCAGTGCCACACCAATCTAATAGTACTGAGAGGTAAAAACTCTCATCATCATCCTACAAGAGGCCATTACACCATGGCCAGTACTTCACCAGCCCTGCTTTAACTTCCCTTTAAAGAAAGATTTCTGGGGGAAAGGCAGCAATGAAGAAATGGGCTGAGTTCAGCCATGTTCCATAGACACCCATCAACCTAGAGATGAGAGAGAGAAGAGGAAAGGCTGGTTGGTCCGAAGTGTAAGGAGATCTGGGGACGCCTGAGCCCATGGACAAGGACATCGCCATGGAGGGTTAGAGCTGAGAATGAAGCATCCAGCTGATATGAAGTGAGGGGAGACACACAAGAATGCCCACATTTGCAGACAGTACTCATAGTGTAGTGATTACGAATCGGCCTGCTAACCTCAGAGTCAGCAGTTTGAAACTACCAGCTGTTCCGCAGGAGAAAGATGAGGCTTTCTGCTCCTATAAAGATTTACAGCCTTGGAAACCCTGTACAGGGTCACTATGAGTTAGAACCAACTCCACGGCACATAACAACAGCAACAACCCATTTGACCTAGGCTCGATGGCTTGATAAGCAGAACTCACTAGAGGAAGATAAAAAATAAATTTTGATAAAGGAAACAAGTGTACGTTGCTACAATTTGATGAACTTGATCAATATTTATGAATGTAGTAGCTCAAATATCAGCTGAGAGGGAAGGAGTCTTCACACCTACTATCAATCCTATTTCCTTTGTATACAGGGTAGATAGGGGCGGGCAACTTACACATTGGCTACCTAAAATGAGGGGGCTATAAAGCACATTCACAGAAACAATAGTCAAGAAATAAGATGACATATTACATTAGGCAAATCTGCTGCACAAGACCTTTTTAAAGTGTTGAAGAGCAAATATGTCAGCTTGAAAACTAAGGTGCGCCTGACCCAAGCCATGGTATTTTCAATAACCTCATATGCATGTGAAAGCTGAGCAGTGAATAAGAAAAACAGTAGAAGAATTGATACTTTTGAGTTATGGTGTTGGAGGAGAATATTGAAAGTGCCATGGGCTACCCATAGAACCAATAGATCCGTTTTGGAAGAAGTGCAGCCAGAGTGCTCCTTGGAGGCCAAGATGACCAAACTTTGTCTCTCATACTTTGGACATATTGTCAGGAGGCAGCAGTCGCTGTAGAAGGATATCATGTTTGGTAAGGTGGAGGGTCAGAGAAAAAGAGGAAGATACCCAGCGAGATGGATTGGCAAAGTGGCAGCATCAATGGGCTCAAGCGTGGCAACAGTAGTGAGGTTGGCCCAGGATCTGGCAGTGTTTCATTCTGCTGTGCATAAGGTCACTATGAGTCAGTACCGACTCAATAGCACCTAACAACAACAACAACATAAAAGCATAAAGTGACTGGTTTTCAAGAGTTCAAGATAGAGTTTAGTTTAAGAGTAGGGGAGTGGGAGCAGAGTCCATAGTGAATAGTTTTCATCTTGTCTAGATGGGTCTGGTGGAAAGAGATGGGAATAAGATTCTTATGATTCAATGGTGACTAAATGTTATCATGACTAATTACGATTGTCACAACTGTAAAGGTAAAAGTTTTGTAACAAAAACAGGAGAGTAGTTAATCTTACAGTCCAGAAACAAAGGACCCTAGGACCATCAAGGAAGAAGAACACAAGTGGAATATAGGACCCTATCCAGAGAAGCAGCGACACCAGAGATGCAGGCTGAGATGAGGACATGGAGAGAGGGAGCAGCTGAGGACTCTGGACTCATGGAAAGAGAGAGACTAGGTGCTGGTAGCCAGGAGGCAGGCTTGCAGAGTGTGTCCTTTGGTTGTTTAAATGATTATATATTCCTGAACATTTTTGTGTACATCCCTGCCTCCCCCCACCCCCCCCCATAAAAAAACAAACCCCAGAGGGAATGGAAGAAAATACTGTTGACTGATGATGTACGGAAGAGACTATAATCAATGCAATGAAATGATGGTGTAAAGCTGATGTTCTCCCATGTAAACTATCACTCAGTTCACAACAAAAAATAATTTAAAAAAAGAGAAAGATTTATGCTTAGTGTTTCCTTTCTTTTCTTAATTTGCACTGATTTCAAAAGAGAAAAATGAAAGAATAATCCATCTCTCTGAAGAATTAAATTCTCAGTTAAGCCAGCAACCAACACTCACACAAATGTGTGTGAACTGCATAATCGATTCTGTGATTAGGGAGAGAAGAGCTCTGCACCCACATTGATTTTAGAATGCAAATCTAAATACAGCTAATCTTCACCTAAATATAATAGGCATAACATTGATTTTTTTCCCCTCACAATCATATAAAAAATTAACTATCTAATGTAATGGTAAAGAAATAATATTATTTGAAGTTAAAGATACATTTTATAATCTCTAGATTATAATAAATAATATATCAAGATATGATAAATTAAAGATGCGTATTATAATCTCTGGAGCAATCACTAAATACACACACACACAAAGGAAGTAAAATTGAACATAAAATACTCAATTTACCCAAAAGAAAATAAAAAAGCAGAATAGAAGAACAAAGAACAGTTGGCACAAATACAAAACTACTACTATCAAGATATTGTTGTTTTTGTTGTAAAGTGCCATTGAGTCAGTTCTGACCCATAGCAACCCTGCATAGGGTTCCCAAGGGGCAACTGGTAAATTTGAACCACCAATCTTGAGGTTTATACCAACCTTGTGATCCAGTGCTTATCCTACAGTGCTACAACAGGACTCCATATATCAAGATGGTAGACTCAAATCCAACCATACTGAACATTTCACTTAAAGTGATGGCAGAACATTTGTGAAATGCATTTCAGTAATAATGAAATTTTCTGCCACTTAAAGCCTTGTGATTTAAAAAGAGATGTTTGTTAATGTGTGTTTGTCTCATTTATGTGTTAAATGAAAGTTAACCTCACATAGAAGGGCAAACTCATTGGTTAGTTTTAAACTAAGACTCCGTTATCAACAATATCTTGTAGAGAGTGACAAAGTGGGTGCTCTGTTCTGAGGCTGCAATCATCAGTAGAAATATTGCTTATTTAACTGCTGGCTGCTGCCATCATTGGAATGCTAAGTCCTCAGAATAATGTGTACTGGACATAGCAAATGAAGGTGATATGCTCTTGTTGATTTCCAATAGTAACTGTTCTTACAAGTTTTAAACCACTACTTGATATCTCAAATAAGTAAGATTAAATAAAGGTTAAGACATCAGTCACACACACACAAATATATTTAAATTAGTAAGAAAGGTGATATTATGTCTAGAAATCTATGGCTAGAGATACTTGAAAAACAGTTTCTGAATCTCATGAACACAATAATATATTAACATTTTTATAGCAAAGCAGACTGATAAATAATTCACAGTCCCACACAGGCAGGAGTCTTCAAGTATATCAGCTTTAATAATGAGAGTTTAATTACAAAGCCAATGAGTTATGATCAACATTCCTGCCCTCCACCACCCCACCTCCCAACACCATTGCACTGCAACTTCATACACAAGTAACTACACTTGCCTTTCTCTCTCTCATTCCGTAAGTGTCGAAAAAGGTCAAACTTGGACTGCCCAGTTTAAGGCTCTCAAATAACTAACGCCTTTCAAAGAGGGGAGCATTTAGCTCCAAAGGTTTTAGCTGACAAGTATATTAACCCTGAGATATAAGAGCTCCTTTATCAATCAACTTGCAATATGGAAATGGATTTCCAACTTAGAGTTGTGCCACCTCAGCACATTTGTAGTGCCACCCTACATGATCAGCTAGTACCACATCTCTGAAGAGATATTGGATCTTAGAGATAGAAAGTCAGCATCAGGGTATTGTTTCACTTCTAGCACCTCCCCCATTAACCCTCTGAACCAATACATTAAGGTCTCTCACCTGGATTGTTGCAGTACACGCTTCCATCCTGCCCCCTTACACCAAGTTCTTAAAAGTCCTAGAATGGGTCTCCATGTCAGTCCTCTCCTCAAAACCCCACAGGGGCTCTGCAAGTCACTCAGGGGCTTTAAGGAATCTAGAAAGTCCCACAGGGTCTGAGCGTCTCCTCCCCACCAGCGCTCAGATTTCACAACACATTCTACTACTATGCCCATTCCACCCACACTGAATCCAGGAATGTACCACCGCCACCTCAGGGCCTCCACAGAGGCTCTTCCCCAGCCTGCAATGTTCCCCCACCCCCAATATATTCTCATACTTCACTCTCTCACCATTTCAGGGTTTTACTCAAAGGTTTCCCTCCCAGAGACTTACCCCGATGATCTTTTTAAAATTGTAAGCCAGCCACTGAATCAAGAACCCTCTGATCCTTCTCACCTGGACATTACCACCTCCTGGTGCCAAGAACATGAATACCTACTTTATTATATAATGTCTTATAAATTATTTAAAATTTTATAAAATTTTTATTTTTTATTGTGAATTAAGTGAAGGTTTACAGATCAGATCCATTTTCCAGTCAATGATTCATACACATTTTGTTTCATGTCACTGACTGCAATCCTTACCGTGTAGTATTACTTATCCTGCTTTCTCCCTGTGTTTCCTGGTTCCATTTGGCCTTCTTTCCCAACCATTCTGAGCTTTGCCCTTGGGTAAATATTGCCCTTTTGATCGCAAATGATCATTCTAAGATGTTTACCTTCCTAGCATTACTGTTCTCCTTATAGATCTGCATACTGTTTGGCTGAAAATTGAGTCATGGGGGTGAGTTCATTCTAAACCTGAAGGCCACAATCTTAGGGATTCCACCTGTCTTTAATGAACCAGTAAGCCTGGTCACTTTACTGATTTTGAGTTTTGTTCCACATTTTTACCCCACTTTATTCAGGATCTGCTAATGTGATCCCTTTCAGAGCAGTTGATAGTTGTGGCTTGGCACCATGTAGTTTTTCTGGGCACAGGGTTGTAGAGCCTGATGTTCATGTGGTCCATGAGTTCACTGGGTTAATATTTCCATGTGTAAAATGGGCACAGAGGTGGCTTCTGACCTCTTCTGGAAAAACAGAATCAAATTCAACATCAGAACAAGACCAATTCCTATGATACTGAGTTGAGGCATGACACCACACTGCAACCTTCTGTCACCAACTGTCCCTGCCACAATACTCTCTACATCTCTACTGGGTTCAATAATACATTGCAATAACCACACAGACCTCAAAGACAATACTCATGATTATGGGGCTTATCGGGGAAGTTTTTGTTATTGTTAGGTGCCATTGAGTTGGTTCTGACTCACAGTGACCCTAGGCACAGTAGACTAAAACACTGCCCAGTCCTGGCCTAGGCTAACAATCATTGTTAAACTTCAGCCTATTGCTGCTGCCACTGTGCCAATCCATCTTCCTCTTTTTTGCTGATCCTCCACTTTACCAAGCCTGATGTCAATCTCCAGGGACTGGTCCCGCCTAATAATATGTCCTAAGTATGAGAGGTTAAGTCTCACCATCCTGGCTTCTGGACTTCTTCCAACACAGATTTGTTTGTTCTTCTGGCAGTCCATGGTACTTTAAATATTCTCCTCCAACACTGTAATTCTGTCTTCCTTATTCATTGCCTAGCTTGCACATGCATAGGAGACTAGTGAAAATGCCATACCTGACTTAATCAGGTGCACCTTATGACTCAAATTGATATATTTAATCTTGAACACTTTAAAGAAGTCTTGTGAAGCAGATTTGCCTAGTACAATACATCATTTGATTTTTTTGACTGTCACTTTCATGAATACTGATTGTGGATCCAAGCAAAATGAAGTCTTTGACAACTTCAATCTTTTCTCTGTTTATCATGATGTTATTTAATGGTCCAGTTGTGAGAATTTTTGTTTTCTATATATTGAGGTGCAACCCATGCTGAAGGTTTTGATCTTCATAAGTATTTTAAGTGCTCTTCACTTTCAGCAAGCAAAGTTGTATCATCTGTTAGTGATTCTCCCTCCAGTCCTGATGCCACATTCTTCTTGATATAATCCAGCTACTCAGATTATTTCTCAACATACAGAGTGAGTAAGTGTTGTGAAAGACTACAACCCTGGTGCACAGCTCCCTAATGTTAAATCATTCAGTGTCCCCTTGTTCTGTTTGAATGACTGCCTTTTGGTGTATGTACAGGTCCCTTGTAAGCACAATTACGTGTTCTGGAACACCATTCTTCACAACATTATCCAAAGTTTGTCATAAGCTACAGAGTTGAAGCCTTGGTACAGTCAATAAAAGCACAGGTAAACATCCTTCTGGTATTCTCTGGTTTGAGCCAAGATCCATCTGACATCAGCAGTGGTATCCCTCATTCCACATTCTCATCTGAACTCAGCTTGAACCTCTGTCAATTCCCTGTCAATGTACGGTTGCAGTCATTTTTAAATTATCTCTAACAAAATTTTACTTGCACGGGATATTATCCTATGATTTCCGCATTCTGTTGGCTCAACTCTTTGGAATGGGCACAAATATGAATCTCTTTCAGTCAGTTGGCCTGGTTGTTGTTGTTGTTGTTAAGTGCCATCGAGTCAGTTCTGACCCATAGCGACCCTGTACAGTGTTTCCGAGGATGTAAATCTTTACAGGAGTAGAAAGCCTCATCTTTCTCCCGCGGAGCGGCTGGTAGTTTTGAACCGCTGACCTTAAGGTTTGCAGCCCGATTCATAACCACTACGCTACCAGAGCTCCTTAGTTGGCCTGTTAGCTGTCTTCAAACTTTCTTGGCATAGATGAATGACTTCCTCCAGTACTATATCAGTTTGTTGAAATATTTCCATTTGTAGTCCAACAATTCCTGAAGCCCTGCTCTTGTCAATGCCTTCAGTGCACCTTGGATTTCTTCCTTCAGTATTCTTGGCTCTTGATCATATGCTACCTCTTGAAATGGTTGAACATCAACTGTTTCATTTGGGTACAGTGACTCTGTGTATTCCTTCCATCTTCTTTTGGTGCTTTCTGCATCATTCAATATTTTGCTCATAGAATCCTTCAATATTTCAAACATAAATTTAAATTTTTTCTTCAGTTCTTTCAGCTTGAGAAATGCTGAGTGTGTTCTTCCCTTTTGGTTTTCTAGCTCCAGGTCTTTGTACATTTCAATATAATATTTGACTTTGTTTTCTCAAGCTGCCCTTTGAAATTGTCTGTTTAGCTCTTTTACCTCCACATTTCTTCCATTTGCTTTAGCATCTCTACACTGGAGTGGAGTCCTGGTGTAACCCTACCAGCTAATGTACTGTACTGCAATCTCAGTTTGAACCACAAGGTCAGTGGTTCAAGCTCACCAACTACTCCTCAGAAACCCTACACAGGGTCACTATGAACTGTAACCAACTCAATCACACTTAGCAACAACAACAATAACAACAGTGGAGAACAAGTTTCAGAATCTTTTCTGACATCAATTTTGGTCTTTTCCTTACTTCCTGTCTTCTTAATGACCTTTGGCTTTCTTCTTGGATGATGTTCTTGATGTCATCCCACATATCCTTTGGTCTTCGATCATTATTAGTGTCTAATGCATCAAATCTATTCT
Source organism: Chrysochloris asiatica (assembly GCF_000296735.1). Taxonomy (NCBI): domain Eukaryota; kingdom Metazoa; phylum Chordata; class Mammalia; order Afrosoricida; family Chrysochloridae; genus Chrysochloris; species Chrysochloris asiatica. The sequence continues at coordinate 24,147,955 of NW_006408527.1, read as the reverse complement.
TGATATGATCTCTGAATTCAGATAGGATATGTTCAAGGTCATATTTGGGCTCTCATGAGTTTGTTTTAATTTTTTTCAGTTTCAGTTGAACAACTGATGGTCTGTTCCACAGTCTGCCCCCAGTCTTGTTTTGGCTGATGATATGTTGCTTTGCCACCGTGTCTGCCCACCGATGTAGTCAATTTCATTACTATGTATTCCATCTAGTAGGGTCCATGTGTATAGTCGTCTTTTATGTTGTTAAAAAAGGTATTTTCAATGAATGAGTCAATATTCGCTGTGATCTCCAGAATTGTTTCTATCATGAAGGCCATATTTTCTAACTACTAGTCCTTCATCTTTATTTCCAATCTTAGAATTCCAGTCGCCAATAATGATCAATGCATCTTAATTGCATATTTGATCAATTTCATACTAAAGAAGTTCATAAAATTCTTCAATTTCATTATAACTGGCTTTAGTGGTTGGTGTGTAAATTTGTGTAATAGTAATGTTAACTGGTCTTCCTTGTAAGGGCATGGGTATTATCCCATCACACATTGTGTTGCTCTTCAAGATAGATCTTAAAATGTTCTTTTTGATGATGAATGTGATGGCATTCCTCTCCAATTTTTACTTTCTTGCATGATAAACCATTTGATTTTCTGATTCAAGATAGCCAATACCAGACCATTTCAGGTCACTAATGCCTAGGATGCAGTCCTGTATGTCACTGTAGGATAAGCATTTTTTGACAAATTTAAATTTTCCTAGATGCATATTTAGTACATTCCATGTTCTGATTATTAATGGATCTTTTCAGTTGTTTCTTATTTTGAGTTCTGCTCCATTCACAAATGAAGATCCTGAAAGCATTACTCCATATGCATCATCACGGTCAACGATACTTTGAGGAGGCAGTTCTCCCCAGTCGTATTTTGAGTGCCTTCCAACCTGAAAGGCTCATTTTCTGACTCTATATCTGACAATAATCTGGTGCTATTCATTATGTTTCAATATGCAATACTCTGGCGCTATCTGACAGTGTCCCACTGCTGTTCATGAGGTTTTCAGTGGCTAAACAGTCAGCAGTAGTCTACCTTTCCTTCTTCCCAGTCTTTGTTGGTGGAAGCACAGTTGAAACTTTTTCACCATGAGTGACTTTTCTGGCATTTAAAAAACCGGTGGCATAGCTTCCAGCATCACAGCAACACAAAACCATCACAGTACGACAAACTGACAGATTCAAAAAGTTAATAGGTTGCAATTCAGTATTAGAAATTAAAAGACACAGACTTTGGTCAGGACATCCTTTTTTCTACCATGCCCCCAGGGAAGCCCTCTCTGGCTTTACTCTCTTGCCCTGATCTTTGCCTTGTTCAGGCAATGTTACAAAGTCCTTTTAGCATTGCTGGTAAATGCCCAAAGGGCATTCTATTCCAACTATAAACTTCAGCCTAAAAGCACTCGGCTCTTGCTCCATTGGTCATCAAACCTTGCTCCCAAAATTAAATTCCTGGAGGCCCCTGATTCCACAATGGAGCCTCCTACCTGCAGGCACACAGTTTTCTCACTCTGTGGTCTGGGAAGTCCACTTTTCTGTCTTTGCTCTGAATATCAGTTCTGCTTCTTCCACTTCCCTGCTTAATAGCTCCCTGTCCCTGGATCAATGTGCAGAGATCTCAGGGCTAAAAGGGCACACTCCACTCTAGTTTTTCTTGATGGTAGTAATAGACCCTCTTCCTGCTCCTGAGATGACTCATTTTAAACTCAGCAGGATGGCAAAATTGAGCAATCCCCCTGTTAGAGTTCCAAGTTTTTACAATCACAAGTAACCCTGTTAACAATTACTCACAGCTGAATCCTACAATTCTTTCAGGATCTTCTCCCAACTTCTCTTACCCAAACACATCAGGAAAAGAGGAAATACACCCAATGTACATAGTCTCACCATTTCTTTAGTAGAGTCATAGAGTAAGGCTAGAAGAACTTTATGATTACTAATCCTCTACGCTGTATCACGTGCCTTCAGTTTTCTTTACTCTACTTTCCTCTGGAGAGGAAGAGACAAATAGGTACACCTTAGATGACTGCTCATGAGCTTTTAATATTCCAGTTACTACTCATACTTTGGACACATTGTCCGGAGAGAACAGTCGCTGGAGAAGGATGTCATGCTGGGTAAGGTGGAGGGTCAGAGAAAAAGAGGAAGACCCCCAATGAGATCGATCATCCAGGTGACATCATTGATGGCGTCAAGTGTGGCGGCAGTAGTGAGGTTGGCCCAGGATCAGACATTGTTTTGTTCTGCTGTGCATGGGGTCACTATGAGTCGGTTCCGACTCGATGGCACCTGACGACAACAACAACAACTCACCAAAGTAAGATGTTCATTTATTTTTAATATTTTGTTTTCTATGTTGCCTCACTATAAGGCCCACAGCACACATACTTTGTTTATTTTGTTTCCAGTGTCTAGCACATGGTCAGTACTCAATAAATATGCACTGTTGTTGTTCTTAAGTGCTGTGGAGTCAGTTCC
>NW_006408527.1:24140805-24143324 GCF_000296735.1 Chrysochloris asiatica | reverse complement strand
AAAAACAACAACAAATCTTTACGAGACCAGAAAGCCTCATATTTCTCCCATGAACCAGCTGGTAGTTTTGAACTGCTGACCTTGAGGTTAGCAGCCTGACTGGTAACTAATTACTATGCTACCAGAGCTCCTAAGAGTCCTAAGCAGAGGGTACACGTTTGTCAGAAGTCATGCAGAAAAAGCCCTAAGTGCTTTGATAAGGGTTCTGAGCCTGGTTCTGAGGGCAAAAGCAAGTGTTTTTTGTTTTGTTGTTTAAAAAAAGGGGTGTAAATTATAGCAGTAGCATTTGAACCTGTGTAGCTTCAGGATCATGAGAATGAATCACAATCTGCCCAAGGCTGACTCCTATGAGCTGGAAGTCAGGAATGCTTCTACTTGCCCCTCTTTTTACATACTGTGACCCACTCCCTACTCCATTGCAATACTACACAGAACTTCATCACTTATTTAAAAGGTAACAGGGTACATATCAAGAAACATGTTAGCAAAGTCTGGGAGGCTCTTCCTTTTGTGCAGGACAGCTCTCTCAGCTTCTCTAGTATTGCAAGCAAGCAGGCATTTTTCTCTTCCTATGCAGCCTCTCAGCTTCTTCAGGACAGTTCTCCTCTTGTTGTTATTGTTAAGTGCTGTCAAGTCGGTTCCCACTCATAATGACCCTTTGTTAGTTTCCAAGGAGCAGCTGCCTCGTGATTCTCAGTCCTGTGCTGATCCACAGCACAAAACCAGAGGTCCTCCTCTTGGACACCTCAAAATAGGCTTCTTCTGAGCCTTATCACAACAAGCCACCTTTCAGACTTGTTCTGATAAAACTCAGGACAACACTGCGAACAGATTACTCTCAGACCCCTGAGGACAGGCCTTCCAACTTTCAGCCTCCCTGCTATTGGCCTCTCCATTGCTAAATGACCCAGCTCATGGTCAGTGTAGATATTTTATTCCATCCTTTTAGCCCTATTTTCGGCTGCAGGTTTCTGCCTGAATCACCAACTGTACCGCAGGGGTACTTCTGGGCCTCTTATTTTGCCATCCTGCTGAGTTTAAAATTATTCTGCACATTAATACACTTATTTTATAGCACTTCTCAGTGTTGTGCAATTCACCTCCATCACTTATGGGGCTTTACTGTGAACTTCTTGAGAAAGAAAGTTGTCTTCTTCATGTTTATATCCCTTGGCCCTGGCACACAGAAAATACTCAGTACATGTTTGATGGAAAAATGAATGAACAAAACAGTATCTCCATTCAATCCATCAATACACATACTCCCAAAGGACTTTTTTCTTATGCCAGCATTATGTACTCCTCCATCTAGAATAACCTTCTAGAAATAACTAAATATTCCTCACTGTCTTCCTATGTGGCTACTTAGTCTCCAGAATTTCAGCAACCCAGAATATTGTGTTCTTATGATGGACTATGGGGACCACCTGGGTGGTACAAATGGTTAACATGTTCAGCTGCTAACCAAAAGGTTGGATGTTTGAGTCCACACAGAGGTACCTCAGAAGAAAAACCTTGCAATTGACTTCCAAACAAATCAGCCATTGAAAATACAATGGAGCATAGTTATACTCCAATACTATGAGTTGGAGTTGACTCAACCACATCTGCTTTGCAATGGACTAAGGAAACTTTTTGAACAGACAAGTAACAGACCCTAAGGAAAGGTCTATAGGAGGAAAACAGTATGTGCCCAACCACCAGAAACCTGCATTCCAATCAAGAAGTTGAAAGTGTCTTCCTCTGTCCGATTTCCTAGGTTGAAAAATATAATACTCATAACCTTAAAGTTCCCATGAGCTATAAACTTTATTGTATTGTCTGTCTTTTCATAAAGTGTTCTTTACTCACTCTTTGGATTAGGTCTACTTTTGAACAAATAATCCATTCATTCAACAATATGTGTTGCATGCCTACTAGTTCTAAATTCATAGTAGCAAACCCTTTCCATTCCTGAGTTCCATTATGAATCATCTCCCACCAAGTCTAGGGCAACTGTGTTGGTTAATGTTATGTGTCAACCTGGCAAGGCTATGATTCTCAGACTTTAGCAGATACTATGTAATCACTTTCCATGTATTGATCTGAGGTAAGCAGCCAATCAGTTGAAAAGGGAGATTCTTTGGGGTTGGAAACTGCCTCCGGTATATAAATACATGTTCTGTAAGTCTGCAGAACACTCTGGCCCACTGTCTGACCCATAGCTTTTGGAGTGACAATCCCTGCAATTCCATGAGGCAGCAGAGGCCTCCAGCCTATTGCCTGACCTGCAGATTTTGGATTTGTCAGCCCCAGCAAGCTTATGAGCCAATAGAGGATTTCAAACTGCTGTCTAACCAGTGGATGTGGAACTTGCCGGTCTGCACTATTGTGTGAGTCATTTCCTCACAATTGCATGAGTTATTTCCTTGAAGTATAATATATATGTATACTTCAGACAACATTCCACTGCTATTCATACTTATTCAATCTGTATGCTGAGCAAATAATCATAGAAGCTGAGTTATATGAAGAAAACT
>NW_006408527.1:24137004-24140705 GCF_000296735.1 Chrysochloris asiatica | reverse complement strand
AAGATCAAAGACAGCCTTCCGTATGGATTGCAACTCAATGTAAATAAAGCAAAAGTCCTCACAAGTGGATCAATAAATAACATCGTAACAGATGGAGAAAAAGATTGAAGTTGTCAAAGACTTCATTTTGCTTGGATCCACAATCAATGATCATGGAAACAGCAGTCATGAGATCAAAGATGTATTGCATTAGGCCAATCTGCTGCAAAACACCTCTTTAATTGTTCAGGAACAAAGATGTCGCTTTGAGGACTAAGCTGTTTCAGACACCTGATATGCATGGGAGAGTTGGACAATGAATAAGGAAGACTGTAGAAGAACTGATGCTTTTGAATTATGGATTTGGTGAAGAATGTCCAAAGTACATTGACTGCTAGAAGATCACACATATCTGTCTTGGGAGAAATGCAGCTAGAATGCTCATAAGAAGTGCAGAGAGTGAGACTTCATCTCTTGCTCTTTCAATATGTTGTCAGGAGGGGCCAGTCCCTAGAGAAGGACATCATCCTATATTTTCCTAAACTTTCTATAGTGATCATGTATTATTTTAAATGGAGATGTGGAATCTATTTAAAAGTGTCCTTAACACATAGATAGCTAAGAATATAAGTATTTTCTCTACACTATCCCTTTCAGCAGCCTTATCTCCTGAAAAACGACTGAGACCTTTTCTGTTCTATCCTGAACAGCGTAGCACTCCGATTTGAAATTTAAAGCCTCTTAAGTAGGTGGAGACTCTTTTGCCACTTGTATCTTCCAGATGATTGTAAGCCCACACAACAAGGGGCTGGGAGCCAGTCTCTCCCATCAGAACCAGTTCTTCCATAGAAAGACATGGATGAAAACACAAACAAACCAATCAAGCTGTGTTGTGCTAGATGACAATATTTTAAAATGTTAAATTTCTTCAGTCTGATCATTCCACTGGGGTTATGGATTAGAATGCCTTTTTCTCAGGGAATATTTACTGAAGTATTATTGAAGTAGGTGGGCGAAGGGGCATCAGTCTACAAGTCTCAAACCTGTTGCCGTCAAGTCAATTCCTTGAAACGCTATAGGGCAGAGTAGAACTTGTGATATTTCACCAAGACTAGAAATCTTTACCAAAGCAGACTATCACATCTTTCTCCTGTGAAGTGGCTGAGGGATTTGAACAGTCAACATTTCAGTTAGCACTTAGTCAAGCACTTAACCACTGCACCACCAGAGCTCCTCCAAGTTTGAAATTATTTCCAAATAAAAAAATTAAAAAAGACTTACAAATAAAGCAAAGCAAAGAGATCTGTTTCTAGTATTTTGCCAGACACACTTTTAAGGTAGCTTTCTAACTCCAGCAGGCATTTCTCAACAGACAGCAAAAGGTAAAAGGAATGAGTGGGTTTGCTAAATCTTGACTACTTCCTTCTATATTTTATTTTTATGGTGGTAAAATTTTTATTACAAAATGTCCCATTTTAATCATATTAAAGGGCACAGTTCAGTGACATTAATTACAGTGATCATATTAGGCTACCATCACAATATCCAGTTCCAAAAAATTTCTCATCACCCAAAAACAGAAACTCTGAACCCCTAAAGTATTCATTCCCAATTCTACCCTCACCCCAGTCCCGGTAAGCACTGATAAACTTTAATCTCTATATATTTGCCTGTTATATATTTTTCATATATAAGGAGCTCTGGTAGCGTGGTGGTTACGAATCGGGCTATAAACCTTAAGGTCAGCAGTTCGAAACCCAGCTGTTCCGTGGAAAAAAGATAAGGCTTTCTGCTCCCATAAAAATTTATAGCCTCAGAAACCCTGTACAAGGTGTCTATGGGTCAGAATCGACTCGACAGCACTTAACAACAACATGGCGGTGGTGGTGTGCCATGGTATTGGTTCCCACTCATTGAGACCCTGTATAGGGTTTCTGAGACTGTAAATCTTTATGAGTCGGTACCAACTCAATGGCACTTAACAACAACAACAACTCTTTATGGTAGCAGAAAACCTCATCTTTCTCCCGCAGAACGGGTGGTAGTTTCGAACTGCTGACCTTGAGGTTAGCAGCCTGACTCGTAACCACTACACTACCAGAGCTCCTTTTCATATGTAATGGGATCACACAATATTTGTCTTTTTGTGTCTGACTTCTTTCACTGAACATAGTATTTTCATCCATGTTGTAGCATGCATTTGAACTTTATTTTTCTTTATGACTATATCACATTTTGTTCATTCATTCATCTGCTGATGGAGATTTGGGTTGTTTCACCTTTTGATATTAATGGATACTACTGCAGTGAACATTGGTGTACCAATCTCTACGTTTCTGCTTTCACGTCTTTTAGGAATATACATGGGAATAGAATTGCTGAGTCCTAAGATAACTCTATGTTGATCTTTTACAGGAACTGCAAACTGTTTTCCACAGTGGCTGTAAGGCAAAAAGATTTCTCCACTCCACAGCAACATTTGCTATTTTCCATTTTTCTGATAATAGCCATCCCATTATAGTAGGTAAGAAGTGCTTCTCACTCTTGTTTTAATTTGCATTTATCTAATGACTAATGATGTTGAACATCTTTTCATGTGTTTATTGGTCATTTGCATATTTTCTTTGAAGAAATGTCTATTTAAATCCTTTGCCCATTTTTAAATTGGGTTGTCTTTTTGTTGACTACCTCCTTCTATTTTTGTACATGGTTCTGAAAGCTCATATACCAGACAATGAAATCATCATTCCTGCCTCCTGGGGTCGTTCTCTCTAGGGCTGGCACCAGGATTCCTCACCCCTGTCAGTTCCCTTGATGTCCCTTTGTTATTCTCTGCAGTTTGGGACTCTTAGTCACTCACCAACCATCGAACTTCAGAGTGGAAGTCCACAGAATGTGCTTCCTCACGCCCTTGTCATGCCAACCTGGCATCCAGTCTGCATTCTCTCACTTCATGTCTGCCTTCTTAAACCATTCCTTATACTCAGTTTTGTTGGTAGCTACCATCAATTTGGCTCCCAACTCATGGAGACTCATACACAACAGAGCGAAATGCTGCCTTGGTCCTGTGACATCCCCGTGATCCAATGGGTTTCATTGACTCCGTTTCAGAAGCAGATCACCAGGCCTTTCTTCCAAGTTTACCTTGGTTTGGACACTCCACTGCTCAGCATCATAGCAACACGCAAGCCACTACAGGCTACACATGAGGTTAACTGGATCTCCCACTAGAAAGCAGATAGTCTACCACAAAACTACTCCTCATATTCACGATGATCTCTTGATGCCCTGTAGCCCCCTTTTCAGGTGGGAAGGCTATAAGGTGTCTTAGGCTGAGCCCCACAAAGACAGACAAATAGAATGTTTCCTATGGCCTATAGGACTCCTGGAGTCCTGCTGTAGCATTGCTGATTAATGCACTGGACTGCAAAGTAAGTTTGAACCGCAAGGTCAGCGGTTCAAGCTCACCTCAGGAAACCCTATACAGGGGTCACTATGAGTCAGAACCAACTCAATGGCACTTAACAACAACATAGGACTCCTGGTGTGGCACTGCAGGATAATGCACTAGACCTCAAGGTCACTTTGAACCACAAGGCTGGTGGTTCAAATTCACCAGCCACTTCTCAGAAACCCTATGAGTTGGAATCAGCTATGAGTTGGAATCAACTCGCTGCCACTTAACAACACTAGAACTTCTGGTGTGGTGCTGCAGGATAAAG
>NW_006408527.1:24132249-24136819 GCF_000296735.1 Chrysochloris asiatica | reverse complement strand
TTAGGAAACCCTATATAGCAATAGGACGCTAACAGCCTTTCTCAGGTTGTCTTTGGGTATCTGGATGATTTAAATTCTTCAAGGGTCCCTCTGGGGGCTACCTTACCAGCCAGGCCTTTGTGAGATCTGCAGTTAAGAAGTTCTTGGGTTCTCTCTGTCCCCCAGTTAGCCAGGTGGTTGTACTGTGGAGCTGGTATGGACATAGGACTTCTCAGTCGGGTTCCTCCAAAGCACCAACTGTACCACATTCCCAGTTCTTACCACTGCAGCCCTTTTGTTCCTATTCTGGATTCTTGGTGATCCTGTGTCCTTCCTGATGATAATTTTTTGATACCAAATAGACCTAATTTTACCCAACTGTGATTGTAAAAGGAAAAAGACTTCCAGTTCCTGAACATTTCTGAACGTTTTTTTTTTTTCCTTTTGTATGTTACAAACATGGAGCAGAACAAACTCCCTTGCCCAAGCAAGATACGAGCAAAGCCGTTGCTGGGCTACTCGTCTGTTACTGAAGTTTCAACCTGAAGCAAATTATTGTTATTACCAGGTTATAAACCCTTAAAAAAAAAATCCCTTAATGGAAATGTTAACAGCTCATTAACTATAATGAGTGCCATCAGATAGCATGAGTTCCGGCACAGGGAAATCAGCTGCATTAACGTGGTCTTTCAGCAACCTGAGAGTCCCGACAATCATGGTCCAGTCAGACAGTAGACCCACATCAGAACCAACCACTCTGCAGTTGTGTCTGACTCCTTCCGGTCCCCGCGTCAGGCCCGGCAAAATCCAGTTGTTATTCACTGGGCAGCACCTTCAGAAAATGCAGCCCCACTGGGGAAGGCTGACAAAGCGGGAACTCAGCTCCTGACTTCCGCTGACATGATAACGCCAACCTCAGACATCGGACCGCAAGGCAGGACCTATTAGGACAAAAAATGCTGTTTGCTTACAGCTCGAACCTATTTCTGGAGACTGATGACCTCAGTGAAATTACTTAGCCGCTAGGGCAAGGTTCAAAGCTCAAAAGATAAGTGTAGTTGGCTGCTAAAAGGAAGCAAGCCAGAGAAAATAAGGGGGAAAGAACAAAGTTAGATTAATCCCAAAGGAAATCTTGAAAAGCTCAATGCCAAAACAATGACAAGGCATTCTTTTAGAACACTATCAATTAAATTCCAAAAATTCAAAGTGACTATTTAAGAGGAATAATAAATAGCTAATATTCTCCCCAGAGTGATCTCCAGGAAGGTGCACAAGAAGAAATGCTTAGGTGGACTGACCATTCAGATAATGCTAGACTGGGTCCCAGCGAGCCATGCCGTATGTTGTTGTTACTACATCGCTGTGGCTTGGTTGACATGGTCACTCTTGAATTTTTCTCTATGGAAAAGTTTAGCCTGTGGTCCAGGGCATGCCTGCTATATGAAGGGTCCATCAGTATTGTTCTTTTCATGAGCTACTCAAGGGAAATGTTTTCCTTTGGATTTTTTAAATCTTTAGATGCAAAGCGTTGAGTGAATCAATTTATGACCCATTATTATCACTGGAACAAGCATATACCTTCTCTAACTTGTTCTCATTTCCTTTTTATCCCCCTACTCATTCTCATCTTCCTCTCCTTCCACCCAGAAGCAAATGTCCTAAGGTGAACTAAATGGATATATTAGCATGTCGTCTTCCTGTGGTTTGTTACAATTAGTGAACTAATACTGATGCAGTATTATTAATTAAAGTTCATATTTAGGTTCCTCATTAGGGTTCACATTTTGTGTTGAGCAATCATATGGGTTGTGACAAATGCTTAATGTCATGTATCCACCATCATAGCATCATACACAATAGTTTCACTACCCAAAAAATGCCCTGGACTCCATCTACTCATCCTTCCCTCCTACCCTGGACTCCATCTACTCATCCTTCCCTCCTACCCTGGAGCTCCTGACAACCATTGATGTTTTCACTGTCTCTAGAGTTTTGCTTGGTATGCCGCTGTAGACTAGACACTGCACTGGAAACCAAAAAGTCAGCAGTTCAAACCAACCAGCCACTCCTCAGAAACTCTATACAGGGTCACTATCAGTCTCAGTCAACTCAACAGCATTTAACAATAACAACATTGTTTTACTTTTTTCAGATTATCATATAGTATGTAGTTTTTTCACATTAGCTTCTTTCACATGTTATTGTTAGTAGGAGTGATCAATTCACTTCCAACTCACGATGTCCTTATTTATATGTAACAGAATAAAACACTGGCCCGTCTTGCTCCATTTTCACAATTACTACAATATTTGAACCCAATGTTGTACATAGACTGTGTTTATGCATTTAAGTCCTTATATCTTTTTATGACTGGATACCTTATTGCTTTTTCTTTTTTTTAAGGTTTTTATTGTGTATTGAGTAAAATTTTACAGGGCAGACCATCAGCTTTACATTCAACAAATCACACCTTGTTTCATTACAATGATTATAATCCCCTCCATGTAGCATTGGTTAATAGTATTTCTCTCTATTCACTTTAACTTTAAAAAAAAAAACAAAAAACTCAGGCATGTATAATAATTAACACCTCCAAAGGGCATATTCTGCAAGTCAGCCTCCTGGCCACTGGCTCTTAGTCCCTCTCTTCCCATGAATCTAAAGTCCTAAGCTGCTCCCTCTCTCCATGTCCCCATCTCTGCCTCCATCTCTGGTGTCACTGCTTCTCCAGATAAGGTCTCACATTCCACTTGTGCTCTTCTCCCTTGATGGTCCTAGGGTCTTCTGATTCTGGACTGTCAGATTAACTACTCGCCCATTTTTGTTACAAAACTTCTACCTTTACAACTGTAACCATTGCAATTAGTCATGATAACAATTACTCACCATTGAATCATAAGAATCTTATCCCAATCTCTTTTTACCAGACCTATCTAGACAAGATGAAAATTATTCAGTGGGGTCTCTTTCTTTCCCCTTATACTCTTAAACCAAACTCCCTCTTGAAATATAGTAAGCCAGTCACTTTGTGCCTTTATCACCCGCTCACTTTAGGCAGCCAATGTCTAAGTTGCCTGTCCCTATCTACCCTGCGTACAGAGCAGATAACATTGATACTTGATGTGAAAACTCCTTCCCTTTCCATTGGTATTTAGAATTACTACCTCCATAAGTATAAGGAGCTCTGGTAGCATGGTGGTTACAAATCAGGCTGCAAACTGCAAGGTCAGCAGTTCAAAACTACCAGTTGTTCCATGGGAAAAAAATGAGGCTTTCTGTTCCCGTAAAGATTTACAGCCTCGGAAACCCTGTACAGGGTCGCTATGAGTCTGAACCAACTCCACGGCACATAGCAAACCAACCAACCTCCATGAGTATAGGTCAGGTTCATCAAATTGTAGCAATTTACCCTTTTATCCTTTATATATAAAAAAAATTTTTGTGTGTGTAATTTTCCTCTAGTTGAGTTCTGATTATCAAGTCATTGAGGCTAGGTCAAATGGGTATTATCTGTAAGATTGGGTGTTCTTGTGCATCTCCCCTCACTTCATATCAGCTGATGCTTTACTCTCAGCTCTAGCCCTCTGTGGCTATGTCTTTGTCCACGGTCCCAAGTGTCCCCAGGTCTCACCACACTTTGGACCAACCAGTCCTTCCTCTTCTCTCTCTCATATCCAGATCAATGGGGGTCAATGGAATGTGCTTGAACTCAGCCCATTTCTTCTTTGCTACCTTTCTGCCTCTTCCACTCACCAGTAGACCAATGTGGTAGCCAGCAAGCTTAGAAGGCTTTGAGTTTCAGTATTAGAAGGGAGTTTGTCCCAAAAGAACTTGATTGTTTGCCTTGATGGCTTCCTGGAGAACAGCTTGCTTATTCTTGTAGTAGCCAGTCATGCTGACATTTTTGTTTTGAATTTTTCCTGATGATCTTTCTTTGAAGATGTATCTTCTGCTGCTCTAGCTGTTCCAGGCTGGTATGTTTGTCTTTTCCAGTGGGAATGTCTCACCTCAGAATGTTCTGGATGGGACTCAGGATTCCACCTAAGGTCCTATACTCTGCAAAGGCTTTGCAAGAGGGCTTTTCACTGGGCGAGTTCTAGAACCCCTTTTAGGTATTCCAATTAGTTATAGGCTAAAGATGGGCTTACAAGTTTTCTGTAATCATGTTTCCCAACATTTCTTTCCATCCCACTCAAGTGTCTATTTTATAATAGTAGGCAAGGGAAACCAATATTCATAAGACAGTCAGGCATTTTAGTATTATTTCCCCTCTTCAAACTGTGCCTAGATCCCTGTATCACAGAGCCCTGTTGTTCCAAGGTTGAGCATGCATCACTATTTAGCTCTGTTCCACTTAGGCCATGTAAATCTGTCTCAGTGTTCCCCTATATATCTTGTTCTTCTACCTCCCCCCCCCCTCTTGTATTACTCTCCCCAACATCTGAACTAAACCTCCCATCCCAACCCCACTGTTGTGATTACATTGTTGTTGTTGTTGTTGTTGTTGTTGTTAGGTGTCATCGAGTCAGTACCGACCCATAGCGACCTTATGCACAGCAGAACGAAACACTGCCTGATCCTGGGCCAACCT
>NW_006408527.1:24127802-24129854 GCF_000296735.1 Chrysochloris asiatica | reverse complement strand
CAGGCGTCTATGGCTGCTCTGATCCTTTCCTGGCTCAGTCTCACATAAGATGGTGGCTCTGGAAGCATCTGAGCATCTTGGATTAGAAAGCAATGGATTTCTTGCTTCTGCTACAAATTCCCCTAGCTGTAAGCCTTCCAACCTTCTAAATATTCCTTTATATGTGGTTCAGAGTTCTGATACCATCCCCTGAGTCTGCTTGGTCCAGTATTCTGTGTTGTTGCTGATGGAGCTCCTCACCCAATCTGCCATCTTGTTCGTTCTCTCCCTCGTTTCTTTTTATCACCGAATAATACTCCATTGTGTGGATGTACCACAGTGTATCAATTCACCTGTTGAAGAATAGCTTGATTGCCTTCCATTTTGGCAAGCATGAATAAAGGTATAAATATTAGCATGCAGGTTTTTGGGTGGACATATATTTTCATCTCATTAGGTAAATACCTAGGAGCCTGCTTGCTGGGATGAATGGTAAGCCTATGTTTGTCTTTGTAAGAAAATGTCAACTCAATGTGTATTTTGCTGGTCTGGTTATCATTGTTCTGTGTCCATGAGTTATCTTTTTGCTCATAATCATTCTCATAATTCTATCCAGAATTTCTTTGATTCCTGTTAGAATCTTGTTCACTTATATTTGCATTATTTGTAAATGTTAATATCAAAGATAGAATCTTTGTGCTTTCATTTTTTATTTAGCATTTGTTTTTGTTGTTCTTGGGTGCCGTCAAGTTGGTTCTGACTCACAGTGACTTTAATCACAGCAGACTGAATCACACACAGCCTGGCCCTGCATCATCCTCAAAATCATTGTTCCAGTGTACCCATTGCTGCTGCCATTGTACCAATCCATCTCATTGTGGACCTTCCTCTTTTCACTGAACCTCAACTTTACCAAGCATAATGTCCTTCTCCAGGAAATGGTCCCTCCTGATACTATGTACACATATAAGGGATAACGTCTGACCATCATGGCTTCTAAGGAGCATTCTGGTTGTAATTCTTCCACCTTTAGATGTGTTTCTTCTTCTGGCAGTCCATAGTACTTGTAACATTCTCCTCCAACATCATGACCCTGCCCATACAACTTGTCACAGCCATACCTCTGCAGCTTCACCTACTGGACAAGAGGCAATACCAGCTCCCGTACCAACTGATCAATGATAGATGTCAGACCACACCAGCCTACCTCATCCTTAACTGAACTGCACAAACAATAAACAGAAAATGGTTCAAATATTTCCATTCTCTAATTATATATACCAGGAGATAGTAGGTGAGAGCCTAAGAATGCACCAACATACAACTGTCAGTCGAATACAACACCATATGTCTCAGAGACAATGGAGGATTTTAGCTCAAATGAAGAAACAGGAGACAGTGGCTCAGATCATGATCAGAGCCAGAAAACATTTCTGAGGAAGAAAAAGTAAGGGAACTACTTGAGATAGAATTCAAAAGAATTATATTTAGGTACCTTCATTTAAAGTCCTGGTCTGGTACTGTAAGATAGAACATTGGACCACAAGGTCAGTTTCAATCACAAGATTGGTGGTTCAAACTCACCAGCTGCTCCTTAGAAACCCTACACAGGGTCTCTATGAGTCTGAACCAACTCAACATCACTTAACAACAACAACAACCTTCAAAGTATTGACTGAAAGATTGAGAAAAGCAAGGAGAGGACAGAAAAGGAAAAAAAAAATCTTTAGTAGAATTTTGGAAAACACTACGAGAACAAACTAACAAATGTGCAAATTTTAAAACAATAAAAAACCTGTAAATAGAAATCCAGAAGATTAATACTAAGATCTCAGAGATGGACAGACAATACATTGAAAGGGCAAAGGAGTAGATTTTTTTTTTTTTAATGTAAGTTTTTATTGTAGATTGAGTGAAAGTTTACAGGACACATCATCAGTTTCACATTCAACAATTCATATAACTTGTTTCATTACATTGATTTTAATCCCCTCCATATACCATCAGTTAAAAGTATTTCTCTCTATCCACTTTAGCTTTTTTTAAAAAACACACAAACAAAAAAACCCACTC
>NW_006408527.1:24111600-24127657 GCF_000296735.1 Chrysochloris asiatica | reverse complement strand
TGTGACAGTCGCGATTAGTCATGATAACAGTTATTCACTACTGAATCTTACAAATCTTATTCCCATCTCTTTTCACCAGACCCATCTAAATAGGATGACAGCCATCAAAGGAGTAGATTTTAATCAATGAAAGCCCAAATTAGTATCTTCAATATAAATCTCTTGATACCAGTATGCTAGAACAATCTAAAAAATAATAATAGTAATGAAGAAATCCAAAGAAAATTGGAGATTTTTGTGGAACACCGTGAAGAGGAATAACTTATGAGTGACTGGAATTCCAGAACAGAAAGAGACAATAAAAACCACAGAGAAAATTGTTGAAGCAATGCTAAAAGAAAACTTTCCTAACATCATGAAAGATGCTGAGTGAACCCAGACAGGACAGACCCCAAAATAAAATCATCAAAACATATCACAATCAAATTTTCCAACACCAAAGACAAGAAAAAATCCTGAGAATAGCTCAGGAAAATCAAAAAGTTACCCTCAAAGGAGAACCAATAAGACAACTCTGGTTTCTCAGCAGAAATCAGGCAGGCAAGAAGGCAATGGAATGAAACACAAAAACTGAAAGGGGGAAAAAAAAAACAGCCAACCAAGAACCAATCACATACCAAGCAAAGCTGTTCCTAAACCATGATGGCATAGTTAGGATATTTTCAGATAAACAGAGATTAAAGGAATTTCTAAGAACCAGACCAAATTTACATACAATAGTAAAGGGCGTTTCTCTGAACTGAGAACCCACAGCAGTAGAACTGCCCTCTAGGGTTTCCAGGGCTATAACCTGTATGGGGGAGACTGCCACATCTGTCTCTTGAAGAGTGGTCTGACAGGTCCTAGTGGCATCACTAGAGGTGTGCAGATCGTATCTGTTGACATTATCAGAGAAAGTGACCCCAAATTGATCCAAGGGTCTGCTTCCAACAAAACCACAGGAAAAGGGGCAACCAAGCCAGTGGCATCCCTAGGGTTGGTGTCACCTGTCACCCAATAATAAATCTTCATCACTACCACCTCCACCACCCTACCCCTCTCACCCAGTGAGGTAACTGGTTGTCACCACCACCTCACATTCACCCATAATACCTGCCTGTCAGGGTGCAGGTAGGCAAGCCAAGATTTGGCCATTAGGAAGAAAGGAGTGTTCTTAACCTTGGCCAGTGGGGTAGGGCAGGAGCTGCAGGCAGTGGAGCAGGGTCTGGCTGCTCTGACCTAGGTAGGGGTTAAGGGAAAACACCATAAGTCACTGCACTGGGTAACACCAACTCTAATGACACCTATGGTGAATCTGAATTGCCAACTTTTTGGTTTACATCAAAGCATTTAACCACTACACAACCAAAGCTCAGTAGCCTGACTTAATTTGTTGAAAAAGTGTTCATGTTGGGCTTTGTGAAGTATTGTCTATATGCAGTCAATTTTAAGAAACACAAACTCCAAGGTCACACTAGAAGCTGTGTTTTAGGGCAAATAGTTATGAAAACAGTGTTTTGGTCCTGCTTTCATGGCACTGTTGATAAGTTTGGGTTGAAGAATCTTAGGAAGTCTTCTCATCTTCAGAGCATTTTTGACTCCTGGTGTGACACTGTAGGATAAGCACTGGACTGCTAACCACAATGTTAGCAGTTCAAACTCACCAGCTACTCCTCAGAAACCCTACACAGGGTCACTATGAGTTGCAACTTACTAGGCAGCGCTAAACAACAACAGTCAAAATTCTACACTGCTTTGCAAATGATATACTCAGTAAACTTTTCTAGTGTTGGCTTACTGTGATTTTTGTTTCAACAGAGTCATCGTAAGTTTTTAAACAGATCACTTGAGAAAGACAGGAATGACTAGAAGAAGGAATGATACCACATTGGATATCAATAAGTAACTCCAACAATGAGAGTCAGAGAGCCCTGGAAAGACTTATAAGAGAGTACAGAAGTAGAGTTGGCAGGATGTGCTATGTATTCCTGTGATGATGGTGAATGTTGGCGGGTGGGGAAGAAACCACCAGCCTTTCAGGTGACTCTGTGGTTTCCATCTTTGATGCAGTATAAAGAGGCATGGATCAGTGGAACAGAATTGAGAACCCAGAAGTCAATCCATCCACTTTATGCTTAGTTGATCTTTGACAAAGGACTGAATTACATTAAACAGGGGAGAGATAGTCTGGAAATCCACTTGCAGAAAAATGAAACAAAACCCATATTTCACACCATATACAAAAATAAACTCAACATGGTTAAAGACCTAAATGCAAAACACAGAACTATAAAGATCATCAATGAAAAAGTAGGGACAAACTTAAGGGCATACATACATACATACATGGCATACATAGCCTGTCAAACATTACAAAAAACACACAAACAGTAAGACAAAACAGATGACTGGGAACTCCAAGAAACTAGAAACTTATGTGCATCAAAAGATTTTACCAAAAGAGTTGAAAGGGAGCCCACAGAATGGGAAATTTTTTTTCTGCAATGACATATCATTGATCTCTAAAATATATAGAAAATTACAACATCTCTACAAGGAAAAGAAAACCCAATAGAAAAATAGGCACAGGATATGAACAGACACTTAACCGAGGTAGACATTCAGGCAGTAAACAAACATGAAAAATGTTCCTGATCATTAGCTATGTTGTTGTTGTTGTTGTTATGTGCTTGATGACCTTGCAGTTCAAATTACTTTGCAGTCCAGCAAATTAACCCACAGTGCCACATTAGCTACTAGAGAGATGCAAATCAAAACAACAATGAGATATCATCTCACACCAACATTAACAGTAAAGGTCATAAAAACAGAAAACAAAAAATGCTGGTGAGGGTGTGGAGAGACTGAAATCCTCCTACATCGCTGGTGGCACAACCACTCTGAAAAACAGTATGGTGCTTCCTCAGAAAGTAGGAAATAGAAATACCTTATGACCCAGCAATCCTTCTTCTTGTGGCTACATACCACAATCCTTCTTGTGGTATGTAGCCACAAGAAACAAAAGCCAGGACAAGAGTAAATCTCAAGCATCAAGTACACTGATGTTCATCGTAGCAGCATCTCATTAGCAAAAAGATGGAGACAGCCTAAGTGCCCATCAGTGAAAGAATGAATCAACAAACTTTGGTATATACGCACATGTAATATTTTGCAACCTTGAAGAATAATGATGAATCTGTGAAGCATCTCATAACATGGATGAACCTGGAGGACATTATGCTTAGTGAAACTAGCCAATCACAAAAGGACAAATATTGTAAGAGACCATTATTATAAAAGCATAAGAAAAGGTTTCCATACTAAAAGAATCATTTTTGGAGGTTTACCAGAGGTGGAAGTGGGGACAGTAATTTGCTTATTAGAGTAATTAGTAACTAGAGGGTAGACACATGCTAGCTCAGCTAACAGGAAGGGCAATACACAAGAAGGGGGAGAGCAATACATAAGAAGAGGGAGGGAGGCAGATGAATAATAAAGATAGGTGAAGACACAGGGAGGTAGGCATGGGCTAAGGGAGGATAGAGGTGAATAGTGATATATACACAACCTTGGAACAATAGTGTCCTGTGAGTAGATACATGGATTAAGACAATGGCGGAATGGGTAAACTATGGGACTCTAATACATGGCATACATATACTATCAAGATTACCTCCCCAAAAAATGGTTTATGTGTTTGACTGCCTTATGGATATTGGCTTCCATTGCCTATTATTGTGAAATAGACATACATGTGTGATGGAAATGAATATTGGGAATTGTGATGTAAGCCCATCTTCAATCTATAATTGATTGGTTTTGCTAAAAGGGGAGTTATAATTTGCCCAGAGCTATAGGCTTCTTCCCTATGAGTCAGAACTGACTTGAATGCACTTAACAACAACAACAATATAGGCTTCTTAATAAGTTTTTGTAGAGTATGGGGCCTTGGGTGTGATCCTGAGTCCCACCCAGAGCCTTCTGAGTTGGGACACTTGCATTTGAAAATCCATGCAGACCAACCAACAACTGCAAAGAGAACAAGAAAGACCTGCAGAAAAATAAGAGCACTGTGAGGTTAAAAAAAAAAAAAAGAGGCTTTTTTTGTTTGTTTTTTTTTTTACTTTAAGAAAGAGTTATTGGAAAGCCATAACTCATTGGGTGACTGTGAAAATAGAGCTTAATTTTTCCATGGCAGATGACAACAATGATAATGGCTAATATTATGGAGCTAGTACCATCTGTAAGACACTTGCCAGCACTTAATAAAAGCATATTGAAAACCATGAATAAGTCAAACTCATCATGCAAGGAACTGAAATTAACATGATTATGGCTAGATAGGAGATAGCTGTGTGGTGAAAAGAACTTTTTAGTTTTGAAAAATAATTTTAGTAATTTTTCCATATATATATATTTTTTTAATAAATGTTTTATTATGAATTGTGTGATAGTCTACATGGGAGAACATTAGTTTTACATTCATTCTATCATCTATCATTTCATTGGCATAGTTACCATCCCGTCCATGCATCCTCACCCAACCAAAGGGTATACCCTGTAAGCCTACACTCCCCCACCACAGTCCTCAGCCCCTTTCCCTCTCTGGATCCCAAGTCCCCAGCCACACCTCCATCTCTGGGTAGTATGCCACTCTCCGCTTTTCTCCATTGATGGTCCTAGGGTCCTCTGCTCCTAGACTGAAAAGTTAATCACTCCCCTCCTTGCTACAAAATGTCCACTTTAGATTTCCAACCCTCACAATCAGTCCTAATAACAATTATTCACTATTGCATCACAAGAGACCCATCTGTGTTTCATTTCATCAGCCCTTCCTGGACAGGCTGGATACTATTCACTGGAGACTCTACCTTCCTCCATGCCCTTCGGGACTCTTGAAAGTCACTTCTTACCTTTGTATCCCTCCCCCCATTTTGGGTAACCAATGTCCAAGTTGCCCATCCCTGTCTAGCCTTTGTGTGGAGGGGGTGGGAATAGTTCTTGCAGCAGGGATTTGTTTCCTCTTTTGAGCTACTACATTTATAGGTGTAGGTCATGTTTATAGAACTGTATCAGATGACACTAAAAAAAGAGGCTTTTTGAGGTTCAAGCACATTGTTTGCTTTGGAAGCATCAAGGCAAGAAAAGTCAGTCCATCAGAGAAAGACCCCTTCTCGGACTGAATGTTAAAGGGAACCTACGAGCAGTCTAATATGCTTTCTGGTGACCCCCTGGGTCTGCTAGTGAGTGGAAGTGGGGGAAATACAGCAATGAAGAAATAGACTGAGTTTGGACATATTCCATTGGCACCCAATGACCATGAGATAAGAGAGAGGAGAGGAAGAACTGGCTGGTCTGAAGTTTAGGGAGTTGTGTGAACTCCTGAAGCCCATGGACGCTGACCTAGCCCCTGGGATTTATGACGGAAAATGAAGGGACCAGCTCGTCTAAAGTTCAGGAAGGTGTGCCTGAACTCCCAAACTTATAGCTCGTACACATTTGATCTAGTTTGGATGGACAGGGCTAAGCTTATGAGAACCAGACCAAATGAAAAGAAAGATTTTGATCCTATGAATAAGTATAAATTGCTACAATTTGATGGACTGGACTTCTGCTTATGAATACAGTGTTTGCTCAAAATTCTAACCAGAATGGAAGATTCTTCAGATCAAGGAATATGCTTGTCTCCTCAGTGTACTGGGTTGAAAGGGACAGGTAAGTTAGACATTGGCTGTCAAAATATGGAGGCAATAAAAGCATGAAGTGGCTGGCTTACAAAGTCTCATGGGTATGCATATTTCACATTGAGAGGGGTAAGGTAGAATTCCCACTGAATGGTTTTCCTCTTTTCCAGATAGGTCTGCTGAAAGGTGGTAAGGGATGATGGTGACAGGATCTTACGATTCAATTGTGAGTAATTGTGAGGAGGATTCATTGTGATTGTCAGAATTGTAAGTGTAGAAGATGTATAACTAAAATTCGGTATTAGTTAATATTTCACTTCAAGAGCAGATGCTCCCAAGACCATCAAGAAGAAAGAGTATGAGTAGAGGGTGAGCTCCCTACCTAGAGAAGCATCAACAGCAGAGACAATAGCAGAGCTGATGGCATGGAGAGGCAGAGCAGCTATAGGTTCTAGGCCCATGGACTGGAGTAAGGCTGTATGCCTACAAGCAGGAGGTTGGTTTGCAGAATGTGCCCTTTGGACATTTAAAAATATATAAATCTCTTGTGGTGTTTTGTTTCGTATGTGTGCACCAAATATGTTTGCTTTGTTCATTTGTGAAATGTAAGATATAAATGGGGAACCACAGAGAAGAAGTAGAGTAGCTGCTATTGCAGGAAGGGGATTGTAATCATTGAGATGAAACATAGCACTCAGGTTGGAACATTTAGGATGAAAAAGTCTCCAAGAGATGGGAATTGACAGTATACCTTGGTACCGTGTATCGGGTTTTCAGAACCTCAGGTTGTCCTTTTTAGTGGGACTGTGACAGGTACCCCATGAAGAAGGAGGAGCAGGGGGAAAGTTTAAGCCAAAGGCTAAAAAGCTTGGATTTAATTCTACTGGCAGTGAGTAAGCATAAACCATGTTTGATTGTTTTAAAAAACAAAAACTTTTAGTGTCCATACCACTAATGTCAAGGTTGGTTTAAACCACATGGTCGTCAGTACAAAGTCACCAACTGCTACTCGGAAACCCTATACAGGGTCACTATGAGTCGGGACCAACTCGGAGGCACTTAACAATAACAACAACAACGTCAAGAATTGTGCAGCACTGTAAGATAAGCATTGGACTGCTAACCACAAAGTCAGTGGTTCAAATCCACTAGCTATTCCTCGGAAGCCATGTTCAGTGTTACTATGTGTCAGAACCAACTTGACAGCACTTAACAACAACATCAAGAAAATGGAGCCCTAAAGAGCTCAACTGCTAACCAAAAGGTCCGTGGTTTGAACCCATCAGCCTCCTTGTGGGAGAAAGATGTGGCAATTTATTTCCATAAAGAATACCTCAATGCCATTGAGTCGATTCTGATTCATAGCAACCCAGTATAGGGTCTCGAAGGCGGTAAATCTTTTCCCAGTAGAAAGCTTCATCTTTCTCCTGAGAAGAGGCTAGTGAGTTTGAACCACTGACCTTTCAGTTAGCAGTGCAGTACTTACCCTCCAGCGCCACCAGGGCTCCTTTTCATAAAGATTACAACCTTGGAAACCCTATGGGGCAATTCTATTCTGTCCTGTAAGGCTGCTTTAAGACAAAATCAGATTGACCACAGTGGGTTGGTTTTTGCAGATTTTTTTAATGTCAAGAAAAAGGAGCTCTGATGGGTATGATCTCAGCTGCTACCAAAGGATAGGAGGATCGAACCCACCCACTGGCTTCCACCATGACAAAAAGAATTGGTGATCTCCTTCCATAAAGATGACAGCCAAGAAAACCATTGTAGTTGTTGTTAGGTGTCGTCAAGTTGGTTCTAACTTATAATGACCTTATGCATGACAGAATGAGACATTATCCTGTCCTGCACCTGCCTCACAATATTTTAAGTTTGAGCCCACTGTTGCTGCCACCGTACCAATGTATCTCATTGTGGGTCATCCAGTTTTGCTCAGATCCTCCAATTTAGCAAGCATGATATCCTTCTCCAGGCACTAGTTCCTCCTGATAATATGTCCAAAGTATGAGAGACAAAGTTGTGTCATCCTGTCTTCTAAGGGTAAACTTCTTCCAATTCACTTGTTTGTTGTTCTGGCAGTACATGGTACTTTCAATATTCTCCAACAGCATAATTGAAATGCATCAATTCTTCTGTTTTCCTCTTTCACTGTCCAACTTTCACATGCATATGAGGCTGATGAAAATACCATGGCTTGGGTCAGGCTCCTTAGTTCTCAAACCGACATCTTTGCTCTTAAAACACTTTAAAATTGTCTTGTGCCACAAATTTGTCTGGTGCAATACTTTGTTTGATTTCTTGACTGCTACTTCCAAGACTGTTGATAGTGGATACAAGCAAAATGAAGTCTTTGACAGATTCAATCTTTTCTCCATTTATCATGATGTTATTTATTGGTCCAGTGGTGAGGATTATTGTTTTCTTTACATTGAGGTGCAGCCCATATCAAAGGTTGTGGTCTTTGATCTTCATCAGTAATTATTTTTAAGTCCTCTTCGTTTTCAGCAAGCAAGGTTGTGTCATCTACATGCCGCAGATTGTTAATAAGTCTTCTTCCAAAACTGATTCCACGGCTTCTCAAATTATTCACTCAGCATACATATTGAATGTTTTGTTATTGTTAAGTGCCATCAAGTCGGTTCTGACCCATAGCTACCTTGTACAGGGTTTCCAATAAGCAGCTGGTGAGCTTCACCCATCGACCTTGCTGTTTAAAAGACTTTGCGGTCTGTCAAATTAACCCACACTACCACACCAGTGAAACAGCACACACCTGGTGCACAACTTTCCTGATTTTAGACCATTCAGTGTCTCCTTGTTCCATTCTATATATAGGTTCCTTATGAGTACAAGTAAGTGTTCTAGAATACCCATTCTTCACAATGTTATCCATAGCTTGTCATGGTCCATGCAGTGGAAAGACTCTGCATAGTCAATAAAGCATAGATAAACATTTTTCTGGTATTCTGTTTCAGCCAAGATTCATCTGACATCAACAATGATATCCCTTGTACCACATCCTCATCTGAATCTGACTTGAGCTTTTGGCAGTTCTCAATGCACTGTTGCTGCCATTTTTTAATTCTCTTTAGCAATATCTCATTTGCATGTGATATTAATGATATTGTCCAATGAATTCCACATTCTGTTGCATCACCTCTCTTTGGAATGGGCACAAACAGGATCTACACCATTCAGTAGGCCAGGTAGTTGTCTTCCAAATTTCTTGGCATAGATGAGTGAGTGCCTCCAGTGCTACATCAGTTGGTTGAAAGATTTCAATTGTATTCCATCAATTCCCAGTGTCTTGTTCTTGCCATTTCCTTCAGTGTAGCCTGAATCTTCCTTCAGTACCATTGTCTCTTTATCATATGCTACCTCTTGAAATGGTTGAACATCAGCCATTTATTTTGGTCCATAGAATCCTTCAATACTTCAAGTCAAAGCTTGATTTTTTTTCTTCAGTTCCCTCAGCTTGAGAAATGCTAAGAATGCTCTTCCCTTTTGACTTTCTAACTCCAGGTCTTTGCACATTTCTTTATATTACTTGACTTAGTCTTTTCAAACTGCCCTTTGAAATTTTCCATTCATCTCTTTTATCTCTTCATTTCTTCCTGCATGATGTTCTTGATGTCATCTAAAGACTCTTTTGGCGTTTAGTCATTAGTGTCTAATGTACCAAATTTGTTCTTGAGATGATCTCTAAATTCAGGTGGGATATGTTCAAGGTCATACTTTGGCT
Source organism: Chrysochloris asiatica (assembly GCF_000296735.1). Taxonomy (NCBI): domain Eukaryota; kingdom Metazoa; phylum Chordata; class Mammalia; order Afrosoricida; family Chrysochloridae; genus Chrysochloris; species Chrysochloris asiatica. The sequence continues at coordinate 24,118,252 of NW_006408527.1, read as the reverse complement.
CTCATGGACTTGTTTGAATTTTCTTCTCCTTCAACCTGAAACCCCTATAGGGCAATTCTCCTCTCTCACATGGATTCACTGAGTCAGAATCCATACAACAGCATCCAGTAATAACAACAATGTCAACAATGCAAGGCATTGGTGGTCCAGTAGTAGAATTCTCCCTTTCCATGCAAGATTTGATTCCCTACCAGTACTCCTCATGCATGCCACCATTTGCTTGTCACTGGAGGCTTCCATGTTGCTATAATTCTAAACAGGTTTCCACAGAGCTTCCAGACTAACATAGATTAGGAAAAAAAGTCTGACAATCTACTTCCAAAACTCAGCTTCTGAGACTGGGCAGCATTTTATTGCCTTGTGCATGATGTCACCATGAATCAGGGACTGACTGACATCAGCTGACAATAATGTTAAGAATGTGATTTCCAACACTGAAGCAGACATTTAGAAATCTGAATTCTGGATCACCATTTACTTAATTACTTAGAAAATATATGTTAATTTCTCTAGGTTTTCCTGTTCTCCTTCATAAACTTATACTGTTACAGTCTTAGTATTCCTCACTATGGGTGTATTTACCAGGAAAAAAGTCATAGACTGGAGTCCTCCACTCCCTGCCTAGCTCCCACTGTAGAGTAGAACTGATGGTGAAATAGTTCACCAGTGTGGAATAATATGGTATTTTAAATACCAGCAGGGTCACCCATGGTGGACAGGTTTCAGAGGAGCTTCCTGATTTTAGACAAAGACAGACTAGGAAGAAGGAGTGACAAACTACTTCCGAATATTTAGTCACTGAAAATCTTATGAACAGCAGAGAAACACGGTCAGATATAGTGTCAGAAAATTAGCCCCTCAGGTTGGTAAGCACTCAAAATGCGACTGAAGAAGAGATGCTTCCTCAAAGTAGAGCTGACATGATAACGTGAATGGAGTAAAGCTCGTGGGAGAAAAGCCCTTGGGACCTTCATTTGCTGATGGGACACAACTCAAAATGAAGAGAAACAGCTGTAAACATCCATTGAAAATCAGAACGTGGAATGTACGAAGTACGAATCTGGGAAAGCTGGAAGTTGTCAAAATGGAACACATAAACATCGATATATTAAGCATCAGTGAGCTGAAATGGACTGGTATTGGCCATTTTGAATTAGACAACCACATGGTTTACTATACCGGGAATGACAAATTGAAAAGGAATGAATGGTGTTGCATTCATCGTCAAAAAGAACATATCCAAATCAGTCATGAGGTACAATGCTGTCTGGGATAGGATACTATCCATGCGCCTATAGGGAAGCCCAATTGATACCACTAATATTCAAATTTATGTACCAAACACTAAAGCCAGTGAGTATGAAATAGAAGAATTCTACTAACTTCTTCAATCTGAAATTGATCAAACATGCAATCAAGATGTATTGATCATTACTGGTGATTGGAATGCAAAGGTTGGGAGCAAAGATGGAGGATCAGTGGTTGGAAAATATAGCCTTGGTGATAGAAATGATGCTGGAGAACACATGATAGAATTTTGTAAAATCAATGATTTGTTCATTTCAAATACCTTCTTTAGACAGTGTAAGAGATGACTATACAAATGGACCTCATCAGATGGAATACATAGAAATCAAATTGACTACATCTGTGGAAAGAGACAATGGAAAAGCTCCATATCATCAGTCAAAACAAAGCCAGGGACAGACTGTGGAACAGACCATCAATTACTCATTTGCAAATTCAAACTGAAGCTGAAGAAAATGAAAACAAGTCCACGAGAGCTAGAATATATCCCACCTGAATTTAGAGATCATCTGAAGAACAGATTTGATATATTAAACACTAAAGACCGAAGTCCAGAAGAGTTGTGGGAAGACATCATGAACATCATACATGAAGAAAGCAAAAAGTCATTGAGAAGACAAGAAAAAAGGAAAAGGTCAAAATGGATGTCAGAAGGCACACTGAAATTTGCTCTCTAGCGTAGAGATACTAAAGCAAATGGAAGAAATGAGGAGGTCCAAGAGCTGAACAGAAAATTTCAAAGATCAACTCGAGAAGATAAAGCTAAATATTACAACAAAATGTGCAAAGATTTGGAATCAGAAAACCAGAAAGGAAGAACATGCTCAGCATTTCTCAAGCTGGGGGAACTGAAAAAAAATTCAAGCCTCATCTTTTGTTTATTTGAAAGTTTCATTGGGCATATTACTGAATAATGCAGAAAGCATCAAGAGAAGATGGAAGGAATACACAGGTCACTGTGCCAAAAGGAAATGGTAATGTTCAATCATTTCAAGAGGTAGCATATGATCAAGAGCCAATGATACTAAAGGAAGAAGTCCAAGGTGCATTGAAGGAATTGGCAAAGAACAAGGCACCAGGAATTGATGGGATAAAAATTGAAATCTTTCAAGAAAATGAGGCGGCACAGGAGGCACTTACTCATCTCTGCCAAGGAATTTGGAACACAACTATCTGGCCAACTAATTGGAAAAGATCCATATTTGTGCCCATTCCAAAGAGAGGTGACCTGACGGAATGTGGAAGTCATCAGACAATCTCTTTGATATCCCATGTGAGTAAAGTTTTCTAAAGGTAATACAGAAATGGCTACAATCATACATTGACAGAGAACTTCCAGAGGTTCAAGCCAGATTCAGAAGAGGCCGTGGAACGAGGGCTATCATTGCTGATGTCCGATGGATCTTGACTGAAAGCAGAGAATATCAGAAAGATGTCTACCTGTGCTTTATTGACTACGCAAAGGCTTTCGATTGTGTGGATCATGACAAACTTTGCAAAGTATGAGTATTCCAGAACACTTAATTGTGCTCATGAGGAATCTGTACCTGGATCAAGAAGCAGATTTTTGAACAGAACATGGGAACAGTGAATGGTTTAAAATTAAGAAAGGTGTGTGACAAGGTTATATTCTTTCACCATACTTATTCAACCTGTGTGCCAAGCAAATAATACGAGAAGCTGGGTTCTATGAAGAAAAACGTGGCATTAGGATTGGAGGAAGACTCATTAACAACCTGCTATATGCAAATCATACAACCTTGTTTGCTGAAAGTGAAGAGGACTTAAAACATTTACTGATGAAGATCAAAGAGCACAGCCTTCGGTATGGATTACATCTCAATGTCAAGAAAACAAAAATCCTCACCACTGGACCAATAAACAACATTCTTATCAATGGAGAAAAGATTGAAGTTGTCAAGGACTTCATTCTTCTTGGATCAGCAATCAACACTCACGGAAGCCTCAGTCAAGAGATCAAACAGACGTATTGCATTAGGCATTAGACAAATCTACCTTTTTAAAATGTAGAAGAACAAAGATGTCAGCTTGAGGACTAAGGTGCGCCTGATCCAAGCCATGGTATTTTCAATAACCTCATATGCATGCAAAAGCTGGACAGTGAATAAGAAGACCATAGAAGAATTGATGCTTTTGAGTTATGTTGTTAGAGGAGAATATTGAAAGTGCCATGGGCTGCCGAAAGAACCAATAGATCCATTTTGTAAGAAGTGCAGCCAGAGTGTCCTTGGAGGCCAAGATGGCCAAACTTCGTCTCTCATACTTTGGACATATTGTCAGGAGGGACCAGTAGCTGGAGAAGGATATCATGTTTGGTAAGGTGGAGGGTCAGAGAAAAAGAGGAAGACCCCCAACAAGATGGATTAGCCAAGTGGCAGCATTGATAAACTTAAGCGTGGCAACAATGGTGAGGTTGGCCCAGGATTGGGCAGTTTTTCATTCTGCTGTACATAAGGTTGCTGCTATGTGTTGGTACCGACGGGATGGCACTTTATAACAACAACAACAACAACAAAGCTGCAAAGTACCTTTGGCAGTAGGACCCCCCAAGATATATACAGCAAAACACACACAAATTCAACAGTTTCTATGTGTACAATCCAGTGACATTGATTAGACATGCAGGTTATGTTCTGTACCTCCAGCCATGTGACCTAGTCCAAGTAAGGGCGCATTTTTCCAACTAGCACAAAGGTTTGCCTTGTTTACCAAACCCAGCCTGAAGGATGCTTTTCTCTATGTCACTCAAAGCTGCCATATTTGCTTCTTTCCAGATTTTAAGCCAAAGCCAAAGCTCCATTTGCATGAAGCTTTTTATGTCTTCCTGTACCAGAAAAGTCTAGATTTATCCACTGAAGGTACTCAACAACTGTTTTTAGTTGATGGAACCAGGGGCTGAACCAATGTTAATAGAAGGATTTTTTTTTTAATTTTATAGTGATAAAACATATTTGCCATTTTAACCATTTATAAGTGTGCAGTCCAGTGGCATTAACTGCATTTATAATTTTGCACAACATTCTTGTATCTATCTGCCTCCCCTAATCTTCATCATCCCAAACAAAAACTCAGAAGATTTTTTTCTGATAGATGTCATGAAGCCATCAACTGAAAGAGAATGGACTCTCTGGCTTCATTTGTCCTGAGACCATTTATCTTTCCCAATCTGTAAACAAAACGTAAATCATTTCATAGTGAAACATTGTCTTTTACATATTCATTTAAAACAATTCATTCAAATTTCAAAATGTTTTCATATTTTTTTTATTATTGTCAGTTCATAATAGACAACTTGTTGTTAAGTGCTACCAAGTTGGTTCCAAGCTGTAGCGATCCTGTATAGGGTTTCCAAGGTTGTAGATCTCTGTGAGAGCAGAAAGCCTCATCTTTCTCCTGAGGAGCAGCTGGTAGGCTCGAACAGCCAATCTTGTGATTCGAAGTCCAGTGTTTATCCTGCAGAGCCACAATGCTTCTGATATGAGTCACTAACAATGAAATAAGCACTCTCAAGAAATAGCCAAGATTCAAATCCAGTATTCAAGTATAATTTTTTAAATTATGCAATAAAATTATATTTATTACTATTATGGTTTGTAGTTAGCAAATGTGATAATGTACTGGCAACAGGTCAATACCTCTCAATCTTTCCTATGAATCATCAAAGTACATAGTATAGTCGTTGTTAGGTGCCATCAAATCAGTACTAACTCGTAATGACGCTATGCACAACAGAACGATACACTGGCTGATCCTGTGCCAACCTCACAATCATTGCTATGCTTGAGCCCATTGCTGCTGCCACTGTACCAATCCAACCTATTGTGGGTGTTTCTTTTTTTTCTCCTACCCTCCTTTTTTACCAAGCATGATGTCCTTCTCAAGGGAGATACAAAGTCAGGTCACCCTGACTTCCAAGGAGCATTCTGGCCATACTTCTTCCAACACAGATTTGTTTGTTCTTTTGGCAGTCTCTGGTGCTTTTAATATTCTCCTCCAACACGCTAACTCAACTGTATCAATTCTTCTATGGTCTTCCTTATTCACTGTCCAACTTACAGAACGGAAATCACAGGTGGGTTTGTTCCTTAGGCATTCTGCCTATCACAGTATAGGAAACTTGCCATCCAACAATATTCTATTTTGAAGCTATAGATAAAAGAGTGATGCCCAGTGTAGTCCCTTCAAAACCATCAAAAATTAAATCACTAGAAATTGTTATAAATACTTAGAAATTGTTTTAAAAGTGTTGCATACACTCAGACATTGGCTACCTAAAATGGGGGTGGGGAAACTATTAAGGCACAAAGTAACTGGCTTACAAGTTTTCAAGAGGGAGTTTAGTTTAAAAGTGTGTGGGACAAGGTAGAGTCCCCATTGAATAGTTTTCATCTTGCATAGACAGGTCTGATGAAAAGAGATGGGGGTAAGATTCTTACGATTCAATAGTGAATAATTCAATAGTGAATAGTGAATAACTGTAAAGGTAGAAGTTTTGTAACAAAAAGGGGGGAGTAGTTAATCTTATAGTTCAGAACAGAGGACCCTAGGACCATCAAGAGAGAAGAGCATGAGAGGAATGTGGGACCAGAGAAGCGGCGACACCAGAGATGGAGGCAGAGATGAGGACATGGAGAGAGAGAGCAGATGAGGACTCTAGACTCATGGAAAGAGAAAGTGCTGGCAGCCAGGAGGCTTACAGAATGTGCCCTTTAGTTGTTTAAATGATTATATATTCATGAGTGTTTTCGTGTATATCCAAAGAAGAAGAAAAAAAAAAAGAGAGAGGGAATAAAAGCAAATACTGTTGAATAATGATGCACAGAGGAGATTGTAATCATTGCAATGAAACGATGCATGTAAAACCGATGTTTTCCCTTGTAAACTATCACTCAATTCACAATGTAAACTTAAAAAAAAATGTTGCATACATCTAAAAGGTAAGTAAATATAATCATCTTCAAAACAGTATTTGTTGTTGCTGTCAAGTTCTTTTGAATGCAGCAACCTCACGCGACAGAGTAGAACTTCTCCCATAGAGTTTTCTTTGTTGTAATCTTTACAAGAGCAGATCATCAAGTCTTTCTTCTGCAGAACTACTGGGTGTGTTCAAACCACCAAGCTTTAGGTTAGTAGTCGAGCACTTAACCCTAGGTACCACCAGGCCTCCTACAACAATATTTGTTGTTGTTGTTATGTGCCGTTGAGTCGGTTCCGACCCATTGCAACCCTGTACAGGGTTTCCAAGGGTGTAAATCTTTACGGGAGTAGAAAGCCTCATCTTTCTCCCGCGGAGTGGCTGGTAGTTTCGAACTGCTGACCTTAA
>NW_006408527.1:24098491-24111500 GCF_000296735.1 Chrysochloris asiatica | reverse complement strand
AGTTTCGAACTGCTGACCTTAAGGTTCGCAGCCCGATTTGTAACCACTACGCTACCAGAATAATATTAGTACCTTAATATCTAGCCACTAAATAAGAATTGTTTGGTTAGCAAGGTACATCGCAATGTATCTAAACCTTTGTCAGGTTTCCTTACAAGTTGGGGATAAGGACAAGACAAATCACTATACCTAAGTTATACGATTGGCAAAGTAAGTTCAGGACTGGACCTCTGAAATTTCTTATCTCCCTATGCAGGTTACTAACAACTATTACCTGTAGGTCTGGTATTCTTGAGCTGAAAATATCCTCCAACCTAAGCAGGAAGAGAATTCTTCACATTATTCACCTACAGTGACTCCTTTTTCTTTTTTTTTCCTTATAAGTACTATCTTTCATGTGGTTGCTTTGCCAAAGACACATTGAAAGGCCATTCCAGAGCATATGAGCCATAAAAACACTAGTGCAGCAAATATTTGCTATCAGTCCTGGGTCAGTCATGTACATAGTAAAGTGTTTGTGTCCTTAAGCCACAAAGAATAAACCTCAGAGAAATGAATGCTGAAAGTCAGAAGGGAGCCCAAACTCAGTGCCTAAAAAAGAGAGTTGTGTGGACCAAGGGATCAGGTTCATAAGTGGCTCATCTACACATAAAACAATCTTTATTTCAACAATTAACACCTAGATCTCTTACTTCACAATCGTCACAACTGGCAACTCAACCCTGGTACATATTAACTAGTGACTTTTCTAATTTGGACTTTGCCATATTTGGGGGTGGGGGTGGGTGGAAAGGAAAGAAAGAAAGAAAACTGAAGACTAAGGATGTTCCCATAAAACCTTTTCTCTGCTGGAACCTGGAACCCCGCCTTTGTCTGGCTGCTCAAGCCCACAGTCCTTGAGCTCCACGGCCCTATCAAGTCCTGAAGCTTTTATCTCCCAAACACATTTCACTGAATGCAAAAGTCATTGATTATCAGACACATTATTATCTTCTATACCTCTTAAAAAGAAAAAAATATTACCAAATCTAAGCCTGATGACAATTTCAGAGATGTGAAAATATGACAACATATATATTCCACAATCAATGTAAAACAACATATTTTAGTTCTGTCTGCTTCCTTCCTATCCCAATCTCACTGCCCAAATTCAGGCCTTCTTCCTATGTCTCCCAGACCTCAGTAAACATTGGTCTCCTTTCCTCTCCCTTCACAGCTCCTATCTATTCTCCACTCTGAAAATTGTGACAATTGTTACAACACAAATATGATCATACAATACGAATCTGATCCTTCATAGTTGCAAAGATTTCAGAAGCATCCCCATAAAAAATATATCTCCTTATGGTGACCTATAAGAAGACTCTGAATAATCTGACTTCTATCATCTCTCCGGAGTCCTGGTGTGGTGCTGTGGGCTAATGCGCTGGACTACAAAATTGCTTTGAACCACAAGGTCAGTGGTTCAAGCTCAGCAGTCGTTCCTCAGAAACCCTGTACAGGGTCATTATGAGTCAAACTGACTCGACAGTTCTTACCAACAACAACACAAATCATCTCTCCAATCCTGACTTCTTACCAGCGTCTCAATTTCTAACCTTCAAGCATATCCAACCCCTAATGGTTCTTCGAACACCATAATCTTACCCACCTCTCAACCACCAAGTACTCTGCTTCCTCTGGATGCTCATCTTCCTTCTCTTCACCCGGGTAACTCCTACTCACACATCTTGTCCGTCTTGTCTGAAAAAGTCCTCTTAAACACTCTTTCCTACGGCTGAGCATTGCACCTCCCCTGCACAGCAGTTGGCACACCTGTAATGACTTAATTATAAGTTTGATTATGTGCATGGCTTTTCAAATTAAGCTCTAGATGACCCAAAAACCTGTTGCCATGTATAGGTTGCTTGTATAGGTTTCCAAGGCTGTAAGTCTTTAGCAGATAGCCTCATTTTTCTCCTACAGGACAGCTGGTGAGTTTGAACTGTAGTTAGCAGTCCAGTGCTTATCCTAAAGTTGTACCAGACTCCTTCTGTGATGACAGAGATCAATATTTATCAGAACTGATCATTCAAAAAAGGAGGATGAAAATAGTTGCACAACTTGAATAATGTAATCAACGCCACTGAAATATACAAATATAGAAATTGTTGACTTAGTGTTTGGCTGATATCCTCAACAATAAAAACAAATGAAATAAAATTTTTAAAAAGGAAAGAGAAAGTGCACGTATTAAATGATGAAGGGTAGGACAGAGGTGGTGAAACTACTAATTAAAAAAGCACCCACACATACAAACACTCTGGGTTTAGTAAGCCCACGACAGCATTAACTGTATGACACACAATGGAAATGTGGCGCTCTCATTTAATGTAATTAGTGTGCAGAGAGGAGCGCCCAGATAAACTACCTGGATTTATTTACAGTTCCATCTATACATTCTGTTAGTCACAGCACTTCAAGTTACAATAAATAAGAAACTGAGGCTTTGAAAATACTGAATGATAGATATGATATGCTACCATTTTTGCCAAAAAGATTAATAATTTGTACTTGTGTTTCTTTATATATATGCAAAGAAACTCAGGAAAACAGGAACAATGGTTACAATATGTGTTGCGGAAGTAGGTGAATAAGAGTCAAAGTGAGAAAAGAATTTTTTTACACTATGGTTTGTTTTTTTTAATTAAATTTGAATTTTTTAATTTATTTTTTGAACCCCACAAATCTACCACATTCAAAAAATAATATGAAGTATTTTTAACAGAACATAAATGCATACTTTATAAATAACACATTACTAACAGTGCAACTCTGAGGAATTTAACTATTTGTGTAGTGTGTTTTTTTTTTCACCTGTAAGATAAAAATAATTGTAATTATCTCATAAGGCTGAGGTAAAGATTAAGCAAACATTAGAATGCTGTCCAGTACAAAATAAACATTTAAAGTTACAGGTGCTGCTAACTACACTCAAAACCAAACCCACGGCCACTGAGTCAATTCCGACTCATAGCAACTCTATACGGGGTTTCTGAGGCTGTAAATCTTTACATGAGCAGACAGTCTCATCTTTCTCCCATGAACAACATATCAGGTGATAATAATTCCAAAATAGACTGTATCTATTTAAAAGGGTTAACTTTTTTTTTCAATGTTTTATTGTGAATTATGTGATAGCTTACATGGGAGAACCTTAGTTTTACATTCATCCTATCGTATATCGTTTCATTGCTATGGTTACAATCCCCTCCATGCATCATCAACCAACCATAGGGTATACACTACAAGCCTGCGCCCCCCCCCCCCCCCCCCCCCCCCGCCGGTTGTCAGCACACAGCTCCACTCCCTCTCTGTGTCTAAAGTCCCCAACTGCTCCATCTCTCCACGTCATCGTCTCTGCCTCCATCTCAGGCATCACTGCTTCTCTGGGTAGGGTCCCGCTCTCAGCTCTTCTCCAAAAGGGTTAACTTTTAAAAAATACTTAATACTTGATCTCTGTGTAGCTTTTATCCAGACAAGCGTCCAAGACTGATCTTTGTTAACCACCTTAACCATGTTGTCATTGCTAGGTGTCATCAAGTCAGTTTCAACTCATAGCAACCCTATGCACAACAGAATGAAACATTTCCCAATCCCGCACCATCCTCACAATTGCTGTTACATTTGAGCCTATTGTTACTGCCACAGTTGTCAACCCATCTCTTTGGGGGTCCTCCTCTTTTACGCTGGCCCTACATTTTAACAAGCGTGATGTCCTTCTCTGGGGACTGGTCCCTTCTGATAACATGTCCAAAATTTAAGAGACAAAGTCTCACCATACTCACTTCCCAGGAACGTTCTGAATGTACTTTTTTCTTCCAAGAGAGATTTGTTTGTTTTTCTGGTAGATAGTCTGTGGCACTTTTAATATTCTTCACCAACACCATAATTCAAATGTAATTATTCTTCTACAGTCTTCCTTATTTGTTGTCCAGCTTGCACATGCATATGAGAAGACTGAAAATATTATGACTAGGGTCAGGAGTATCTTAGTCCTCAAAGTGCTATCCTTGCTCTTTAACACTTTAAACAGGTCTTTTCCAGCAGGTTTGTCTAAAGCAATATGTGCTTCCTTGACAGGTGCTTCCATGAGCACTGATTGTGGATCCAAGCAAAATTAAGTCTTTGACAACTTCATATTTTCTCTGTTTATCTGTTATTTGAGGTGCAATCCATATTGAAGGGTGTATTCTTTTATCTTCATCAGCAAGTATTTTCACTTCAGCAAATAAGGTTGTGTCATCAGCATATCGCAGGTTGTTGATGAGTCTTCTTCCGATCCTACTGTCATATTCTTCTTCATATAACCCAGCTTCTGGAATTATTTGCTTAGCATGTAGCTGTTGTTGTGCCACTGAGTCAGTTCTGACTCATGCCAACCCTCTATAGGGTTTCCAAGGAGTGGCTGGTAAGTTTGAACTGCTGACCTTGTGGTGCAAGCCAACCTTTTTAGGTTGAGTACTTATCCTATGGTGCCACACCAGGACTCCTTACAGATTGAACAAGTATGGTGAAAGGATACAACCCTTACGTACACCTTTCCTGATTTTAAACCATTCAGCATCTGTTCAGTTCTATTCTTAGTCTATGTACAGATTCCTCATAAGCAAAATTAGCATTCCTTCAAATGTTATCCATAGTTTGTTATGATCCACACAGTTGAATACCTTTGCATAAACAATAAAGCATAAGTACACAACTTTAAATATTCTCTTCTTTCAGCCAAGATCTATTTGACATCAGCAATTGTATCCCTAGATGTTTGTTTCCTATGTTTTCAATGATCATTTGTCTTCCTATATGATTTTTTTTTATGTCATCCCACAATTTTTCTGCTCTTTAGTCATTAGTGTCAACTGCATCAAATCTGCATTTAAGATGATCTCTTAATTCAGGTGAGATATACTCAAGGTCATATTTTGGCTTTCATGGACTTGTTTTCATTTTCTTCAGCTTCAACCTGAACTTGCCTTTGAGCAACTGATGGTCTGTTCCACAGATGGCCCCTGGCCTTGTTTTGACTAATGATATTGAGCTTATCCATCATCTCATCCAACCTATATGGTCAATCTGATTCCTGTGTATTCCATCATGTGGGCTTCACATGTATGATGGTGGTGGTACTGTGCCATGGAGTCAGTTCCGACTCATAGTGACCCTGTACAGGATTTCTGAGGCTGTAAATCTTTACAGGAGCAGAAAGCCTCATCTTTCTCCCACGGAACAGCTGGGTAGTTTTGAACTGCTGACCTTGAGATTCGCAGCCCAATTCACATGTATAGTTACCATTTATGTTATTGAAAAAAGGTATATGCAATAAATATATCATTGGACCAATGCAAAATTCTATCATGTTATCTCCAGCATTGTTTCTAGCAACAAGGCCACATGTTCCAACTACTAATCACTGTTTTATGAACTCTACATTCCAACCACCAGTAATTATCAATGTATCTTAATTTCATGTTTGATCAATGTCAGATTTAAGAAGTTGATAGAATTCTTCAGTTTCATCATCATTGGCTTTAGTGACTGGTGCCTAAATTTGAATAACAGTGGTATTAACTGGTCTTCCTTGTAGGAGTATGTACATCATCCTATCACAGACAGCACTGTACTTCAAGATAGAGCTTGAGATGTTCTTTTTGACAATGAATATAATGCCATACCTTTGCAATTTTTCATTCCTGGAATAGTAAATTGTATGATTATCTGATACAAAGTGGTACTCATGCATTTCAGCTCAGTAATGTTTAGGGTATTAGTCTTTATCCATTCCATTTCACTTTTGACATATTCCTATTTTCCTAAGTTCACACTTTGTGTATTCCACATTCCAATGATTAATTAATATTTGCAACTGTTTCTGCTCATTGTGAGTTGTGCCTCACCACCAACTGGAGTTTCCAAAAGCTTTGCTCCATCTACATCATTAAGGTCAACTCTATTTTGAGGAGGGAACTCTTCCCTAGCTATTCCCTAGTCCCTTCCAACCTGAGAGGCTCATTTCCCAGCAATGTATCAGTTAATATTCCACTGTTATGCTTGACTTTCTTTGGTTAGGCTCTGCTGAAATCTGTCCACCATGGATGACCCTGCTGGTATCTAAAATACTGGTGACATAGTTTCCAGCAATACACAGCCACCACAGTATGACAAACTGACAGACAAGAGATGGATCTTAACCATAAATATCCAAAATCCCAGGATAAGACAACAAACTCAGAACCATCTATTAAGGTTGATGATCAGGAACTTATATTGACAACAAATACTGTCAAGTACATGTTGCTGTTGTTGAGTGCCATTGAGTCAGGTCCAATTCATAGCATCCCTGTATAGGGTTTCCAAGGAGCAGCTGGTGGGTTTGAATTGCCAAGATTGTGCTTCACAGTCCAGAACTAATCCTACACTGCCACATCTTCCTCAATTATAGAATAATAATTTATCAACTTCAAATGCAATAAGAGAAACCTATCTAATGTGTCTTTTCTAAAATCTAAACCATGACACACACACATGGAACTTCAAACAGATGGTGAAAACAATTCCTATCTCTCAATTTTATTTTACAACAAACTTTTTCATGCACACACACATACACGAGTGGGCTTCAAAGCAAATGTTTACACATACACATTCAGGAAGGGGCTTCAAAACTAAGCCCACTACAAGAAATAAATTACTTTTCTCATTTGCCAACTAAGCTATAGCTGATCATTTGCAAGAAAACAGGTGTTCTCTGCGTAAACATTCCCTGGGCACACAATGTAGCCAATTCATATCAGAGAGTCCTCAGCTGACCATCATGTGCTAAATTGATCATTTGGAATTTGCCATGAATTTTCCCACAGACATCATTTCTCTCAGACATGGTTTTAGTATTTCCTACTAATTGTACTACGGTATGCTATGATATGCTGCAGATTAACAGGGTTCATGTACCCTGATATGATGTGGATCAAATAGGCTTTATGAGTAAACTTTAGAATGTAGACACATTTTCCAAAACAGCCTCTATGAGAAAATATGTTCCAAGGAGAAGGAGGTCCAGAGCAATGATCATGCAAGTTGGATGTGTCTGTTTATTCGTTCCCTGTCTCCAGCCCATAGACCTCTGCTCACCCCATCTCAGGCTGCAGCCATGGGCCTTCCTGGAGACACCTCTTTCCCATCTCACCAAGTCTCCCCCCATCCCCATTATCAGTTGGAACTTGAAGCACCTTTACTGCCAGAGCTCAGGTGGCAATATATCTCCCTATCTTTTACCTCTCACACTTTAAAAAAAATACACTAGTAAAACCACTGCTCACTCTCAGGCAACCTTGGGAGACCTCTTGGGTGGCCTCCCCACACCAGTTCCCTTCTGCCTTCACTTATTCCTACTTAGCCCTATCCTTTACTACTCTCCTGCCTTATGTTTAAGGAACCATGGTGGCACCACGGGTTAAGTGTAGAACTTCAAACATCAAAGTTGACAGTTGAAACCCATCAGCGGCTCTAAGGGAGAAAGATAAGGCTGTCTGCTTCTGTAAACATTTACAGTCTCAGAAGGGTCACTATGATTCCAAATTGATTCAGTGGCAGTGGGTTTAATTTATGTTTAGGAGCCCCTGGGTAGCGTAAAGTGTTAGCCTGCTCAGCTGCTAACCAAAGGTTGGAGGGTCCCTTCCTCCCAGAGGTGCCTCTAAAGATAGGCCTGGCTTTCTACTTCCAAAAAATCAGCTATTGATAACCCTCTGAAGTGCAGTTCTACTCTGCCACACATGGAGTCATGTGAGTTGGAATCGATTAGACAGAAACTGGTTAACCATTGTCCAAAGGGAAAAGTGTTTCCCAAACTCTCCCTTCTCTGTCTCGCCGCCATTGTTTTGCTCAGACAATTGTTCCTCTCCCCAACCTATACCATCAGGACTCTACCAATCCCAAACCCGCCTCAGATCCTACTGCGCTCATGACGCCTCCTAGAACAGCCACTCTGGCTGGCTTCTAAACTGCACTCACCATATTTTGCCTTGAATTTTGAACACTTATTTCCACATGTTGCTTCCTACATACCTGTCTTCCTGAGTGTAAGTTCCTTTAGTTTTACAACTGTTGGTAGGTGCCATCAAAATCAGTTCTGTCTCTTAGAAACTCCATGTACAACAAAGAGAAACACTGGCTGTGCATCCTCACAGTTGTTGCTATATTTAAGCCCATTGTTGCAGCTACTGTATCAATTCATCTCATTGTAGAATCTTCATTTAAAAAAAAAAAAAAAAAAAAAACAAGCATGATATATTTCCCCAGGGACTGGTCCCTCCTAATAACATGTCCAAATACACCAGTCCAAGTCTCACCATCCTCGCTTTTAAGAAGCATTCCAGAGGTACTTCTTCCAAGACAAGATTGTTCATTCTTTTGGCAGTCCATGGTATATACAATATTCTTCATCAACACCATAATTCAAAGGCATCCATTCTTCTTCAGTTTTCCTTTTTCATTGTCTCGTTTTTGCATCTAGAAGGCAATTTGTAAGACCATGATTTGGGCCAGGTGTACCTTAGTCCTTAAAGTAACATCTTTACTTTTTAACTCTTTAAAGAAATCTAATGCAGCAGAGCCTAATGGTGCTGTGGGTTAATGTGGTGAGCTGCAAAGTCGGTTTGAACCTCAACATCAGTGGTTCAAGCTCACCAGCCGCTCCTCAGAAACCCTACTCATGGTCACTATGGGTCAGAACCAATTTGATGGCACTTAACAATAACAAAATGCAGCAGATGCAATACATCATTTGACTTCTTGACTGCTGCTTCCATGGGTATTGGTTGTAGATCCAAGTAAAATTAAAGCCTTAACAGCTTTAATCTTGTCTCCATTTATCATGATGTTCCTTAGTAGTCCAGTTGTGAAGATCTTGGTTTTCTTTATGATGAAGTGTAATCCATACTGAAGGATATAATCTTTGATTTTTACAAGTACTGGTAAGTGCTGACTTGAAGCACTTTACTTTCAGCAAGTGTCTATGGGGATCAACTAAGTAGGCTATGTTACACATAGGCTAAACTAATGTTTGCAAAGTGCCTTGATTGCCTTAGCAGCTAATTTAACATCTCAAGATCCAGTCTCTTGTTTGACTCTGTTTTAACAATGCCTGATGCCATAACCCATAATACACTACCACTTACCTCTTCCAGTCAATAAAAGTGCTTAAACCACCAAATACAAGAACTTTGTTTAAATCACGGCACAGTCCCTTGGATTACTGGACCTATTAAATAAAAGATTCTAATCTCTCCAAAGAACTTCATAGCCAAGCTTCTCTCCTCTGTTAATTTGGACACCCATCAACAACAAATCATTCCCTTCCTGTTTCAATCCATTCTAGCTGAGATCTGTCACCCATCAGCCTTGGTGAGTCAGACTTGGAAGCTCAGATTTGTTGTGTGCATCACTGGAGTTGATGTCACCCAGTGATATCACTCCTGTCGTCATCATCCCTCCATGGACTTCCTCTTGTACTAAGACCATACAGAATTTTAATCATAGAATAATATGTGATATTGTTGTAGCTTGATTAAATGTAACATTAATTACAGTGTATGAATACTAACAACTAAAATGTTTTATAAAATCTCTCTACATTGAATTACAACAATATTAGTTACATTATTAATAACTGAGCAAAACTGTTTTCCAGTTTTACTCCTTTTCCTTTAATTACTACTTCATGTTCAAAAAAGTTACTCATACAAGTTCACAAATACTAATTACCACAATGTTGTGGCTAACACACCAGAAAATTTGACTAAATCAGTGACTAGAAAAGCACCATATGCAACAAAAACAACCACACATGCTTGTAGCTCATGCAATGAAACCACATGATTCAAGGTGTCATTGTATTGGTATCGTAATAACAGTTCTGACCTGAGCACATTGGTGGTGGTGGTGGTGCATGCCACCAATTGGTTTTGACTCACAGCGACCCTGTATAGTGTTTCCGAGGCTGTAAATCTTTGCAGGAGCAGAAAACCTCATCTTTCTCCCACAGAGCAACTGGTAGATTCAAACTGCTGACCTTGCAGTTAGCAGCACAGCTCAATCCACTACGCTACAAGGACTTCTTCTGAGTAAATTGTTGTTGTTGTTGTTAAGTGCTGTCGAGTTGATTCCGACCCATAGCGACCCTGTATAGGGTTTCCAAATTGTTGTGGTGGTGGTTAAGTGCCATCAAGTTATTTCTGACTCATAGTAACCCTGTATAAGGGTTCCAAGGAGCAACTGGTGAATTTGCACTGTCGACCTTGTGGTTCTAACTGACCAAGTGGTACAGAGCTTATCCTACAGAGCCACACCATTGTGTCTGAGCCCATTAGAACAGTCAAAGAGTAAATTGGCATAGAGTTTTAGTTGCATAGCTTACATGTTATCCTTGGGTTATCAACAGAGATATTTTTATTTAAAAATTGTAAATCTCTACTAAAACACTAGAAAAGTGTTATAGGCAGGCATGTTGTTATCACCCCTCTGCCAATGTTACCCCATGTGGTTCACACACCCCTGCAGGCCAATAGTGATGCTACTGTTATCCTCACTGGGAAGAATTTGAGACACACATTGTGGTTTTGTTCTGTATGGCTTATCTTGTGACTAAAGTTTGTTAATTAGCTCCAAGCCAGAGACCTACTGGAGTCTCCCAGCCTTATCCAGCTGGAACGACAGAGCAGGGGAGCAAGTATGAAGTGGCTCCCTCTTTTTTTGTAACTCTGGGATACTACATGGACTGCAGCCAGAGGGGCATTAGACTCAGCCTCGATCCTCAGAATTGCTTGCTAATCATTGACAATTGGATTGGGATGATGCAAGCCAGAACCACACAGAAATGGGCATATTCCAAATGTTGCAGTCATCCATTCTTATGTGAAATGGAGGGAGAAAGAATTCTGATGTGGTGTTGTAGGATAAGCACTGGACTCCTAACTGTAAGGTTGGTGGTTCAAACCCACCAGCCCCTCCTCAGAAACCCTATACAGGGTCGCTATAGTTGGACCTCACTTTATGGCACACAACAACAACAACAAATATTCTTGTCAGTATTCGTTTCTAACATAGAAGAGCCATTTATTCTTCAGTCTGTAAGTAATTCAGAAAGATTCCCATTGAGGATGACTTAAGTTGTTCATTCCAGAGGATAAACTCTCCCTAATTCACTGGACTGCAAGGTCGGTTGGAACTGCAAGCTCGGTGGTTCAAATTCGCCAGCCACTCCTCAGAAACTCTATACAGGGTAGCTGTAAATCAGAACTGACTTGACCCCACTTAACAACAACAACAACAACAATCTATACATTATTGTTGCTCTAGCTTCCACTGTCAAATTATACATGTTGTGGTTGTTGTTTATGATTGTTGTTAAGTGCCGTCAAGTTGATTCTGACCCATAGTGACCTCGTATAGGATTTCCAAGGAGCAGCTAGTGAGCTTGAACCTCTGACCTTGCAGTTCAAACAACTTTATAGTCCGATGCATTAACCCACAGTGCCACACCAGGCCTCCAAATTATACATAGAATGCCCAAATTACAGCAAGCCAATTTCAAAAATAAGATTGTTTTAAAGAACATGAATCTTAATGGCGTTTCCTATTTACAATTGTGCCTGAGTATGTGCATTATGTTACTTTATATCTTCACCTATTTGTCATCCTAAATGCATTCTTACAAAATTATTGCAAAACACACTTTCTTGTATTTATTTACTACCTTACACCTATTTGTGGACTTTTGGGGCTTAGACTGTTTTTGGTGACCAAAAGATAAAATGTGTAATGCAAAAAGGTTTTCCAAGAGGATTTGCCATTTCATAACTGTTCAGTCTTCACAGTAAAATCTTTTGTGGTCTTTCAAAAAGTGAAGGTCTGTGGGAACGCTGAGATGAGAAAAATCTTCTGGCACCATTTTTCCAACAGCATGTGTCCACTTCATGTCTCTGTGTGACAGTTTGGCAATTCTCACACTATTTCAAACTTTCATAATACTATTGCATACTGAAGAGACTAAAGTATAGTATAAACATACTTTATATACATTGGTAAACAAAAACATTTGTATGACTGGCTTTATTATGGTATTCCATTTATTGCAGTGGTCTAGAACTGAGCCTGCAATATCTTTGAGGTATTCTAGTGTGGTGCTGTAGGATAAGCACTGGACTGCAAGGTCAGTTTGAACCACAGGATCTGCAGTTCAAACTCACCAGTCGCTCCTCGTAAACCCTATAATGGGTCTCTATGTGTTGGAACTAACCCAATGGCACTTAATAACAACAAAGACCTGTACAGTCTTTTCAAACAGGAACAAAACTCATTCTCCCCTTCCAAGGTTTATGATTCACAATAAGGACTGCAGTCAAGAAATCCAATGAACTTGACCATGCCTAACATTTGCCAAACAAATCTACATGTGGAGCCCTTTTCAAAACACGACTTAACTCATATGCTAGGGAACTTCTGCTTCTAGAATTACAATTGAGACTCACTGATTTAAACCACCCAATATACAGAATGGAGTCCTGGTGTGTCACTGTGGGTTAATGAGCTGGACTGCAAAGTCTATTTGAACTGAACGGTTGGTGGTTCAAGCTCCCCAGCTGTTCCTCGGACACCCTATACAGGGTTGCTATGGGTCAGAACCAACTCGACAGCACTTAACAACAATATACAGAATAATATCATTAATATCACACTCGAGTAAACTTTTGCTGAAGATAATTTTTAAATGGTTGCAGCAGTAAATCAATAAGGTGCTACCAGACATTTGAGCTGGATTCAGAAGAAGACCTGAAACTAAGGTCATCATTGATGACATTAGATGGATCTTTGCTGAAAGCAGAGAATACCAGAAAGATTCTCTGTGTTTTATTGACTATGAAAATGAAGGGAAATAAGACCCAATATATCCAGATTACACTCCCAGCTAAGGTTA
>NW_006408527.1:24074580-24097720 GCF_000296735.1 Chrysochloris asiatica | reverse complement strand
ATAATAATCAATGTAATGAAACAAGCTATATGAATGGTTGAATGTGAAGCTGATGATGTGCCCTGTAAACTTTCACTCAATCCAAAATAAAAACATTTAATAAAAAAAGAAAAAGAAAATGCATTGGACTGTGTGGTTAGTAAGGAAGTATGGATATCATTGCAAAAAATGGGACTCCAGAAGGTATCATTGTGCTCATGAGGAGCCTGTTTATCAACCAGGAGGAGTCATTCAATCAAAAGAAAGGGATACCGAGTAATTTAAAATCAGGTAAAATGTGTGTCATGTTTGGATCCTTTCACCATACTATTTAATCTATGTTGTTGTTAGTAACTTCAAGTCAGTTCTGACCCATAGCGACCCTGTGTAGGGTTTCCCAGGAGTGGCTGGTGAGCTTGAATCACCAACCTTTTGGTTCAAACTGACATTGGAGTCCAGCGCATTAGTCCACAGCACCACACCAGGACTCCTAGGTTGTTTAAAGAAGGACACAACATCAAGTTTGGAGGAAGACTCATTAACAACCTGTGATATGCAGCTAACACAACCTTTATTCTGAAAGCAAAGAAGACTTGAGGCTCTTATTGATGATGATTAAAGATTACAAGCATCAGTATAGATTAAACCTCAATATAAAGAAAACAAAACTCCTCACAACTGGACCAATAAGCAGAATCAGGATAAATGAAGAAAAGATTGAAGATGTCAAGGATTTTATTATATTTGGGTCCACAATCAACATCCATGGAAGCAATAGTCAAGAAACCAAATGACCTACTTATTTGGACAAATCTATTGCAACAGACCTCTTTAAAGAGATAAAAAACAAAGAGGTCACTTTGAGACTAAGGACCACCTAACCCAAGGAACGGTATTTCCAATGGATTCATATGTATTGAAAGCTGAACAATGAATAAGGAAGAGTGAAGAAGAATTGATTTCTTTGAATTATGGTGCTGCTGAGGAATATGGAATATCTCATGAACTGCCAGAAGAACCACCAAATTTGTCTTGAAAGAAGTACAACCAGAATGTCTTAGAAGCTAGAATGGCCAGACTCACATATTTTAGACTTGCTTGTAGAGGGTCAGCAAAAAAGAGGGAGCCTCTCAGTGAGATGGATGGAAACGTGGGTGCAACAATGCACAAAGTGTCACAATGGTTGTCAGGATAGTACAGGACTGGGCAGTGTTCCCTTCTGTTGACTCTGCAGTCACCATGAGTTACAACAGGGGGGCAACTAACAACAACAATGCATGGAATGATTTTAGGTCAAATAAATGTAGGATAAGTCAAGATGCAGAACAAAAGAATTGTTTTAGAGAATTAAGGAAGAAGCTGACCCTAATTATTGTTTGTGAATTCCATAAATACACTGTTCTAAAAAATAAACATTTTTTTAAACCCACTTCCATCAATTCGATTCCACCTCAGAGTGACCCAGTAGGACAGATTAAAATCGCTCTGTAGGGCTTCCGAGTCTGTACGTACATCTTTATGGGAACAGACAGGCCCAGGTATTTCCATTAGAGCAGTTGCTGGGCTTGAACTGTCAACCTAGTGACTAGCAGTCTAACACTTTACCCACTGTATCACCAGAGCGCCTTAGACATAATAAAGATGTTTTAATTAACTAGGTGACACAGTATCAAATCCCTGAAACTCTATTGAATCACAAGGTTCTCCCCACCTCTCTACCCTCACCCCCGGAACCGGAACCCAGTCTGGTACACTCCATTGTTGTAAAATCAGGGTCTCCATCAGCCCCCACGACAGCTGCAGTATTTAAAAACCGTCCCCTAGATAGAAACTGCTGCAGTGTGCAGCGTTCTCGGAAGTGAAAATGCTCAGAAGAAAGGACCCCCAGTTCAAACCTGTTCGTCCCCTTGAGCCCTGGTCTGAACCCCAGAAGTCAGTCACGCTCCCCATAACGTTCTATGCTGCCAGGTCTGCGTGACTGATAAGCCCCAGGTGTGCTGGCTTCCTCCTGTGGGCGGAGCTAACGAAGGAAAACGCAGGAAACAAACGTCACCTTCCAGCACAAGGCAGCAAGCCTAAGGGCTGCTCACACTGGGGCCACCTGGGCCAGTTTTCACCCAGTAGCAGCTTTTTATGTGGGTGTCAAGCAGTTGACTTACAGGAAGTGGCGAGTAGCGTCCAGCCCTTCTCCATCAGGGAGATTCCTCAGAGAGCGGGCCTCTGCCCATTCACGGTTCTCCTTTCCCCCCAACCCCACTAAGTCAGAGCAGGTCACATGATCCAATGAAGAGGTTCTGCATACATTAGTTCTATATTCCCTGTAACAGAAGAGGATTATGCCCAAAGGTAGATGCTTCAAAAAATGCTCATCAATTGACTAATGAGTTGATAAGCTAATGACTCTTGTGAACGTGGTGGTGGTGTGCCATGGAGTCGGTTCCGACTCATGACGACCCTGTATAGTGTTTCTGGGGCTGTAAATCTTTATGGGAGCAGAAAGCCCCATCTTTCTCCTTCCGAACAGCTGGTAGTTTCGAACTGCTGACCTTGAGGTTAGCAGCCCAACTCATAACCACTAGCTAAGGTACTGCTGTTCAACTGAAGTAAAACTCACAATGCAAGCATAGTTCCTGTTTTACCCCTGGAGATTATTTTCCATTTTGAGGGGGTGTCACATGATGAACTGGACTTAAAAATGAGCCAAAACAAGCAGGGAAATAGTTTCAAATTCTATTTTACCCACAAAATTTTCATTGCTCTTGATGTTTGTCAACCACCACCAGGCCCTTTCTGTCACCTTCTCCCACAAAGAAAGCCTCACTCTGTGAAGGTTCATGTGTGTTTGCATTGCTATCCAATGATCGCAAATTTTAGGAATTTTAACTGAATCTTCTGAAAGTTATACAAATGATAGATATTTCATTTTAATCCACAAGTTGATTTTTATGAAGTCTTGTTTAAGATTTCAGCACAGGTTCAATTTCATGACTAAGAATTACTAAGCGTAGTGGTTACGAATCGGGCTGCAAACCTTAAGGTCAGCGGTTCGAAACTACCAGCCGCTCCGCGGGAGAAAGATGAGGCTTTCTACTCCTGTAAAGATTTACACCCTCGGAAACCCTGTACAGGGTCGCTATGGGTCGGAACCGACTCGAAGGCACTTAACAACAACAACAACAACCAGATAAACTACATCGTTAAACAAATGAATCTATCTTGGGAAATGTCACTGTAATCAGTCATATGAAGACCCCAAGTCTACTAAGTACTATTTCCTGGTGGTGGTTATATGCCATGAAATCGGTTCCAACTTATAGGCCACTCTGTATAGTGTTTCCGAGGCTGTAAATCTTTACAGGAGCATAAAGCCTCATCTTTCTCCCACAAAATGGCTGCTAATTTCGAACTGCTGACTTGGAGGTTAGCAGCCCCACTTGTAACCACTACGCTGGAATACAAAATGGCCTGCTAACCAAAAGGTCAGCAGTTCAAATCTACCAGACTCTCCGTGGGAGAAAGATGAGGTTTGTGCTCCTGTAAAGATCAGCCTCAGAAAGTCTATACAGGGTTACTATGAGTCGGAACCGACTTGGTAACACACAAATTCCACCACCATATTTGAACTGGTTGGGCATACACGGAATCACCATAAATCGGAATTGGATTGAAGGCAACTAGCAACAACAAATGCCTTAAAGAGGAAAAAAAAAAAAAAATCATCCAATGTGATTTTGGTTAAGAATTTTTAACATATGCTCACACTTTTCATACCTTTACAGAAAGTGAAAGTGATTCTTACATATCAAAATAAAAATCCTCAGAACCCACATGTGTAAAATAACTTCCCTTTTTCTGTTGTTTTCAGTCCCCCAAGGAGTGAAAACACTGACAGATCTTTTGGCTGTTTGTTCCCAGAGACTAAAGTGTTTTCCTGTTGAGAATAAGTGATTTCATTTGGTAAACTGAAGTTCTAGTCAAGGCTCGGGAACTACATTCAATTTCATAGCACGTGAGTGTCTTTAGTTCAACCAATAATCAAGCTCTGTTCTTTTCTCCACTTTGTGCTCAACTCCCTAACAGCAACAGATTTAATGCTGTCTTTGAATTTTTGTGCCTTTAAGTCCAGAATTGCTCACTCAGTCTCTCGCTGCTCTTCCATGAGTATTTTAGGGAAGTTTGATGGGATACTACATGTACAATCTATCCAAGCCAAAGCAAAGTTATTGATGGTACATCACATCATTAAAATTTACCCTTAAATGTCTGATGTGGTCAGGAAAATGGGGCTGCTGCGGCAGGTGGATGTTTGTGCTGCCACCTATTGATTTCATATGGAAATACATAACAGGGAGAAAAGAGAAAAACTCTATTGAATGATACAGTGCTTATGTTAAGGCCCAGTACTAGTGAAATGCAAAAACAGAGTTTCACAGAGCCTTTGGAGACTATTATGGAAGCTTTGGACCTTCTCTCCAGGAAAAAAAAATATATTCACAGACACTTTTTTCTAAACACATCTACAGTGTTCCAGACAATCTGAAGCCTATCCACAAACCTCCTTACAAACTACAAATTTACTCCAATTTTTGAGCTATGACAAAAAATTCTGGAAGTGGGTTATTTGAAAGAATAATACGAATGCGAGTTTATTGAGAAAAAATAGTAATAATCTGAATTTATCCAAAAGAAAAAAATTGAACTTGAAACAATTTTTAGTTCAAAATTGATTATGTCTTGAAAGAACCAAAACAAGCCTACTGCCATCGAGTTCACCCAGACTCATAGCCCCTGTCTAGGATTTCCAAGAGATTAAATCTTTACAGGAGTGACTGGTGGGCTGAACTGTCAACCTTGTGGTTAAGCCATACACTGCTTATCCTACAGCGCCACCAGCACTCCTTGTATGAAAGAAAGAGGGGGAAATCCCCCTAACCTTTCCCCTCTAGCAGAGAATGTCTGGACTGTTATCAAAGTTAATCAATGGGAAAGTATCCCTAGGAATTCTGGGTGGCACGAGTATTTCCAACAGTATTTAAATCCTTCCACTGGTGAGTTTGGGATCAGGTGACGAGATCTGGCAGTCTACTTGTTTAGCTTATAGAAATGTCTCCTACAAAATGTTTCTACAAATATTTTAGCAGCACGGGTGGCAGGGAGCAGTCGGCTCCTGCTAAATTGTTTTGAATTTAATCCTGGCTCTCCAGAAGGCAGCCTTCCTTTATCTCTCCCCAAATGGAGCCAAATCTTCCATGTCCTCCACAAGCAAAATCCTGGGAGCAGCTGAGATGTTTCCTCCTAATGGGATGATTGGTAGGCACCTAAAGAGGTATCCATCAGCCCAGTTTGTCCAACACTCTAGATTCTTCACCTGTTGGTGTGACCAAGGTATATTAACCCAGTAGTACTCAGGACCCCACACACTTCCCATCCATGAAATCAGTGCTCTGAGACCCCCCTTGTATGGGCTGTGTTCTTAAGGGATCAGTGATTTTCTACAAACAGTTTAGTAACCAAATCTGGCCACTCAGTCTCCTCCGGAAATGAGTCTCCCATCGTCCTTTTCATCCTCATTGAATTGGACTTTTATCTTTGTTGTTACTCTTGAACATTGTCATTATTTTACAGAGGAACAAAGAGCCTAGTGCACTGTGAGCATTATTACCAGTTAACAGCAATTTGAACAAATCCTGGCTGGTAAGGCAGCCAGCCTTACCTGGGTCTGGGTTGCTTCAGGAGTTTTTGCATTTTATTAATGTCATAAAATGTAGCTTTTACATTTAGCTACAGCATCCAATTACAAATGCATATTATTGATATTATCAGTGCGATGCTTGAACTTACTTTTCCATTAATAGAAACTACCATTTATATAGTAATCATACAAAAATTAATGATGGTTTATACAAGTCTTTCTTACATGTAAACATTCTAGAAGCAGTTACGTTTATAGAAGAGTAGTCACAGGTTTTATACCAAAGATCTTTTGTGTGTGGGGGAGGAAAAAAAATAATTTTATATATATATATATATATATATCACAAAATATCTGCCCTTTCTACCTGTATTATGGAGTCCTGGTGTGGCACTGTGGGTTAATGCACCAGACTGCAAAGCTATTTGAACTGCAAGGTTGGCAGTTCAAGCTCACCACCTGCTCCTTGGAAACCCTATATAGGGTCACTGTGGGTTGGAACCAATTCGACGGCACTTAAAAGCAACAACAATCTTTATTATGTGTACAGCGTAGTGACAGTATGTTCAAATGTTGTGTAACCACCGCTTTTGTCCACTTCAAAATTTATTCACCTTTAATAGAAACTTACTGCTCTTTACCAGTAAGTCCCCAGTTCCCTCTCCACACACTATTCTAGATAGCTCAGATAAGTGAGATCATACATTATTTGTCCTTTGGGGTCTGACTTATTTCACTCAGCATAATGCTTTTGAGGTTCATCTATGTAGTAGTATGTATCAGAACTTATTTCTCTTCATGGCTAAATAATAACCCAATATATCGTGTAAAAAATGGCATGAGACATGTCTGACTTCCACTGACTTTACAAGGGGGAAGGAGAATCAAACTAAAAATCAGCCCAAGGCTGACACCAACCATCCCTCCCACAGAACTCTCTGCTTCACATTTGAGTTAGATAATCTGTTGCCAAGGGATTTATTAGGGAAGTGAATAGGGTACAATTCAGGATCAGAAACCACTCAGGATACAGCAGTCCTCCAGTCCAGAATGCCTCTACTCTGCCACACTGCCAGCATACCTCAATCTTGTCTTTGACCTCTCAGCCATGTGGTCCCTCAACCTCTGCCCTGTTCGGTCAGGCAAGCATTACAAAGCTTCTTTAGCCAGTTTATAAATACCCAAAGGGCAGTTTGTGCAAGCCAGCCTCCTGCTCCTAGACACTCAGCTTTACTCGGTCCGTGGACCTAGAAGCCCTCTGCTGCTGTGACTATCTGTGCTGCCACCTTGGTCACCTGCTTTTCCAGGTAGGGCTCTCATGATCCACTCTTGCTCTTCTTTCTGGAATTGTCTGTTCCTGCTTCTGAGATGGCTCCTTTTACACCTGGCGGGATGGCAAAATGAACAAATCCCAGCGTGAGAGTCCTGTATGTACCTATGTGTACAGTTCCAACCTTTTGGTGGGAGTTAAGAAGACTTAGGATAGAAAAGCGATGTCAGGTAAATTCACGGTACCTCATATGGGTATAGCATGTTTATCAAAAAAAAGGTGATTTTAAATGCATTCATTCATAAGCACAAAGTGACACTATAGGAACACAAGAGGCTAAGGTGAAAGCATTTCTATGATCTGGGTTTTATAAGAGGTCAGTGGATGTTGAACATGGTATCATTTCGGACTCTTCTTGCTTTTCATTACTTGTAAAATTTCACCCAAAGATATTTACATTTTAACTTTCCTCTCTTCATCATTAAAAACATTTGCAAGGGCTACAAACTCAACTTGTCCAGGACAAAACCACAATGGTCAGCTTCCACGGTCCTCATCACAAGGGGTACCATTATCTAGATCACAACCCAAAAAACCATGGGTCATCCTTCACTCCCCTCTGTAATCTATCATCCAACCTTGCTGATCTGCACAAGTATCTATCTCTAAAGTCCACATACTTCTTCGGACGTCCATTGTCACATTACCCAATGAGCATCTCACCAGGGCCCTGCAGGGGTTCTATCACCTCCTACATCCACCACAGGTCAACCTCAAATCCACTTTCCGTGTTGCAGCAAATCATGCCTTGTTCCCGCCACTAGAAACATGTCTGTTGTTTCCAGTTGATCCTCTGCATGGTTCAGCCTCACTTAGCACTAGGCTCTCGGGAGAGCATCACATGGTCCTTCTCTGAATTCCTCCCTTCACAGGAGCTCTGATGCACATGCTGTTCCTCTCCTCCCTGATTTCCAGTCATTTTTCAGATCTCAGTTCAAGCCGTGGTTTCTCAAGGAAGTTTTACCTTTCCAGGTCAAATTCCCTACAGTGAAATTTCTTAGCATCTTGTACCTCTTCTTCATATTCTAATTTTTTTAACGTATGTGTTTATTTGGGTAATATCTCTCTTCCCCCATTTACCTATGAACTTCATGAAGGCAACGTTTCCTTTTAGTCTGAACTCTTGCTATTTAATAAATGTATCAATGGGTCAGTCAGTTGGTCTATTGGTCTGACTGCTCCATGCCAGGCTTTATGACAGACTTCCTGTTGTTGTTGTTTTAACCGAGTCCTGTCATGTTAGTCACAAAGTGACTAACTTCACTATCTAAGTTTCTTCATCTATTAAAAAAAAAAAAAGTTGCCCTCAAGTCAGTTCTGATTTATGATGGACCCATGTGTGTCAGAGTAAAATTATGCTCCACAGGGTGTTCAATGGCTGATTTAAAAAAAAAAAAAAATGAACACCAAGCCATTCTTCCAAGATACCTCTGGGTGGACTTGAACTGCCAATCTTTTCATTAGCAACTTAGTTTACAAAAAAGCTTAACCATTTGCACACCCAGGGGCATCCCATCAATAAAAGTAGTGGATAATAATAATGCCTACTTCAAATGGTTGTTAGGAAGTTTAAATGAATTTAATATAAATCACATTGAACAACACCTGGAACTCAGGTAGCACATATATTATCACTATCATCATCATCATCCTGTTATAATGGTGATAAAGATAATCAAAGAGACTGCAGGACTCTATAATCATCATGATGTTAAACCTCTCGAGTTCCTAATATGAACCTTGTGACATTTTGACATTACAGTCAGCTGAGGACTCATTCCTTACATCCTTACTTAACATTAAATAAAATTCCAACTTTCATTTCCATTGGATTCATCGTCTTTCCTCATTACAACTCTCAAGCCACTTGCTGTTTCTGCACTTAAAGCTCATGATAAAAATGTTTATATGACACTTTACAAATACGTCACAACATGGCAAACTTCCCATAGGCTATGGCTGGGATTAATAGGACCCAGCGTAGTCTCTAGCTTCCTCCCTCACTGACAGGATACCTTGAAAGGAACCTCTCAGGACAGGTGCTCCCCACTGCAACCCAAACATCCTTCACAGCTCTCCTTGACTCCATTCCACCCAAAATGTCCCCTCTCCATCTTGTAGCTTTTTACAACCCTTCCTAACAATAGTCTCTTTCCTTTCTTTTACTTCTAAGCTAAACTGTTGGTATTGTTACGTGCCAGCAGTCAGTTCCAACTCATAATGACCCTGTATAGGGTTTCTGAGAAACGGCTGGTGAGTTTGAACTGCCTACCTGGTGGTTCAAATCTGAAGTCCAGTGACTATCCTCCAGCTCCAAAGCTAAACTGTAGGTCTGTATTCTTCTACCTAATTGGAAGGTATTGCTTCAGAAAACGTTTTTTTCCTCCTACAAAACTAACTTTTCAAGAATGATCAAATAAATACATACATATAAGCATACATAAATAAATGCACGGGTGAGAAAGTTATTCACCTAATCGTAATATTATTGATTGACTGATGCCACTTTTAAAACAAAATTCATTGCAGCTTAATTACAAAACCACAATACAGATCATCTAGAAACTTCACTGACATTAAGGTTCTAGCCCAAATGTCTTCAACCAAATAATTGGAGTAATTAAAACTGGAATAAGATTTTTTGTTGTTGTTTATTGAAGATGAGCAAACAAAGGGGCCCCCAAAAGTTCCTGGAAGAATTCTATCATCTTTTAACTCCATTTGTCCATGACATTTTTGAAGTCAACTTGTACTTCTAAAACATTTTGTTTCACAAAGATGGGATGGACTTCAACAGATTCACAAAATCTTTGTTGCAAGAAAGCTTGATACCCTCATTGCAGAATGGAGGGACAGGAAGAGAAGGCCACTTGTATTCCTTGGGCATGGAGTCCTGATGTGGCGCTGTAGGGTAAGCACTGAACTGATAACCACTGAACTGATAACCACAAGTGGCTCAAATCCACCAGCCACTCCTCAGGGCTCTACAGGGCTGCTATAAATCAGAACTGATTCTACGGCACTTCCCAACAATAATTCCTTGGGTATCAGCCACCATGCTAGGCTCATTTAAGGGGTTATTTCATTTAATTAACAGGTGAGCATAGCTAGCTAGATCTTATCTCCATTTTACAGACTAGAAACCTGACACTGAAAAGGTTCACAAATTGTGTTCAAGGCACCACAGCTATTAAGTGGCAGGACTGACACAGGGACCCCTAACTGTCTGACATCCAAGCGCATGCTTTTTCCTAATACAAGATGTCACTGTGAAACCTGTCCCCTCATTTGTTTCAATAGGCATTTCTTCACAGTACAATGACTTTCAAATCCCCTTCCTACCATATGGTAGAATTATTTTTCATTTTCTTTTAATACTTCCTCTACCTACCTATCTCTCTCTCTCTCTCTCTCTCTCTCTCTATCTATCTATCTATCTATCTATCTATCTATCTATCTATCTTTTATATTGATGGATGGATTGATCGATAGATGGATATAGATAGATAGGTCTTTTCTCTAAAAAAATCTTAAAATTTATCTCACCTCTAATTTTTTTTTTTTTTTCCCTGCCCTGACTGTTGTTGTTATTATGTGCCGTGGAGTCAGTTCCAACTCATAGCAACCCTGTACAGGGTTTCCAAGGCTGTAAATCTTTACAGAAGCAGAAAGCCTCATCTTTCTACGGTGGAGCAGCTGATAGTTTCGAACTGCTGACCTTGCAATTCATAGCCTGATTCGTAACCACTACGCTACCAGAGGTCGTTAGGTGCTGGCAAATTGATTCAGAACCACAGTGACCATATAGGATAGAGTAGAGCTGCTCCAAAGCTTTCCTAGGCTGTAGTCTTTGTGGAAGGAGTCCCGTTGTGGTGCTGTGGTTTAATGCACTGGACTACAGAGTTGGTTTGAATCTCAAGGTCAGCAGTTCAAGCTCATCAGCTGCTCCTTGGAAACCCTATACACAAGGTCGCTGTGGATCAGAACAGACTCTACGGCACTTCACAACAACAACAATCTTTATGGGAAGGGGCCCTTGTGGTACAGTGGCTAAAAACTCAATTGCTAAGGAGCTCTGGTAGCGTAGTGGTTACGAATCGGGCTGTGAACCTTAAGGTCAGCGGTTCGAAACTACCAGACGCTCTGCGGGAGAAAGATGAGGCTTTCTACTCCCGTAAAGATTTACACCCTTGGAAACCCTGTACAGGGTCGCTATGGGTCGGAACCGACTCAATGGCACTTAATAACAACAACAAACTGAAAGGTCAGTGGTCAAACCCCTGGTAGAAAGATGTAGCAGTCTGCGGTCATAAAGATTATTCTTGTTAAGTGCTGTTGAATCGGTTGCAATTCATAGTGACCCTGTATAGGGTTTCTGAGGAGTATCTGGTGGTTAGCAGTCCAGTGTTTATCCTACAGTACCACACCAGGACTCATCATAAAGATTGTTGTTGCTGTTGTTAAGTGCCATCAAGTTGGTTCTGACTCATAGTAACACTATTTAGGGTTTCCAAGGAGCGGTTGGTAGGTTTGAACCATGGATCTTATGGTTCAAACTGACCTTGAGGTCCAGTGTTTATCCTACAGTGCCATACCAGGACATCTTATAATCCTAAAGATTACAACCTTACAAAATCCTATGGGGCAGTTCTACTCTGAATAGACTCAAAGGCAATGGTTTTTGTATCTTTGTTTTTGTTTTATTTCTTTGTAGGAATGGATCACCAGGTCTTTCTTCTGCAGAGCTGGGTTCAAACCTTTGACTTTTCAATAACTGAGCTCTGAACCAGTTCACTACCAGAGCTCCTTCCCTGCCTTCTGGCATAGCCATCTCCTTTCCTTGGCTAGGTTCCTTCTAGCTGATCTCGCAGATGCCCAGGGTACTGTTTTCCAGGGATGGGACATCCCCAACACCTCCAGGAGGCAGGTGCACCTCTGTGTATGCTGCTGGCCCCTCCCAGGTCCCTTCCTTCACCTGGCATCTTGACACTTGCAACTCACGAATAAAATATACATGTGAATTTGGTCTTGTTCTTTGATAACTATATAGTTCTTTAGCAGCCTTCTATACTCAGGAATCAAGTCTACCCTGATGATGACAGATGACACCAGCCTAATGACCATCGTAATTCACTGTCCTGTTTAAAGATAGTATTTAGTAAAGTCAAGGTTAAAACCATGTAATGGAATAAATGAACAGGTGATATTACAGTGTCTGCACAAACACTTTCAGCTTTCACCTCAACTAAGAAACATAGCTATAGTTTATATTCAACTAACTTCTTTCATTTTGTTGCCTTTGTCACAACTTTGAGGGTGTCTGAAACCTTGGAAGAGCTTACTTCAGAACCTGTGAGAAATATAACCTCTACTTTTTAAATCTCTGATGATGAAAACTTTTAAGACTAGGCCAACAGATACACCCTTTTTGTGATCAAAAGGAGTCCATAAAGGTCTCATGGTGGTTTAATCCAACGTTGCTATTATCATTGAGTTGATCCCATGCACAATGAGCAGAACCCTGCCCAGAACTGCTCCCTTCCCATGAGCACTTGGGGATCTGACTATTGTGATCCATAGGGTTTTCATTGGCTGATTTTCTGGAAGCAGATCGCCAGGCCTTTCTAAGCATTCCATCTTAGTCTGGAAGCTTTGCTGAAATGTGTTCCACATTAGAGCAACATGCAAATTTCCACTGACAGGTATTAGGGAGGGAGGTGAATTGCATCACCAGGGAATCAGGCAGGATGAGAATTCTGCCATTGAATCACATCAATGACGCCTCTAGTCTTATAACCCATGCCATTGAGTTGATTGCAACTACTTATTATTAAGTAATAGCTACCCTACATGGATTTCCAAGACTACAAATCTTAACAGGAGCAGACAGCTTCATCTTTCTCCTGCTGAGCGGATGATGGGTTTGAACAACACCATCCTTGTGGTAAACAGCCCAACACCTAACCCACAGCACCACCAGGGAGCCTATGTAACTATGTAATTCATATTTATTAGTAGGGGGGAAAAAAGTCAATTTGGATTTCTTAAAAAGAAATCTTAGCTAGAAGGCTCCGCCGGCTAGCATTGAGTTAAAATTTGTGCAGACCAGGGCCAGCTAGTGTAGCCCCTTGCCCTAAAAAAAAAAAAAAAATTAAAAGCAAATGTATCTGCTTTTTAAAGGAAAAGAATTTGAAAAGGCAACAATCCCTTCAGAGTTAACCACAGAGGACTGTTGAACCTGCCTAATTTGTCATCATTCTGCATATGAAATGAAGAGGAAATAGGCATAGCATTTTTAAGAGCACAACAATCTTCCATTTGAAGACTCAGGATGTTTGGCAAATTCCTGAAGGGTGGGTTAAGGTACTCAGCTTGCACCCTCTGCTGACCATCAATGCCCAGCAATAGACATGATTTCATCTGATTAATATATAACCCAGAGGTGAAAGGAGGCCTTTCATAATCTGCATGTCATGTGAATTTTCAAATTCTTTTAAGTTGAGAGTAACCACCAACCAGGCTCCCTCCACTCTGACACATTTATTCTTCCTCTTCAGATTCAAGCCCTTCCAAAGAACACCCACTCTTGTCTCCAATATTTACATGCTTTACATACCCTAAAAATATGTAGCTTATTAATGACTGATTGCCCAGCCTCTTCAATAAATTGTTTTTATTAGCATGACACGCCTTAATTTACAAGTATCAAACCATCACCCACTGTCCTTTCTGATATTTAATATAAAGATAAAGTATAAAGAGGGATATAGTATTTATATCCCTCACAATAAGAGAACAGATTGTTTTAAGGTTATAGAGCCTAGATGTGATAAAGAAAGAAGGAACCTTACAAAATGATAAATATTTTCAT
This sequence comes from Chrysochloris asiatica, assembly GCF_000296735.1. Taxonomy (NCBI): domain Eukaryota; kingdom Metazoa; phylum Chordata; class Mammalia; order Afrosoricida; family Chrysochloridae; genus Chrysochloris; species Chrysochloris asiatica. Next base: position 24,083,848 of record NW_006408527.1, on the reverse strand, counting down.
TAAAAAACTTTAAAACTAAAAGTTCAAAGATATGTTCTCCTCTCTTATATCTTGTCAAAACATGACTTAAGACCCAAAACTAATCTACTTTCAATTTTATTCCATATTTCAGTGCTGTCATAGTACTCAGCAGACAGTATTGGAATACGATCATTTTTTATTTTGTTGATGTTACCGACAGCTTTATTTCACAAAGCAATCTTATACTATGTCTACCAGTGGCGGGTCACAGAGGTCAAATAGTCTATCCTTACAGGTAGAGAGCTTATTAAACGGCACATCTATTAAACCCAATGGACAATATAAAGAAACATTTCAGCAAAATGCTTTTAACATAGTTCAATGAAGATATGGCTCAAAGGGGTAGCAAATAATTTAAACAGAGACCAATAAGGAATTTGTTAAATTTTCACTAGCATCTTGAAAATTATATTTCAAACAAAGGTGTTAGAACAGAGAAAAACACAAAAGCATCCAAGAGCAGCCCAAATTTTACTCACCATTTTTTGTCAATATTTTCTGTGGCAAATGCTAATTGCAATAGAGTTCGTTCTGATTCATAGTGACCCTGTATAGAATTTCTGAGCGATAACTAATGAGTTTGAACCACAGACCTTGCAGTTCCAACCAACCTTGTGCTCCAATGCTTATCCTACAATGCCACACCAGGACTCCAAATGGTAAATGTTAAGGAGCATCAATTGTTCAGCTCAAATCCAAATGTTAAGAAATTAACAATTCTATTACCAGGTTCTAGTCTGATGCTGTGGGTTTAATATGCCAGAATGCAAAGTCACTTTGAACTGCAAGTTTGACAGTTCAAGCTCACCAGCTGCTCCTTGGAAACCCTATACAGGGTCACTGTGGGTTGGAACCGACTTGAGGGCACTTAACATCACCAGGTTCATTTTAAATCATCTGGACATGAATGTTATATAATTGTGAAGTGAAATGACAGGTTTTGAAAAATCATCTTCCTGCCTTTCCTTTTTACTGTTTTTGGAAAATAGTTGATCGTTAAATTCTATTACTGATGAAACTTCACCTCGGAGAGGGAAAACTGCATCAGGAGAATGAAGTCGTAATATAGAAAATCATTTCTTTAAATATTACATAATATGAGGAAGCTTCAAAAACTTATGGGACAATCCCATTATCTTTTAATTCCATTCATGCATGAATTTTTTGATGCCCCATCATATTTGTTATAAAATTCCAAATGTGACTTGTTGTTATTGTGGTTATGTGCTGTGAAGGTTCTGACTCAAAGCGAACCTGTCTAGGGTTTCCAAGGAGTGGCTGATAGGTTTGAACCTCCAACCTTGTGGATAGCAGTCCAATGCTTATCCTACAGTGCCACACCAGGACTCGAAGAGAAGAGAAAATGTTTGTTAATGTATTATTTGGAATTTTCTCTGGTACCTCGTCAGATATCACAAATCAAATCCGTAACTTTTTAATCACCTGTATAAATTTAACTACATTTACACATACACACACACACATACAATTTTAGTAACAAGAAAAAAATGAGACTCATGAAAAAGAACTTGATTTCTTATCTTCATACACAGTGATTTTCAATAAAAAATATCTGAATCCGTAACTTTTAATAAATTCACCGTAAATACCATACAAGCATGTATTCATCTTGACATCAAATCCTTAGTCTCTTACCAGGAAATTGGGTCCATGGTCTCTTACCAAGACTATAAAGGATTTGATCGAGGGTTATCAATAGATTTTCCTGGTAGGATAATTAATAAGATCCAGAAACATAAAACATGAGGTGTTAAAGTTTACAATTACCTTCCCTCACAGCATCACTCCAAATGCACTGTCCTTGCTTCAGTGCACAGTAAATCATCTACCTAAATGTATTTGCACCCAATCATTTTTTAAAGTCACAATCTTTGTAGTGTCAACTTGTCAAGGGTCAAAGGGAAGAACAGGCAAGATTCCCAAATCAATCTGCTTGTAGAAACTGTCTCATTTCATTTCAAATTACCTGCTGTGGTTGAAGCCAGCTATGGACAAACTGCCTTCCTCCATAAACCATGACAGCACAGGTCGAACTTATGTGATCAGTCATAAGGGGCAAGTCCTGCCGGTTCTGTCATTAACTACTTTTAAACAGCTTCACAGGGTTAAGTGATCTTGTAGGGCAGCCACAGATATAAATATTGCTTGGACAGTTTAATGTCAAGAGACAACTCCTCAAGGATTAAAACTGTGTAACCCAATAGAACAGTTGTCGATACAAAGGATTAAGGTACTTTGGTATTGTTACTTGGAGCCATGCCTTTACATGACCCCAAAGGAGACTCTCTTACATAGTGCAGCCTCTAAGAATATTCTGAAAGTATGAAAAATAACTTCTATCATTCAAAGACCCACCCTTCCAGAAGGTATTCTTAGAGAGAGTGTTAAACTTGTCTTTGTATGCTGCTGTTGTTATTAAGTGCCATGCATCAGTTGAGGCTGGCCAGAAAATAAAATTCACTGGAGTCTCAGTAACTCTGGGCAAATACCTTGCAACAGCCCCAGAGCATTCTGGAAGGTCAAAGACCTAATGTTGTCCTTACAATTAGGCAGTCAGCTATAAGAACTTGTACACAAAAATGCCACAGTATAAGAAATAAGATACCTCTCTGCCCAGTCACCACCGCGCCACCATCATGAACACCAGCCATGTGCAGTCCATCAAGTTGGCCAGAGTCATCAAGGTGTTGGGCAGGACCAGCTCTCAGAGACAGTGCACACAGGTGCACGTGGAGTTCATGGACAACCCCAGCCACTCCATCATCCCAAATGTGAAAGGGCCCACATGCAAGGGCCACGTACTCACCCTGTTGGAGTCAAAATGAGAGGCCTGGTGGCTGCACTGAGGTGGATGCTGGGTCCTGGATGCCGGGTCCACCACTTGGCCTGTAGGGATAATCAGCAAAGACTATATATCTAAAGAGAACAACACATTTCTAAAAATTAAATCGTTGTTTTGGAGTCAATTCCAGCTCAGGGTAACTTCATGTGTGTCAGAATACAATTGTGCTCTATAGGGTTTACAATGATTGATTTTCAAAAGCAGATCACCAGGACTTTCTTCCAAGATTCCTTGTGAGTGGGCTTGAACCTCTAACCTTTCTGTTAGCAGCTGAGTGCTTAGCTGTTTGTACCATGCAGGGACCCCAAAGATAACGTAAGCTAATGATTATTGAGAGCTTACTATAGGGGAAATGCTATACTAAGGAAGGGCTTTGCAAGCATTGTTGTTAAGTGTTATCAAGTTGGTATTGACTCATAGGGACCCTGTATAGGGTTTCAGAGGAGCAGGTGGTGAGTTTGAACCACCGACCTTGCGATTCAAACCAACTTTTTGGTCCAGTGCTTATCCTACAGTGCCACACCAGGACCTCTTTTCAAGCATGGCCTCATTTAAATCTCGCAGCGGGTATTCTATTTTTAGTTCTACTTCCCTGGTGAAAAACCATGGACCAGAGCAATTCCTGATTTGCCCCAGGTCATACAGCTGGTGGTGACAGAACATAAAAACAAATATTGTGTCTGGCTCCAGAAATCACACTCCTCACTATAATTATGCCTCCTGTGAAAAATTCTATTTGCTAGACTTATAAAGTATTTATGATATACACTGGCTTAGTTTTTCTTTAAATGCGTTGGCTGAGTGTGAAAGCAATCTGAATCATTAAAAGGGGAGAGTTGCTAAGTTACCCAGAAAGCCAGACTGAGCTAAACCACATGGAGATATTATTGCCTCCGTGGGCATATGAAGTTTCCAGAGTGGACAGACGAGTCATGGACAGTTTGAAGAAAATCAATTTCCAAATCTTCAACTCCCAAGTGTTTACTTTCCTAAAATTGATCTGCCTGAGAAAATATCAGGCAGAAACATAATTTCTGCCCTCTTTTCACAACTGCAGTTCCGTAACCTTATTTCAAAAGGCACATCTCTCTCACCCTCCCATCCCACTTCCTCCATGCTTGCTGCCCTGCCCAGGCATGAAAACTTCCACCTGATGTTTCCTTCCAGTTCATGCCATTAAGAAATACATTTCAATGAGAAGCTTTCAATGTTTAACAAATATTTTAATCAATTTTTATAACATATTTATGGTACTTTTATCTATCTTTAACCAATAGTACTTTAATTTGGAAGACATATGCTGTGTTGCCTTCTAGAATTTCATGGTCATAGGATTTGAAAATCAAATTGTTTCGATGTATACACATATTTGCTGTAGCTGAGAAACATATGGTCATTAAAATATATATTATTAATAAGCAGTATATTGTTTTCAAGCATAAATATATATTTTATCAGGATATAATTCCATGGGGGAAAAACAGAATGGAAATAATATCTCAAGGAGAAAAGGCAACATAATATAAGAATTTATTTGCATCTTCTTTAAACGGATGCTGACAAGCATGAAATAACTATAATATTCATATTCCTTAGATACACTCTGACAGTTAAAGTTTTGTGTCAGTTTGAGTGGACTTGGATTCTGAATGGTTTGGCATTTGAAATGTTCTAAGTCCCCATGTTGTTGCTGTTATTAAATGCCGTTGAATCTGTTCTGATTCATAGTTACTCTGTATAGGTTTTCCAAGTAGCAGCTGATGGGTTTGAACAGCCGACCTTGTGGTTTGCAGTCCAGGGCTTATTCTACGGAACCACACAAAGAGTCCAATCTCCCATGATGAGATCTAATAAAATGTGATCATCTCCCCAATGATGTGAGCTGATGCAATCAGGATACTATCAAAAGGGGAGTCCTGGTGTGGCATCGGAGGATAAACACTCATCCTCAGTGTCGGTTTGAACCATAAGATCAGTGGTTCAAACTCACCAGTCACTCCTCAGAAACTCTTTACAGGGTTGTGATGACTCAGAACTGACTCTATGGCACTTAACAACAACAACAATATGATGTTAACAAGGTGGGATGCAATCTACAGGATTGGTTGTCAATCTCTTTTGAGATAGAAAAGAAACTAAGTAGGCTAGCAGAGTTCAGAGGGACCTACTACCACAAACAAAGAAGAGCCAGTGGTAGAGTGTATCCTTTGGACCTGGTGTCCCAGAACTGAGAAGTTCCTACTTCCAAGGGAAGATTGATGCCAAAACACATGGTGATCTCTAAGGAATGCTGAGCCTACAGAGACTGAAAAACCATTACACTACCAAAGCTCTTTATAAACAGCTATAGACATTCACTAATAATTAAACAAGGACCTTTCCCCAGGAGTCACCCTGTGCATTCTCGGGCATTAAGCATCATTCCCAGTCTCTACTCACTAATGTCAGCCACTTGTCTGTTGGATTGTGGTACCTGGTGGCTTGCATGTTGCTGTGATGTTGGAAGTTATGCCACCTGGGTTTTAAATAGCAGTAGCGTAGTGGTTACGAATCGGACTACGAACCTTAAGGTCAGCAGTTCGAAACTACCAGGTGCTCCGCGGGAGAAAGATGAGGCGTTCTGCTCCCGTAAAGATTTACAGCCTCGGAAACCCTGTACAGGGTCGCTATGGGTCGAAAACGACTCGACGGCACTTAACTACAACAACAACAGGGCAACCGGGGGTGACAGGTTTCAGCTGAGCTTCCAAACTAAGACAGAGTAGGAAGAAAGAGAAGCTGACTGCTTCTGAAAGTTTAGCCATTAAAAACCTTATGAATAGCAGGGAAACACTGCCAGATAGCATAGAATAGTGCATACTGAAACTTTATGAATAGCAGTAGAATATTGTCAGATATAGTGCCAAAACATGGGCCCCTCAAATTTGAAGGCACTCAAAATGCAACTGCAGGGGATATGACTCCTCAAAGCAGAGTTGACCATGATGATGTGAGTGCAGTAAAGCTCTCAGGACTTCATTTGCTGATGGGGCACAAGTCAAAATGAGGAGAAACAGCTATGTTGTTGTTGTGATGTGCCGTGGAGTTGGTTCCGACTCATAGTGACCCTATACAGGGTTTCTGAGACTGCAAATCTTTATGAGGCAGAAACCCTCATCTTTCTCCCAAGGAACAGCTGGTAGTTTCGAACTGCTGACCTTGAGGTTTGCAGCCTGATTTGTAACCACTACGCTACCAGAGCTCCTTAGAAACAGCTATAGATATCCACTAATAATGGAATAAGGAATGTACAAAGGATTGTTGTTGTTGTTGTTATGTGCTGTGGAGTCGGTTCCGACTCATAGTGACCCTAGGAAAATTGGAAGTTGTCAAAATGAAATGGAATGCATAAAGATCCATATCCTAGGTATTGGTGAGCTGAAATGGACTGGTATTGACCATTTTGAATCTCACAATCACATGGTTTACTATGCCGAAAATGACAAATTGAAGAGGAATGAGGCCCAGCAAATGGAAGAAATGAGGAGGTAAAAGAGCTGAACAGAAAATTTCAAAGGACAGATCAAGAAGACAAAGTCAAGTATTATATTATAATGTGCAAAGACCTGGAATTAGAAAAACAAGAGAAGAACAGACTCAGAATTTCTCAGGCTGAAGTAAAAATTTGAGTCTAGACTTGTAACACTGAAGGTTTGTAGTCCTGGAGTGGCACCATAAGATAAACACTCATCTCAAGGTCGATTTGGGCCTTTAGGTCTGCTTTTCAAACTCACCAGCCACTCCTTGGAAACCCTATACAGGGTCGCTATGAGTCGGAACCTACTCGATGGCACTTAACCACAAAAAGTAGGCAAAATATTGAATGATACAGAAACATCCAAAGAAAATGGAAGGAATACAAAGAATCACTGTAACATAAAGAAATGGTTGATGTTCATCTGTTTCAATAGGTAGAATATTATCAGGAATCGATGGTACTGAGGGAAGAAGTCCAAGGTGCACTGAAGGCATTGTCAAAGAACATGGCTTCAGGAATTGATGGAATACAAATTGAAATCTTTCAACAAACTGATGCAGTACTAGAGGTACACACTCATCAATGCCAAAAAAATTTGGACGATAGCTACCTTGCCAACAGATTGGATGAGATCCGTATTTGTGCACATTCCAAAAAGAGGTTACCCAGTGGAATGCAGAAATAATCAGACAATATCATTAGTATGACATGTAAGTAAAATTTTGCTAAAGGTAATTTAAAAGTGTCTGCAACAGTACATTGACTTAGAACTGCCAGAGACAAAAGCCAGATTCAGATGAAGATATAGAACGAGAGGTATCATTGCTGATATCAGATAGCTCTTGGCTGAAAGCAGAGAATACCAGAAAGATGGTTACCTGTGCTTTATTAACTATGCAAAGGCTTTCAACTGTGTGGATCATGACAAACTATGGATAACAATGCAAAAAAATGGGTATTCTAGAACATTTGCTTGTGCTCATGAGGAACCTGTATATAGACCAAGAGGCAGTTGTTCGAACAGAATAAGGGAACATAAAATGGTTTAAAATTAAGAAAGGTGTGCACCAGGGGTTGTATTCTTTCATCATGCTTATTCAATCTGTCTGTTTAGCAAGTAGTCTGAGAAGCAGGATTATATGAAAAAGAATATGGCATCAGGATTAGACGAAGACTCATTAACAATTTGCGATACGCAAATAATACAACCATGTTTGCTGAAAGTGAAGAGGACTAAAATATTGATGAAGATCAAAGACCACAGCCTTCAGTACGAATTGAACCTCAAATTAAAGAAAACAAAAATTCTCACCACTGGACCACTAAAAAGCACCATGATAAACAGAGAAACGATTTCAGCTGTCAAAGACTTCATTTTGCTTGGATCCACTATCAACACTCATGGCAGCAGAAGTCAAGAAATCAAATGAATTATTGCACTAAGCTAACCTGGTGCTGAGAGTTAATACACTGGACTGTATAGTCAGTTTTATCAACAAGGTCAGCAGTTCAAACACACCAGCTGCTCCTCAGAAACCCTATACAGGGTTGCTATGGGTCAGAACCAATTGACAGCACTTAACAACAACAACAACAACCTGCTGCATAAGACCTCTTAAAAGTGTTCAAGAGCTAAAATGTCTGTTTGAGGACTAAGGTGTGCCTGACCCAAGCCATGATATTTTCAATAGTCTCATATGCATGTAAAAGTTAGTCAATGAATAAGGAAGACTGTAGAAGAACTGATGCATTTTGAATTAGGGTGTTGGATAACAATGTTGAAAGTACCATGGACTGCCAGAAGAACAAACAAATCTATGCACAAAGTACAACCAGAGTGTTCCTTGGAAGCCAGAATGATGAGACTTCATCTCTCATATTTCTGACAAGTTATCAGAAGGGATCAATCACATGAGAAGGACATCATGCTTGGTAAAGTGGAGGGTCAGTAAAAAACAGGAAGACCCCCAACAAGATAGACTGGCATGGTGCCAGCAGCAAAGGCCTAAGTGTAACAACAATTGTGCAGATGACACAGCACCAGGTAACATTTCTTTCTGTTATGCTATGAGTCATAACTGACTCCACGGCACCTAACGACAGCAACAACCCATTCATGTCAGTCACACCCACACACACACCACTTGAGACCACCACAAATGTCTTCAGTCATAGCTCAGTGGCAGGCAACATCTTCCCCAGGTGAAAATTCTTAAATGGCATATAACAGATTTCTCATATATCTTCAAAACTTAATATTTAAACATATGATAAAAATTTGTAGATGTCACCAAAAAATTTTTTAAAGAAACTTAGGATGTAAAGAATAACACTGAATTGTACATACAGAAAATTTTGAATTGTTAAAAAAATAATTTGTTTTTAAAGAGTATATTTTCTAAATTCCTTTTAGGGGTTTTTATGGGCAAAACCATTTCAAGACCTTTGAGTTAAATAGAAACAGTTGGTGGCAAAATGCTGCCAACAGAAGGAACCTCAACGGAATCTGAAACCTCAGCTGGGCTCCCACCTTTCAATTGTGGGGTGTTCAGACCCCTGAAATTTTCAAAAAGCAGTTGAACATCTAAAGGCATGACTTCATTCAAACCTTTTAGCAACCCTTAAGGACTTTTAAAACAATCTTATGGATAAGAAGACTCTGAACTGGAATGGGTAATCATTTGCCCCAGGCCAATGTGATCACTGAATTTGAATAACCATCGTTTATATTTTAAAAAGTAGAATAATAAAGATACATTAAAACCCACTGCCGGAGAACAAACAAGATGGCGGATCGGGTGGACGTATAGCAGAGAGCTCCGCCAACAACAACACAGAATACCCGAACAAGCAGGCTCAGGGGATGG
>NW_006408527.1:24026962-24071120 GCF_000296735.1 Chrysochloris asiatica | reverse complement strand
AAAAAAAAAAAAAAAAAACCCACTGCCTTTGAGTCAATACTGACTCATAGCCACCCAATAGGACAGAGCAGGACTGCCCCATAGAGTTCCCAAGGTTGTTAATGTTGATGGAAGCTGACTGGCTCATCTTTCTCTCACAAAGTAGCCAGTGGGTTTAACCTTTCAGTTAACAGCCCAACACTTCACTCACAGTGCCACTGATGCTCCTTGGATTATCCATTCTAACCAAACCAAAACCACCGCATGGTGTTGGTTCCAACTCATAGCAACCCTGTATAGGATTTCTGCAACTGTTAATCTTTATGGGAGCAGAAAGTCTCATCTTTCTCTTGAGAACTAGCTGGTGGGTTTAAACTACCCACCTTGTGGTTAGCAGTCCAGTGCTTACAGAAAATCATATCTTTTAATGAATAAGCCTAAATTGAGAAGCCAAAATTACAGAAAATCTGAATACTCCCCTGTTGGATTGGTATTCCATGGAATTAACTCCAATTCATAGTGCCCTGTATGATATAAAGTAGAACTGCCCCCATAGGGTTTCCACAGGAAGAGATCACTTTATATAGTGCTGCAGGGTTTGAACTGCTGACGTTAAATTATCAATTTAATAATTAAGCCAGAAAGGTCACAGATCACATCCTATTATTTTAGACTCTGTTGTAGTTTTCTGTAACATACTTATCCATGATTGAAAGTGATAGCACTAATGACTTTTATAGTCATCTCTCTTCATACAAACCTAGGGGCCTGGGAATGGGTAGACCCAGAGAGACATTAGTCTTCCACCAGAGGAAATTGTCCAGACCAGATGTCCTGCCATCAGACACACACCAGGAACCCGGATGGAAGAGAAACTAAACCTCCTTATCAAATTGTGACAGGAAAACTGCAACCCCTAAAAATCAATGATACCACTCCCATTATATTAACTACACTGTCACCTGGCTACATCAATCATATAATATCAGATATTCACAACAATGATCTTGAAGTATCAACTAAAATATTACAAATATTTTATTGGGTATCTTTAGTAGTATTTTAAAAAATGATTCAGCCAAGTCATTATAAAAAAAAAGCTTATAATAAAAAAATTAGGAAATGTAGATAGGCAAAACTGAGAAGGTAAGATTACCCATAGCATATACGAATATAAGATAATATAATAAAAAAAAATAATATTAGATAAGAATTGACCAACTCCATGGTTTCTTCTGTGTATGTTGTTGGTGTTGTTATTTGTCCTGAGTTGGCTTTGGTGACCCCATCTACAATACTGCATGGTCTTGCACCATCTTCACAATCGCTAGCTGCTTGGGTCCATTGTCAAGACCACTGCGTATTTTAAGTGACTGATTTACAGTCCAGAGGGTTTATCTTCCAGCACTATAGCAAACAATATTCTACTGTAGTTTATAGACTTTCAACAGGCTAAAGTTCTGAAGTAGATTGCCAGCCCTTTATTTCTAGTCTGCTTTAGTCTGGAAACAACCCAACCTGTCTACCATACATGACCCTGCCGGAATTGAAATACTGGTAGCATAGGTTCTGGTACCACAGCAACATGCAAGCCACCACAGTATGACCAACTGATGGATGGATGATGGCTTTTCTATACATGTATTGTTGTTGTGTGCCATTGAGTTGGTTCTAACCCATAGCAATCCTGTATAGAGTTTGTGAAAGCAGCTGGTGGGTTTGAGCTGCCGACCTTATAGTTACCAGTCCAGAGCTTATCCTACTTTGCCACAGCAGGACTCTTTTCTATACATAGAAACTTTTGTTTTAGATACAAAAATAGTATGTATACACACTCTTTTAGAACTTTGAATCTTAAAAGTTGACAACTCAGGTTATGTGCCAAGTCTGGTTTTTCATGAATAAATTCTATAGATAATCCTTATTAATTATTTACTCTGCAGTATGAAAGCTAGACAATGAAAAAGTTAGACTGAAGAAAAATTAATGCCTTTGAATTATGATATTGGTTAAGAATATTAAATATACCATAGCTTGCCAGAAGAACAAACAAATACACAGATCTATACTAGGAGAAGCACAGTCAGAATGGTCCTTAGATGCAAAAATGGCAAGAGTTCCTCTCACATACTTTGGGTGTATTATTAGGAGGGACCATTCCTTCGAGAAGAACATCATGCTTGGTAAAGTTGAGGGTCAGCTGAAAATGAGGAAGACTCCCATTCTTGGTGGACTGACTCAGAGGCTGCAGCCATGGGCTGAGACACAGCAGTGATTATGAGGATGGAACAGATTTGGGCAATGTTTTGTTCTGTTGTACATAGGGTTGCTGTGATTCCAAACTGATTTGAGAGCGCCTAACAACAGCTCTGGTAGCGCAGTGGTTACGAATTGGGCTACGAGCCCCAAGGTCAGCAGTTCGAAACTACCAGCTGCTCCGCAGGAGAAAGATGAGACAGTCTGCTCCCGTAAAGATTTACAGCCTCGGAAACCCTGTGTAGGGTCGCTATGAGTCGGAACCGACTCCACGGCACTTAACAACAACAACAACAGCTACAGCAACAAAATCTACAAAACATGCTCTCTTCTGCTCTTACCAAGCTTGAGATAGGTGGAAGCATGTATTACTCTTCTTATTACAGTTTTATAAGTGGAAAAACAGAGACCAAGAACTTAAATGACTTAAACCTCAAGCTCAGGACTTTTTCCTGTGAACCATGAAGACTTCAAAAACAAAAGCAGACGATAGTCTGTTAAGCATGCCAAATATTCATTTTTGGCTGAGCTGCCAATGTGAAGACAGTTTTGTACATTTGATCTTAGTTAACAAGGCTAAGCTAGCCAAGTGGGCATTTGATATTTGATTCTTTAAAAGAAAAAAGTCCGGATACTCCATCCTTGAATGTTCTAAACAATCTTTCTGGAAAGTGGCATTTGGACCCTAACATGCTGGAGCTTAGTCCCCTGTATTAGTGAAGACAAGGCAATCCTGGCCTTCTGAAAATTCCCAGTCTGGCCAGGGGATTGGTAACACACAAACAAAGCCTTAAAGACAAGAAGCAGCGTACTAATGAGTCAAGTGTAGTATAATGTGAGCCAAAAAGTACTCAAATGTCCAATGAACAGAACAAAGGAACAGTCAGGACAAGAAGACAAAAAGCATTTACATAGTCACACATATTTGCTGAGTTCCTGTGTGCCAGGAAGTGTTCTGATCTCTGGACATACAGCAGTGGTACCAACTAGGCAGCCTAGGGAAATGAGAAAAGCATTGAATTCAACCAGGCAAATCTGAGCACAAATCCCACTCTGCCTCACACTAGCCCACAAAGCAAATTCTATAATTTCCTGGGCCTCAGTTTTCACAATTATAAAATGAAAACTATTATATGAAATTAGGTCATTAGGCCATGAGTAAGAATTGGCTTTATGGCAACTGGTTTGTGTTTTGTGTACTAGTAGTGTGTGTTTAAGTCTTTACTGAGAGCTTCCTACGGCACAGGAACTGAGCTAGTCATATCACATGTGCTATTTCATTTATTTGTTTTCAAGTTGTTATTGTGAATTGGGTGAAGGTTTATGTTCAAATCAGTTTATTTAATGTCATTGATTGCAGTCCTCACAATGTAACATCACTCATTCCACTTCTCCTCCCTCTTTTTCCTGTTTCTCTTCCTCCTTTCCTAATCCTTCTGAACTTTGTCCTTGGGTAAATGCTGCCCTTTTGATCTCAAATGGTTGATGATTCTAAAGAGTAAAATCCTCCCTAATGTTATTGTTCCTCTTTTAGACATGTCTGTGTTTGGCTGAAATTGAGCCATGGAGTGATTTCATTTCCAGAACTGAAGGCCATAGTCTTGGTGGTCCCACCAGTCTTTATACAGCTAGTAAACATGGTTTGCTTGTTTGTTTGTTTCATCTTGAATTTCATTCCATAGTTTTCTCCCACTCTAATGTGAGCAGTTGTTATTGGTAGCCAGACATCCTCTAGTTCTTCCAGTTTTAGGGTTATGGACGCTGATGTTCACATTGTACTAATTCAATGCATGTTGGATCTTCTTTCCTACCGAAGGAGACAGTCTGAAAGATGCTTCAAAGACAAACAGAGCATACAATTTGCCATCTAAATCTGCCACTTTAGAAAGTTAAAGCTAATTATATTGGAATGAGAGTTAAAAGTTGACATGCCAGAAATGGACAATGGCATAAATTGCAGCTGTCCTGGACATACTAGAATGTACACTCAACACTTATGTTTTAAGTCACATGTTATTGTTATTGTTAGACGTCATTGAGTTGTTTCTGACTCATAGCCATCCTCTGCACAACACAAGGAAATCCTACCCAGTCCCTAGCCATCCCCATAAGTATAATTAAATTTGAGCTCATTGTTAATGCCACTGTGTCGATCCATCTCATTATGGGGTCTTCTTCCTTTTCCTAGACCCTTCACTTTACCAAGTATTATGTCCTTTTTCCTGGTCCCTCCTGACAACATGTCCAAATTACAAAAGACAAAGTCTCACCATCCTAACTTCTAATGAACATACTGGCTGTATTTTTTCCAAGTAGATTTGTTTGTTTTTCTTGACGTCTGTGGCACTTCAATATTCTTTGCCAATAACATAATTCAAATGCACCAATTAATCTATGGTCTTCCTTAATCATTTCCCAACTTTCACATACATATAAGGTGATTTAAAATACCATGAATTGGGTCCTGAACCTGACGTCATCTTTACTAGTCCCGAAACTGACATCATCTTTGATCTTGAACACTTTACAGAGAGTTTGTGCAACGGATTTCCTTAATACAATACATCTTTTGATTTCTTAACTGCTGTTCCCGAGAGCGGGAGAGTGGTCTTTGATCTTCATCAGTAAATAGTCCAAGTCGTGATCACTTCCAGCAAGCAACATTGTGTCATCTGCATATTGTAAGTTGTTAATGAGTCATCCCCCAATCCTGATACTATGTTCTTCTTCATATAATCCAACTTCTCCAATTATTTGCTTAGCATACAAATTGAATAAGGATGGTGAAAGAATACAATCCTGATACACATTTCCTGATTTTAAATAATTCAGTATCCTAAAACAAATGTCGCTTGGTCTTTGTACAGATTCCTCATGAGCACAAATGAGCACAAGTGAGCTCAGGAATGCACATTTTTCCAATGTTACTCATAGCTTGTTATGATCCACACAGTCCAATGTCTGTGAATAATCAATAAAGCACAAGTAAGGTTTTTTCTGGAAATCTTTGCTTTTAACCTAGATCCATCTGACATCAGCAATGAAATCCCTTGTTCCATATCCTCTTCTGGATCCAGCTTGAAATTGGCAGCTCCTTGTCAATGTGCTTCTAGAAACACGTTTTAATATCTTCAGCAAATGTTTTCTTGGATGTGATATTAATGATATTATTTTATGATTTCCACATTTCATTGGATCACCTTTCTTTGGAAGGGGCACAAATATGGGTCTCTTCTAATCTGTTGGACAAGTAGCTGTCTTCCAAATTTCTTGGCATAGATAGATGAACGAGGGCTTCCATTGTCACTTCAGTTTGTTGAAACATTTCAATTTGTATTTTGTCAATTTCTAGGGACTTGGCTTTTGCCAATGCCTTCAGTGATGTTTGGACTTCTTCCTTCAGAGCCATTGGTTCTTGACCACATGCTGTCTATTAAAAAGGCTGAACAGTGACCATTTCCTTTTGGGATAGTAACTCCATGTTGTCGTTGTTGTTGTTAGGTGCCATCAAGTCAGTACCGATGTATAGCAACCCTATGCACAACAGAATGAAACACTAACTCTGTGTATTCCTTCCATATTCTTTTGATGCTGTATGCATTATTCAATATTTTGCCTGTGTTGTTGTTGTTATTAAGTGCTGTTGAGTCAGTTCCAATCATAATCTGTATGTTGTTGTTATCAGGTGCCATCGAGTAGGAACCAACTCATAGTGACCCCATGCACAGCAGAACAAAACAATGTCTGATCCTGGGCCAACCTCACTACCGCTGCCACACTTGATGCCATCCATGATGCCACCTGGCTGATCCATCTCGTTGGTGGGGGGGTCTTCCTCTTTTTCTCTGACCCTCCATCTTACCCAGCGTGACATCCTTCTCCAGCGACTGTTCCCTCCGGACAATATGTCCAAAGTATGAGAGATGAAGTTTAGCCATCTTGATTTCCAAGGATCACTCTGGCTGCACTTCTTCCAAAACAGATCTATTGGTTCTTTTGGCAGTCCATGGCACTTTTAGTATTCTCCTCCAACACCACAACTCAAAGGCATCAATTCTTCTACAATCTTCCTTATTCACTGTCCAGCTTTCGCATCCATATTAGGTTATTGAAAATATTATGGCTTCAGAAGTGTGTATAGGGCTTCAGAAGCATGGCTGGTAGATTTGAGCTGTCAACCTTGCAGGTTAGTAGTCCAGAGCTTATCTAGAGTGCCACAACAGCACACCATTTTGCACATATAATCTTTCAATATCACAAGTCAAGACTTGATTTTTTTTATTCAGTTATTTCTGTTTGAGAAATGTTGAGTAGGTTCTTTCCTTTTGGTTTTCTAATTCCAGATCTTTGCACATTTCATTATAATACTTGACTTTGTCTTCTTGATCTGTCCTTTGAAATTTTCTGTTCAACTCTTTTACTTCATTTCTTCCATTTGCTTTAGCTTCTCTTATTCAAGAGCAACTTTCAGAGTCTTCTGACATTCATTTGGGTTTTTTCATTCCTTCCTGTTTTTTATAATGAACTTTTGCTTTATTAAACTATGATTTTCAAGATGTCATCTCACAACTTTTCTGATCTTTGGTCATTGGTGTTTAATGCATCAAATCTCTTCTTGAGATGGTCACTTAATTCAGGTGGGATATACTCACAGACACATTTTAGCTCTTGTGGACTTGTTTAAATTTCTTCAGCTTTAACCTGAACTTGAATATGAGAAACTGATGGTCTGTTTCACAGTTGGTCCCTGAGCTGGTTTTCACAGATGATATTGGGCTTTCTCTACTGATTCTTCCCACAGATGTAGTTCAGTTTGATTCCTGTATATTCCATCTGGTGAAGTCTAGGTGTATTGTTGTCTTTTATGTTATTGAAAAAAGGTATTTGCAATGAATAAGTCATTGGTGGTGGCTGTGACTGCGTGCCGTGGAGTCGGTTCAGACTCATAGCGACCCAGTACAAGGTTTCCGAGGCTGTAAATCTTTACGGGAGCAGAAAGCCTCATGTTTTTCCTGTGGAACAGCTGGTAGTTTCAAAGTGCTGACCTTGCGGTTCACAGCCTGATTCATGTCATTGGGCTTGCAAAATTCCATCATGTAATCTCAAGCATTGTTCTATCACCAAGGCTGTTATTTTCTCCTGATGCTTCCTCTTTGTTCCAACTTTCACATTTCAATTACCAGTCACTATCAGTGCATCTTGATTACATGTTTGATCAATTTCATCATCACTAGCTTTAGTGGTCCATGCATAAATTTGCAGAACTGTCATATTAACTGGTCTTCTGTGTAGACATGTGGATATTATCTTATCACAGACAGAATGGTACTTCAATATAGACCTTGAAATGTTCTTTCTATATGATGAATGTAACACCATTCCTCTTCAATTGATCATTCCTGGCATAGTAAACCATAGGATTGTCTGATTCAAAAAGGCCAACACTAGTCTATTTCAGCTCATAAATGTCTAGGATGTTGATCTTTATGTGTTCTACTTCATTTTTGACGACTTCCAATTTTCTAAGATTCATCCTTCATATATTCAAGGTTCCAATTATTAGTAGATGTTTGCAGCTTTGTCTTCTCATTTTGTTGTGCCCCATCAGCAAATGAAGATCCTGAAAGCTGTACTCCACCTACATCATTAAAGTCAAGTCTACTTTGAGGAGGTAGCTTTTCCCTAGTCAAATTCTGAGCACTCAATTTCTGACTCTTTGATGGTAGTGAGATGCCCCTTCCTCTTTCTGAGACAAGCCATTTTATATGCATTTTAGGGTTCCAAATTTTTATAATCACAATGGTCTCTGTAAACCACTCACAAGTGAATCATATCATTCTGTCAGCATCTTCTCCCACCTTCTCTTACTCAAACTTCTTGTTGTTAAGGGCCGTCTAGTCAATTCTGAACCATAGCAACACTGTATGGGGTTTCCAAGGAGCTGCTGGTGAGCTGGAACCACCGACCTTGAGGATCAAACTGACTTTGCGGTCCAGCACATTAGCCCATAGTGCAGCACATTAGCCCATAGTGCTGCCCCAGACTCCATCGTCAAAGTTAGTCGGACAAAAACATTGATGGGAGTTATAAAGACAGGGTAGAAGAGCCATATGTGGTAATCCACTGCACTGAAACCTGTTGTTGTTGTTAAGTGCAGTCAAGTTGGCTCCAACTCATAGCAATCCTGAGCTTGAACTACTGACCTTGTGGTTCAAACCAACTTTGCAGTCCAGCGCATTAACCCACAATGCCACACCAGAGGGAGAATATGTCAATAAGATGGATTGACACAGTGACAGCAGCAATGAGCTCAAGTGTAACTAGGATTGTGAGTATGGCACCAGACTGGGCAAGGCTTCATTCTGGTGTGTTGACTTGATGGCATCTAACAACAACAATACAGGTAGGTTTCAGTATCACAACATATTACCAATTTTATTTTAAATGCTTGTTTTGATAAAAATCACTATGATATTTAAATCACTATTTTTAGTATATGCCCATGAGGTAATCAAATACCATATGTAAATTTACTATTGTGTTTCAAACTGCAATCAATTACTAATTATATATTTGTAAGGGTAAACTTAGGGAAGAATTTGCTCTTTGTCTTGGTTCCTGAGAGATGACTTCTAAAACCTTGGGATTTCCCCCACTGATTCAAGTGTCTTTTCTCTATAAATGTTCCAGATTAGACTTGCCAGGTTATGCTAATGTGATGAGTCAAGTGAGACCTGGCCAGCACAGAAAGACCTATCTCCTGATGTCAGCTAACCACAAGGGAGGAGGACATGATTCAATCAGTCATGACTACAAAATGAGATCCAAATGAAGACCCTGAGCAGGAAAGCTCCATGTACTTCCTGGTTGGTACAGACATTGGTATACATGGGAGACCCCTATGTGCTTTTGTGAAGCATGGAAGCTCCACATTAGGTACCCTGCCAGAGTTACTCTATGTGTCTCTTCATTTGAATCCTTTTTAACTATGGTGGTGGTGGTGGTGGTGTGCCATGGAGTCAGTTCTGACTCATAGTGACCCTGTACAGGGTTTCTGAGGCTGTAAATCTTTATGTGAACAGAAAGCCTCATCTTTCTCCCGTGGAACTGCTATAGTTTCGAACTAGCTATATTAAAACTATAATTGCAAGTACAGTGCTTTCTTGACTTTTATGAGTCATTCTACTAAAATATCCTCATGTAGCATTGTAGGATAAACACCGAACTGCAAACTATCAGCTGCTCCCTGGAAATCCTGTACAGGGTGCTATGAGTCAGAATTAAGCTGGCGGCACTTAACAACAACTGCAAAATATCAAACCCAAGGAAGTAGTGTTGTTGTTGTTGTTGTTAAGTGCTATCAAGTCATTTCCCACTTATAGTTTACAGTTTCCAACAAGTGGCTCATGAGTTAGAACTCTCGACTTTGCAATTCAAACCAACCTTGCCATCCAGTGCTTTATCCCACAATGCCACAGCCAGTAAATCAGAAGTGACAAGGGCCTGGGGAATGCCAGAGCTTAAAGCTGATATCCGAAGGTAGGTAGAGGAAACTCTAAATGTGTAGCTAGCACATCAGAGGCAAGGATGCTGTAAGGACTCCAAGCTTACCACAGACATCTGAGGCCTTAGGCACACTCAGCAGTCTGTGGGACTGTGCCCTTTACCTGATGAAGTCTGATCTAGCTGCAGGTGGTTAGGGCCAGAACCCCAATGCTTTCAAGTCAATTTATACCTAAAAAAAGACAGATCAATACTGAAAAACCTAGGGAACTGCCCCACGGGGTTTCCAACACTATAAATCTTTACAGGAATAGCCTCCTCCCATGGAAGGCTTGGCACATTCAAAATGACAATCTTTTGGTGGGCATCTAAGCACTTTAAACACTGTACCACAAAGGTTCCCTTTTAGGCAAAGGTGCAATTGAATTGAATACATTGAACTGATTTTAATTGATCTTCACATTTGCTGTTAGAGAAGTGGGATTTGATTTTCCCAGCAGCAATTCATATGAATTAGTATTGAAAATATACAGTGAAACTTGAGACAGCCAGAACTTGACAACCCGTCCTTGTTTTACCAGTCTTACAAGTTTTCCACTTTTGAGAGAGTGCAGTTTTACCATTTTTCTTTTGCTCTGTATTAGTGGAAAATATTTGAATTTTCCTTCTGACAGGTTTCCACATTACTCAGGTTCCAGCTTTCACAGGTTTGACTATATCTTCTTTAACCAACAAAGCACTTAGCAAAATTCTGCTCTACGTGGTTGTTAAGTGCTGTGGAGTCAGTTCCAACTCATAGCAAACCTGTATAAGGTTCCCAAGGAACAGCTGGCAGGTTTGAACTGCCGATCTTGTGGATTCCTGTCCAGTGTTGATCCTGCAGAACCACACCAAGAATCTCATAAACACTACACCAAACCCTAAAATCAAACCCATTTACCTGGATTCAATTCCAACTCATAGCAATCCTACAGAACAGAGTAGAACTTTTCCATATGGCTTCCAAGGCTGTTTCTAAGGAAGACAGCTGACACTGCTTTTTCCTGAAGAGCATGATGAGTTCAAGCTAATGACATTGGCTAAGGTCACCAGCACTCCTTATATATACACTTAATGAATAAGCCAAATATTACAACAAAATGTGCAAAGATCTGGAGTCAGAAAACCAAAAAGGAAGAACACGCTCAGCATTTCTCAAGCTGGGGGAACTGAAGAAAAAATTCATGCCTTGACTTTTGTTATTGAAAGATTCTCTGGGCAAGTTACTGAATGATGCAGAAAACATCAAAAGAAGATGGAAGGAATACACAGAGTCACTGTACCAAAAGACAATGGCTGATGTTCAACTGCTTCAAGAGATATCATATGATCAAGAGCCAATGATACTGAAGGCAGAAATCCAAGGTGGATTGAAGGAATTGGCAAAGAACAAGGCACCAGGACTTGATGGAATAAAAATTGAAATCTTTCAAGAAAGTGATGCGGCACAGGAGGCACTCACTCATCTATGCCAAGAAATTTGGAAGACAACTATCTGGCCGAATGATTGGAAGAGATCCATATTTGTGCCCATTCCAAAGAGAGGTGACCCAACGGAATAAGGAAATCATCAGACAATCTCTTTGATATCCCATGCGAGTAAAGTTTTACTAAACGTGCTACAGAAATGGCTGCAAGCATACATTGACAGAGAACTTCCAGAGGCTCAAACCGGATTCAGAAGAGGTCGTGGAATAAGGGATATCATTGCTGATGTCCGATGGATCTTGACTGAAAGCAGAGAAATATCAGAAAAATGTTTACCTGTGCTTTATTGACTATGCAAAGGCTTTTGATTGTGTGGATCATGACAAGCTCTGCCAACACTGCAAAGTATGAGTATTCTGGAACACTTAATTCTGCTCATGAGGAATCTGTACATGGACCAAGAGGCAGTTGTTCGAGCAGAACATGGGAACACTGGATGGTTTAAAATTAAGAAAGGTGTACGATAGGGTTGTATTCTTTCACCATAAGTATGGTGTATGCTGTATGCTGAGCAAATAATCTGAGAAGCTGGGTTATATGAAGAAAAATGTGGCATCAAGATTGAAGGAAGACTCATTAACAACCTGCGATATGCAGATGATACAACTTTGCTTGCTGAAAGTGAAGAGGTCTTAAAACATTTACTGATGAAGATCAAAGAGCACAGCCTTTGGTATTGATTTCATCTCAATGTAAAGAAAACAAAAATCCTCACCACTGGACCAATAAACAACATTCTTATCAATGGAGAAACCATTGAAGTTGTCAAGGACTTCCTTCATTCTTCTTGGATCAACTATCAACACTCACAGAAGCAGCAATCAAGAAATCAAACGACGTATTGTGTTAGGCAAATGTGCTGCAAAAGACCTCTTTAAAATGTTGAAGAGCAAAGATGTCAGCTTGAGGACTAAGGTGCACCTGACTCAAGCCATGGTATTTTCAATAACCTCATATGCATGTGAAAGTTGGACAGTGAATAAGGAAGACCATAGAAAAATTGACGCTTTTGAGTTATGGTGTTGGAAGAGAGTGTTGAAAGTGCCATAGGCTGCCCATAGAACCAACAGATCCGTTTTGGAAGAAGTGCAGCCAGAGTGCTCCTTGGAGGCCAAAATAGCCAAACTTTGTCTCTCATACTTCGCACATATTGTCATGAGGGACCAGTCGCTGAGAAGGATATCATGTTTGGTAAGTTGGAGGGTCAGAGAAAAAGAGGAAGACCCCCAGTGAGATGGGTTGGCAAAGTGGCAGTATCAATGGGCTCAAGCGTGGCAACAGTAGTGAAGTTGGCCCAGGATTGGGCAGTGTTTCATTCTGCTGTGCACAATGTAGCTATGAGTCGGCACTGACTCGATGGCACTTAACAACAACATAATGAATAAGCAGGATACCTTGGCTGGTAACTCAACGTTTGGTGCTTCAACTCCACCCAGAGGTACTCAGAAGAAAGGCCTATCATCTATTTATGAAAATTCTACCGTTAAAAAAAAAAAACCTATGAAGCACAATTCTACTCTGACATCCCTAGGGTTGCTATGAGTCAAAATAGACTTGATGGCAACTGGTTTAATTGTGGTTGTTTTAATAATTATTTATATCAATCCAAAGGTAAATTCTTAAGCAGGATTAGAAGATGAAAACTAGAAAAGCAGGCAACAAAACTATATAGAGAGAGACCTCTCCCAGTTCTGTCAGTCTGTCTGGTGTATATGCATCTGCAAACACACATGCATATATTAAAAACAGAAAGGAAACATGCCAAACTTATAACAGTGGCTATCCTTGGCTACTGGTGTTGGTAATTGCTTTGGGGGGTTTTTCCTTATAATTTTCTGTATTTTCCAAATATTTCATAATAAGCAACTCTTTTAATAATAAGGGGGAAGTGTATGTTAAAAAAGAGGGAGGTTTCGGTTCATGGTTCCATGAGACATCCCAGTTACTGGCCTAATAAGGTGTTTAGTGCTTTTGTTGTACCTCCTAGTTTATTGCATGGTGCCTGGGGTCTTAAAAGATTGCAAGCAGCTATCCAAAACACAATTATCTCTATTTGCCTGGAGTAAAAGAGGAAGATAGAGAGGCAGGAATAGGAGGAGGAAATGGAATGTGGCCTTAATGAACAACCGCCTCCTTGAAACCAGAAGAACCTGATGATTCCCAGCTACCAGTACTGAACATTTTGATCAAAGATTCCATAGATGAATACTGATCAAAAGGGGGGAATTTCAGAACAGAATTCCAGACTTTCATGGACTCCAGACTTTCTGGCACCATGGAGACTAGATAAACCCTTGAAACTATTGCCCTGAGATAAATCTTAAATCTTAGACTGAAGTCTTCTTAATACAAGTTTAGCTTAACCAGCAAAAACTGTCTGTATTGAACATTGCATTTGTTTACGCATCAGAGAAAATGTGGATTCAGTTCCAGAACATTTCAATAAAGCAGACATCACAATAAAGTGAGTCTGGTGAATTTTATGGTTTTCCAGTGCATATAAAAGTTATTGTTGTTAAGTGCTGGCAAGTCGATTCTGACCCTAGCGACCCTGTATAGGATTTCCAAGAAGCAGCTGGTGAGTTTGAACCACCAACCTTGCAGTTCAAACGACTTTGCAGTCTGATGCATTAGCTCACATCACCACACCAGGACTCATATAAAAGTATACATTTATAGTTAGTAGTTTACGTGGAATCCTGGTACAGCACTGTAGGATAAGCACTCAACTCCAAGGTCAGTTCGAACCACAAAGTCAGCAGTTCAAGCTCACCAGCCACTCCTCAGAAACCATATACAGGGTTGCTATAAGTCAGACCCAACTCGACGTCTCTTAACAACAACAACAACAGTAGTCATTTAACTATGCTTTATGTCTGAAAAAACAATGTGCAGGCCTTAAATGAAAAATGTTTTATTGCTAAAAGATGCTAACCATCATCTGAACCTCCAGTGAGTCGTAATATTTTTGCTAATGGAGAATCTTTCCTAGGTTTTGATGGCTGCTGACTGATTAGAGAGGTGGCTGCTGAAGGTTGGAATGGCTGTGACAATTTCTTAAAATAAGACAGTGACGAAGTTTGCTGATTGATGCTTTCACTTGAATACCTAGAGATTATTGTTAGGTTATTATTGGTCTAATTGCAAAACTATCAAGTCTCAGTGAATAGGGAGGCCCAAGGAAGACAGAAAGTTGGTGGAACAGGTGGGAACACACACATTAATCAATTATGTTTTCCATCTTACACAGGAGTGGTTCAGGGCACCCAAAAACAATGACAGCAGTAACATTAAAGATCACTGATCATAGATCACCATGGTTTTGTTAATAAGCACTGTCAAGTCAGTTCTGACTCATGAGGACCCTGTATAGGATTTTCAAGGAGTGGCTGGTGGGTTTGAACTGCCAAGGTTGTGATTAGCAGTCCAGTGCTTATCCTACAGACTTACACCAGGACTCCTAGATCACCATAACAATATAATAATCATGAAAAGGTGTGAATTATTGTGAGAATTACCAAAATGTAACACAGAGTAAGCACATGCTATTGGAAAAATGGCACCAATAGACTGGGTGGATGTAAGCTTGCCACAAACCTTCAATCCGTAAAAAATGAAATATCTGCAAAGCGTGATAAAGTGAAGTGCAGTAAAACCAGGTATGCCTGTATATGGAAACGAATTGACAACAGCAATTCAAGCAATTGGATAGGAACCTCAGGGCATAGTGAGTGTATGTTAATGGGGAGAAACAACTTAGAAGAGGAGAATGAGAATGATTGCACAACTTGAAGAATGTAATCAGTGTCGCTAAATTGTACAGTCATGTATTGCTCAATATCCATGATGTTGTTGTTTTTGTGATTTCAAGCTTGTTCTGACTCATAGCAACCCTGTATAGGGTTTCTGAGACGTGACTGGTAAGTTTGAACTGCCAACCATGAAGCCCAAACCAACACAACCCTTGTGGTAGAGTGTTTATCCTACAGCACCACACCAGAACTGTAAATGTCCACGAAGCATTTGTGAAATAGGATGTTTTGTGATTTGTACATCATTTGAACACCACATCACAGTCTTTTTCTGTAAGCATCCTGAACAAGCCTCTGCCTTAGCAGTCGTGGTCAACATGCTAAAAAGGATTTGCTTTGGGGTTTGGTCTTCAATCTACATCAGTAACGATTTCTCCATATCTAGTATAGGTCCCTTTCCTATCAGCCTTTAGCTTTCAGTGGAGATGATCCTGTAACAGCTTGATGAATTTTGTCTTTGTTTTTGAGATTTATTATGTTTGTCAAGTGCAATATATCTAAATCACAAGCAATACCATACATTGATTTTGACTGATTTTCCACCTTTATGTTATTTTATAACCTTTTGCCTTTTGTTCCACTTTTCCTTTGCTTCTTACTGCTGGTATCACTAGCACTGGTTTTACTGCATTTGGGAGCCATAAGGCACTACACTGTAATATTTTCTTAAGAAATTTTACCAGAAAGATTACAACACTTGAAGTGCGCAATACATGAGATTTGATGCTGCAGCTTGCAAATCAATGCATATATTGCATTGAAAATATTGTACAGTACATGCATAAGCCAGTAACATATGCATTTATTATGACTATGAAAAGAATATGTATTATAAATGGTGTATGCCTGCAGTGTAATCACTTTCTATACAATAGACATGAGACACATGTGTTTCAAGTGGAAAGTTGTTGCATTCACTACATCACCATTCTCTGATCAGGATTTCTGAATTCTATTAACCTTGTTGGCTGTTGCCCCAACAACATATGAGGCACATAACTAAACATATAGAAATGGTAGCGTTGTATGCTTTGCCACGTATACTCTGAACAACACCAACAAAATAAATTCAAATTTATTTTTGAAAAAGACAGAATTCAACTGGGTTAGTTCAAAATGATGGTGCAGTGGATTAAGTATTAGGTTTCTAGCTGCACATTTGATAGATAGTTAAAACCCTCCAGAGACACCACTAGAAAAAGAGTAGGCTGTCTGCTCCCAAAAAGATTTACGATCTTGAAAATCCTACAGAGATGTTCCAACTCGTAGCAAACTATAGGGTCGCTATGAGTTGAAATCGATTTCACAGCAGGGGGATAGTTGCAAAATAAAATATGTCCTTCTAGGACTCCTGATGTGGCACTGCAGGATCAGCATAGAACCACAAGGGTGGCAGTTCAAACCCACCAACTGCTCCTCAGAAACCCTATAAAAGATCGCTGTGAGTCAGAACCAACTCACCAGCACTCCAACCAACTCACCAACAACAACTCAGAGTCCTGGTAGGGCATCAGAGGAAACTACCAGTCACATTCAACAAGATATACGGGAGGGAGATCAGAAAAACTGAGAGATAAATAGAGACCAAGGACATGAGGTTTCACCAGGAAGGTTCAGCAGAATTTGAGAATCCAAAGATGAGAAGGTAAGGTTTTCTCAACAAAATGTACTTCCTACCAGTCAATGGAGTCCTGGTGTGGTGCTGTAGGATAAGCATTCAACTGCAGGTCAGTGGTTCAAACTCGTCAGCCGCTCCTCAGAAACCCTATACAGGGTTACTATGGTTAAGAATCAATTTGATGACACTTAACATCAATACCAGTCCATGGAAGAGAGGAATCTAGAGAGGAAGAAAGACGCTTGTGTGTGGAAGGTCCCAGAGCAGAGATAACACTTCAGGGAAGGTGCCAAGCCAAGGAAGAGGAGCAAAGTAGAAAAGGGAATATGATTACAGATAGCTGTACATCCAAAAAATGGAATTCTGCTCAGCCAATGAATGTGTTTCAACAGATAGTTAATGGCATGTAAAAATGTCTACACATTTATGTTAATAATAAAGAGCAACTTGTGTAAAAACGTGTTGTTGTTGTTGTTGTGTGCCATAGAGTTGGTACTGACTCATAATGACCTTATGCACAACAGAACAAAACACTGCCCAAACCTGGGCCAACCTCATAATTGTTGCCACACTTGAGCCCATTGATGCTGCCACTTTGCAAATCCATCTCGCTGGGGGTCTTCCTCTTTTTCTCTGCCCCTCCATCTTAACAAACATGATATCATTCTCTAGCAACTTGTCCCTTCTGATAATATGTCCGAAGTTTGAGAAATCAAGTTTGGCCATCCTGGTCTCCAAGGAGCACTCTGGCTGCACTTCTTCCAACACAGATCTGTTTGTTCTTTTGGCAGCCCATGATACTTTCAATATTCTTCTCCAAAACCATAATTCAAATGTATCAATTCTTCTACGGTCTTCCTTATTCACTGTCCAGCATTTGCATGCATATGAGGTTATTGAAAATACCATGGTTTGGGTCAGGCGCACCTTAGTCCTCAAGCTGACACCTTGGCTCTTCAACACTTTAAAAAGGTCTTGTGCAGCAGATTTGCCTAATGCAATACATCATTTGATTTCTTGACTGCTGCTTCCATGGGTGTTGATAGTTGATCCAAGAAGAATGAAGTCCTTGACAACTTCAATCGTTTCTTCATTGATAAGAATGTTGGTTATTGGTCCAGGGGTGAGGATTTTTGTTTTCTTGACATTGAGATGTAATCCATACCGAAGGCTATGCTCTTTGGTCTTCATCAGTATTTTAAGTCCTCTTCACTTTCAGCAAGCAAGATTGTATCATCTGCATACCACGGGTTTTTAATGAGTCTTCCTCCAATCCTGATGCCATGGTTTTCTTCATATAACCCAGCTTCTTGGATTATTTGCTTAGCATACAGGTTGAATACGTATGGTGAAAGAATACAACCCTGTCATATACCTTTCTTAATTTTAAAACATCAAAATTCCCATGTTCTGTTTGGAACACCTGCCTCTTGGTCCATGTACAGATTCCACATAAGCACAGTTAAGTATTCAGGAATACTCATACTTCACAACATTGTCGATCGCTTTTTACGATCCACACTATCGAACATCCCATGTTTCAATTATTAATGGATGTTTACAACTGTTACTCTTCATTTTGAGTTGTGTCCCATCAGCAAATGAAGGTCCCATGGGCTTTACTCCATTCATGTCATCACAGTCAACTGTACTTTGAGGAAGCAGCTCTTTCCCAGTCACATTTTGAGTGCCTTCCAACCTGCGGATATCTGACAGTGTTTCTCTGCTATTCACAAGGTTTTCAGTGACTAAATATTCGGAAATAGTTTGTCTCTCCTTCTTCTGAGTCTATGTTAG
The DNA here is from genome assembly GCF_000296735.1 of Chrysochloris asiatica. Classification (NCBI taxonomy): domain Eukaryota; kingdom Metazoa; phylum Chordata; class Mammalia; order Afrosoricida; family Chrysochloridae; genus Chrysochloris; species Chrysochloris asiatica. The sequence continues at coordinate 24,052,628 of NW_006408527.1, read as the reverse complement.
TGTGGAAACACATCTGAAACCTGTCCAGTATAGGTAACCCTGCTGGTATTTAAAATATCTGTGGCATAGCCTGCAGAATCACAGCAACTCACAAACCACCACAGTATGACAAACTAACAGACAAGTGGTGGAAAACATCAACAAACATTCATTTAGTTACTGAAAACCTAATTATTGAAATTGTGCAAGAAACAATCCACCATCTCAGCACATGTCCACAAACAGGATAGAATAATTGATACAAATGACCTAGATATAGACCCAGACTTCCTACAGAAGGAGGGCAGGCCTTAGAATTGCCTGAGAAGGAATTCAAGAAAATGATACTGAAGTGAATCCAAAGTCTTCAAAACGGGTTTGAGTAAAATAAGGAAGAAGTCAGGAAAGCACTAAAGGAACAATCAAATAAGACAGATACAGCATTGGAAACAATTCAAAACCTGCTAAAAGAGGTCCAAATGATTAATAATAAAATATCAGAAATGGAAAATACACTAAAAGGGCAAAGAAGTAGAATTGACAAGATGGAAGCCATAACCAGTGAGCTGGAAGACAAATCTCTCAATACAGTTAAGACAGAATAGCAAGCAGAAAAAAATAATTTAAAAATCTGAAGACAGTCTAAGATACATGTTGGACAATATGAAGAGGAATAACTTAAGAATTATTGGCATTCTGGACAGGAAGAATCACAAAAGTTCACAGAGGAGATAGCTGAAGATCTTCTGGAAGAAAATTTCCCTAACATCCTGAACAATGAAAAGATAAGCATTCAAGCAGCTCAACAAACCCCCGGAAGGATAGAGTCCAAAATTAAAATCACCAAGTCATATCATAATCAAGCTTTCCAACATCAAAGACAAGGAGAGAATCCTGAAAACAGGTAGGAAAAAGAGAAGTAGTATTTATAAAGGCAAGTAAATAAGATTAAGCTCTGATCTCTCAGCAGAAACCATGCATGCAAGATGGCAATGAGGAGACATATATAAAACCCTGAAAGAAAAAAACTGCCAACCAAGAATCGTCTACCCAGAAAAGCTGTCAATCAAATATGATGGTGTAATCAAAACTTTCCAGGATAAACAGAAGCTAAAGGATTTTTCCAAAGCCAACCCAGCACTTCAAAATACACTAAAGGGAGTTCTTTGGACTGAGAGCCAACAAGAACAGATAACAACCAGAGATTGACATACATGGCAGCACCACCCAGAACTTAATCATCAGATGGAAGAGTACAGAACAGAATAAAACTACAAGAATGAATTCAAAGGATCTGGGAGGTCAGTTTATGATCAAAACAATTACAATGTTAAAGAATGTAAAAACATAGGAACAGAGATCCAGGTGATGTAAAGGTCAATTCGATTTCAGGATAAATGGAGTGTTCTAAATGGAGGAAAAAGTTAATAGAATATAGGGTAACCACAATGAAAATTAATACTTCACAACATATCCAAAAAAATGAAAACCCAAGAAGAACATGAAAACATTAAACTATGAATAAACTGACAAGAAAGAACACAAAAAACATTAACTCAGCATAGGAAGGCATGCAGAACAAAGAAACTAACAGCACCATAAAAAAATAAACAGAATGACAGCAATTAATTCATACCTATCAATAATCATACTGAATGTCAATGGATTAAATATACCAGTTAAGAGACTGAGAGTGGTAGAATGGATAAGAAAACAAGATCCTTCAATATAGTGTCTTCAAGAAACACACCTTAACACAAAGACAAAAATAGACTAAAAGTTAAAGGATGGGGAAAATGTACAAAGCTAATTGTAATCCAAAGCAAGCAATACTAATCTCTGATAAAATAAACTTAAAGATAAAAACCAGTATAATAGATAAAGATGAACATTATCTCCTGATTAAGGGTCAATTGAATAAGATGGCATAACCGTAATAAATATCTACTCTGCCAGTGAAAGAGCTCCAAAATCTATAAAGCAAACTAATAGATTTGAAGAAAGAAACAGACAAATAATTGTGGGAGATTTTAATACACCAGTCAATAAAGCATAGAACAATCAGAAACTTGACAAAGACACAGAGGAATAAAACAACACAATCAGCCAACTTGACCTCATAGATGTGTACAGAGCATTCAATCCAACAACAGCACAATAAACTTTCTTTTCAAGTGCACATGGAACATTCTCCAGAATAGACCATGTGTTAGGCCATAAAACAAGCCTCCATAAATTTATAAGCATTAAAACACTACAAAGCATCTTCTCAGACCATAATGCTATCAAATTAGAAATCAACAATAGAAAAACCAAGGAAATAAAATCAAATACATGTAAACTGAATAACATGAAATTTATGTTTATGAAATAAAACATAAATTCACAAAGTTCCTAGAAATAAATGAGAACAGAAACACAACATACCAAAATCTTTGGGTCATGGCAAAAATGCTGAAAGGACAATTTATTGCAATAAATGCACACATCCAAAAAGAAGAAAGAACCAAAATCAATACATTAACACAACATCTCCAACAACTAGAAACAGACCAACAAAGTAAACCTACAGTCACCAGAAGAAAAGAAATAATAAAGATTAGAACAAAAATAAACAAGATAGAAAGCAGAAAAACTATATAAAGAATCAACAGGACAAGGAACTGGTTCTTCAAATGGATTAATAAACGTGACAAACCATTGGCAACACTAACAAAAGAAAAGAGGGAAAAGACACAAATAACACACATAAGAACCCACCTGGGTGATGTCACAACAGAATCAAGAGAAATATAAAGGCTATTAAGAGAATATTATGAAGAGAACAAATTTGAAAAGCTAGAGGAGATGGATGCATTTTTAGAAAAGTACAACCGACCTAAACTTACACAGAGTGAAATAGAAATTTTGAACAAACCTATAAATAACAAGGATATTATGTTTAGTAATGTGGAGGATCAGAGAAAAAAAAGGAAGACCCCCAAGGAGATGAATTGGCCAAGTAGCAGCATCCATGGACTCAAGAATAGCAATAGTAGTGAGGTTGGCCCAGGATTGGGCAGTGTTTCGTTACACTGTGCATAAGGTCGCTATGGGTCAGTACCAACTCGATGGCATCTAATAACAACAACAATAACAAAAGAAGACATTGATCAGGTCATCAAAAATCTCCCAACCAAAGAGAGAAGAGCATGCGCAGAATGTGGGACTGTATCCAGAGAAGCAACTACAACAGAGATGGAGGCAGAGATGGGGATATAGAGAGAGGGAGCAACTGAGGACTAGATTCATGGGAAAAGAGGGACTAAGAGATAGTGTAGAGGAAGCAGCCTTGTAGAATGTGCCCTTTAGTGGTGTAAATTAGAATGTTAAAAAAAAAAAAAAAAAAGAGTTAACGTGAATAGCGAGAAATACCGTAAATTGATGGTACATGGAGGGGATTATAATCATTGTGATGAAACAAGATGTATGGCTTACTGAATGTAAAACTAATGACCTGCCTGTAAACTATTATATATGCCTGAGTGTTTTTTTTTTTTTTTTTTTTTTTTTTTTTTAATTAGAATGTTAAAAAAAAAAAAAAAAAAGTTAACGTGAATAGCGAGAAATACCGTAAATTGATGGTACATGGAGGGGATTATAATCATTGTGATGAAACAAGATGTATGGCTTACTGAATGTAAAACTAATGACCTGCCTGTAAACTTTCACTCAATCTACAATTTAAAAAAACTTATATAAAAAAATAAAACACCTCCTAACCAAAAGAAGTCCAGATCCAGATGGCTTCACTGGTGAGTTTTACCAAACATTCAGGGAAAAGCTGTTACCAATTCTACTCAAATTATTCCAGAATATAGATGGAATACTTCCGAATACATTTTATGAAGCAAGCATAACCCTCAGACCAAAACAAGGGAAGAACATCACTAAGAAAGAAAATTATAAGCCAATATCCCTCATGAACATAGATGTAAAAATTCTCAACAAAATCCTAGTCAACAGAATTCAATAATGCGTATAAAAAAAATAATACACCATGACCAAGTGGGATTCATATCAGGGATGCAAGGATTGTTCAATATTAGAAAAACAATCAATGTAATCCACCATATAAACAAAATAACCTCATTGCCATTGTGTTGACTCAGATTCATAATGACCCTAAAGGACAGAACAGAACTGTTCCATTGGTTTTCCTAGGCTTTAAATATTTATGGAAGCAAACTGCGCCAACTTTCTTCAGTGGAGTGGTTGGTGGGTTTAACTGCAGGCAATCTTTCTGTTAGCAACCAAGTGCTTAACCACTGAGCCACCATGGATCCTTGTTACTAACATACATATACTATAACATAAAAGCGCCAGATCTAAGAAGTGCTGAGAATGCTGAGCTCAGGACCCAAAAACTGGACACAATGCAGATGAGGAGGAATGGAGCAGCATAGAAGTCCATGGTCAGGAACATGGGTCCCACAGTGGTTTGTTGTGGGTCATTAGCTGCACCAAAGTGAGATCCCAAGGGGGAGGGCTGGAGGAGCTCAACCCCTTCCACCTCAATGTCACAGGACTTGCAAGTATTGCACCATCAGGTGGAAAGTTAGTGCTAAAAAGTTGAGAGAAGCCCCCGTTCTCTTGCCACCTGGATTCTTAACCCCAATCAGCCAGTCTCCTTGGGCCCTACTCTGGGGCAAACTGCATACTGTTGGAGGAGACATTGCAATCCCATGGGTGTGACTTCTGATTTCAGGCATCTTTACCTCAATTGATTTTTTCTGCTTCATCACACCATTGCTTCTCCCTCTTCTTTGTTCACCTTTCTTAGGTCCTCAGCCATGCCCCTTCCATCTACATCCATCTACATCCAATCCTACATCTCTGCAGGATTCCAAGATGGGCATGACCCCCTCTGGCTCCACAAAAGAGGAGAATCAAAGTCAACATTACTCTAAGGCTGATTCTTATGAGGCAGAGGTTAAACATGCCTCCATCCTCCAACCTTCTTTACCCGTTCTAAAACCAACTATACCACCAAGGTTAACTCTACATCTCTGCAGGATTCGATAATTCATTGCATGACCACACAGAACTCACAGATCATAGTTACACTGTAGCGTTTACTAGGGAAGTTAACAGATTTTTTAGGATTGGAAATGCATAGAGCACAATTTTTCATCCAGGTCAGCCTTTTCCCAGACATGTCTGCAGGCAGGCCGGCTTCTCTCTGGTCGTCAGTCTCTCAGCCACATGGCCCCTTGGTCTCTGCCTCATTCAGGTAATGTTACAAAGCTCTTAATGTTGCCAGTAAATACCCAAAGGGCAAACTACTGTACCATAACCTCATCTTGAAGGCACTCAGCTCTAGCTCCATGGGTCAGCAATTCCAGTTCCCCTGGTTAAGTGCCTACAGGCCACCCATTCCCCAAGTGAGCCTTCTGCCCAAAGGCACTTGACTCTTTTGCTCTGTGGGTGCGGAAGCCCAGGGCTCTGTTTCTTGTTCTTAGAGCTGCTGCCTCAGCTGCCACTGCTTGCTTCTCCACCACTTCCCGGCTCTCTCTTGCCGTCTCTCATGTCAAAGCTCTCTGATTCCTGGATCAAGAAGGTTCAGCATGCCAGGATCTCAGAATCCAAAGGAAATACACTACCCCCTGACTATCCTTTCTTGATGATAGTAAGATTCCCCTTCCTGCTTCTGAGATGGCTCATTTTAAACTTAAATGGAAAAACTAACCAATACTTAAATTAGAGTTTCACACACCAAATTTGCATGGTCTCACTCAGTCATTTGGTAGAAATTGCAAAGACATTGCTAGAAAAGCCGTAACAAATAATTCACTGCATCCCTCAATTTGCTGCTCCCTCTCGAAATTCCTACCACTTCCCCCCACAAGCCTTCAGATCCCTTCCTATCCCCTCCAAAGTCCTCAAAGACCTTTTCCCATGAATCAATTTTACCACAGCCCCTAGTATCTATATTTCAAATCTCTTTTTTTATTCACTTTTTTTTAAGGTTTTTACTGTGGATTGAGTAAAAGTTTACAGGGTAGAGCGTCAGTTTTACATTTAAAAAATCATACACCTTATTTTATTACAATGATTATAATCCCCTCCACGTACCATCAGTTAACAGTATTTCTCTCTATTCACTTTAGCTCTTTTTTTTTTTTTTTTATACTCAGGCATATATAATAATTTACACCACCAAAAGGAACATTCTGCAAATCTGCCTTCATCACTCTTTTCCTATGAATCTAGAGTCTTCAGCTGATCCTTCTCTCCATGTCCCCATCTCTGTCTCCATCTCTGGTGTCGCTGATTCTCTGTATTCTCTGCTTCTCTGTATTCTCTGTCTCACTATTCTAATTCTTTTTAAAGCATCCTCTTAACCCTGGCCTCTCATGCTAGTAGTCTTCTACCCTCTCTCCTTTCCCCTGACTCTTTACAACCCAACTCTTTACAACTGATTTATTGTAAAGGTGAGTCTCCTGCTTCTCTCCATTCTGCTTCAACTCTGTACTAGCTAAGACCTTGTTAGAGAGGTTGTTAAAATCCAAAGACACACTTCAGCCTCATGTGACTTAATTAAGGTAGGGGAGAGCCTCTTCTACAGTGTCAGACACTTCTTAGCACTCTCATCCTTGGAACTCTTTTCCTGGCTTCTAGCTCACTTTCCTCTCTGCCACATGGTCTCTTGGTATGGAGCTGTGGGTTAATAGGCTGGACTGCAAAGTCTGACCCACAAGGTCAGCAGTTCAAGTTTGCCAGCCACCACTCCTCGGAAACCCTATACAGGGTCGCTATGGTTCGAAACCAACTCAATGTCACTTAACAATTACAGATCACTTCCCTAGCTCATACCTTTTTGAGTTCCTCCTATTCCTGCCCCATAAACAGCAGTGATCACGGAAGATCTGCCTTTGGCTGTCTCTTCCTACTCCTGACACAGGGTTCCCTGGGGGGGCACACCCACGTATGATAATTCCCAGTCTAGTACACTCTCCCCAACTCAGACCAGTGCAGTTGAGTCAGATCATACCAGCATTTGACTGAAGTGAATTCATATAGACTCCTTCAGTTGTTTTCTAATAAATTGAGAGAAATCAAACAATAAGAGGGGGCCTCCAAAAGTTCATGAAAAAATGGAAGTAAAAAATAATGGAATTTTTCCATGAACTTTTCAGAGCCCACTCATACAATTAGCACAGGTTCTTCCATAAAAGGAGGCCTTGCCCTGTACTGAATGTGAGCCTGTGGTTTCTCCAGACATCTCATTCTCCAAATGCCTCTGGGACAGTGAGAACCAACAAGAGTCTAGTGTTTCAAGACACTCTTGGCCCAAATGCAAGTCAACTGCTTCATCTCATGCTCAACTGAAGAAAAAAAACACTGTCTGTGTTCCAACACTGGAGTGAATGACATCATTCTTAGACTTGAAGGTCGATCCAACTTGATACTATCAAAAGTAATTTTCAAAGGTAATTTATGTAATATTCACCTTAAATTTAATCTTAAGGAAGAGTAAGATCTAAAGTCAGTGGGAAGGTAGAAGTGAAGTATTTCTTCTTTGAAAATTCCTTGAATTGTCCAACACATAAAGTTTGACAAAAAACATGGTATTAGTAACATGTGTACATATGGTTTTTGGGGTTTCTTGTACATACATATCAATATATAATGTTGTGTCAAACCTTGCATGCTGTAGGCAATTCAAGGAATTTTCAAGGAGTAATCTTGAATAGGAGTCCTGGTATGGCGCTGTGGGTAAATGCGCCAGACTGCAAAGCCATTTGAACTGCAAGGTCAGTGGTCCAAGCTTACCAGATGCTCCTCGGAAACTATACAGGGTCACTATGAATCGGAACTGACTCAATGGCACTTAACAACAACAACAACAATCTTGAATAATATGTATGTATTTAGTGAAGTATCCTCATGTGGTACCATGCTTTAGCGCTAGACTGATAACCAAAGGTAGGTAGTTCAAGCCTTCCAGAAGCTCCACAGGAAAAAAAGAACTGGTTCTCTGCTCCCACAGAGATGACAGCCTAGGAAACCCTATGATCAGTCCTATTCTGTCACATATATAGGGTCACTACGACTTAGAAAAGACTCTAGCACACTTAACAACATTTATACACTTACATGTCATATGTAATAAAGAATGTGCAAAATAAGATCTTATAGCTAACTACCAGAGTCCAGGCGTGGCGCTATACGATAATGCACTGGACTGCAAGGTCGGTTTGAACCACAAGGTCAGCATTTCAAATTCACCAACCTCTCTTGGAAACCCTATACAGGGTCACTATGAGTCAGAACCAATTTGAAGGCACTCGATGGACTCAAGCATGACAGCGGTGGTGAAGCTGGCCCAGGATTGGGCAGTGTTTCGTTCTGCTGTCCATAAGGTCGCTATAAGTTGGTGCCGACCTGATGGTACCTAACAACAACAACAACAATCAGACAAATAAATCTGTCTTGGAAGTAGTACATATGAAATGCTCCTTAGAAGTGAAGATGACAAGACTTTGTCTCTTGTACTTTTATTTTGGACATTTGTCAGGAGGGACCAGTCCCTGAAGAATGACATTATGCTTGATAGAGTACAAGGTTACATAAAAAGAAATCCCCCAACAAGATGGATTAGCATGTGGCAATAACAATGGGCTCAAATATAACCAATGTGAGGATGGCACAGGACCAAGCAATGTTTCATTCTATCATGCATTGGGTTACTATAAGTCACACCCGAATTGATGCTGCCTAAAAATAACAACAAACTAGATAAGATAGTCAACTGACATTTTGGGTTCCTATTGTAAGAAAGACACAGACTTGAATGTGTAGAATAAATTAAGTTATAGTCCCATCTGATGTGATCCTACTGTACTCCTCAGTCTTGTCTGGAAGTTTCTAAAAAAAAAAAACTTCCCACATCAGAAGGTCTGGAGTTGGAGTTGAGTTTACCAACTAAGCCATGGAGATAAGATTATTGTACCTACTACAACACGTAGCGTAGTGGTTACGAATCAGGCTGCTAAACTCAAGGTCGGCAGTTCGAAACTACCAGCTGTTCCACAGGAGAAAGATGAGGCTTTCTGCTCCCGTAAAGATTTACAGCCTTGGAAACCCTGTGCAGGGTCACTATGAATTGGAACTGACTCCATGGTACTTAACAACAACACAACAAAAGCACAAACACCTCTTCCCTGATTAATGAATGTTACTGAATTCAGCTGAAACAATACATGGAAAGATTTAGAGGGATGAAAGAGAACGGTTTGGCAGAATATACCAAGTAGCAGAAGTCGTGTGGAGGTGTGAAATATGAGACACGAATGGGGATGGAGGCCACAAAGACGTGGTCTAAAATGGTGTGGACAGGTAGCCAGGCTGACATGCCACGTATATCCTCAGGTGCTGGGCACTGACAGAATATAGAGATTTTGTTCTAGAATTTTTAACAGCTCTGCAGGTTTCAAGAAAGGAGATGAGAATTACACTTTAGAAAGCTGGATATTGGGCAGAGATTAGATTGATGTGAAAAGAAAACAGGGACAAGAAGAACCCTTAGTGAGATGGCTAGAGGTGACTTCCCCTTAGAGGAAAAATAAAGGCATGGCTGTTTCATCCTCAAGGCTGTTAAGAAAAATCGTCTGAAATTAAAACCCTTAAATGATCTAAAATGCTGGTTATTTGCTACTTCTCTGAGATTTAAATCATAATGTGTACATTCCCCCAACTCCTCTACACATTAAAATGTCTCCATATCTTAATATATTGTTTGATCCCTCTTCTGTCACAGAATAAATGCCCTTCTCTCTCTTCTAAGCTTCTCTATGTTCTTCATCCCAGAACTCCACCTAATCCTAAAACAGCAATCCATCATTTACCCTGTTTCTTTGGTAATGTCCTCCTCTCTCTTTTCTGGTTTCTCTCCTGTTTGTAAATATGAATGCTCATATCTGCCTTGGAAAGATTTTTTTTTTTTTTTTCTGGAAGCTGGTAGTTGTTATTAGCTACCATAGAGCCAACCGCCCTGGCTTGTGACGATCCCTTACACAAATGAACAAAATGCTGCCCAGTCCTAATATCAATTGTAGATGGGATGTTGTGATCCATAAGGTTTTCATTGGTTGATTTTTGGAAGTAGATCGCCAGACCTTTCTTCCTAATCCATCTCCCTAGTCTTTAGTCTGAAAGCTCCACTGAAACCTGCTCAGTATCATGAGCAGCAACCCATAAGCCTCCACTGACAGATGGGTCAAGCTTGTTCTCTACTCTGTCCAACCAGCCTTCCCTCTCCCCTCACCTAATTTCAGCTATTTCACAGCTGACCCTGTCCCTAATTCACCTGAGATCTGACCTCCTGAGGGCTCTTACTTCCTAACTGCAGGGATAAAGCCTTACACAAACAACATAACTCATGGCCATTCTGAAACAATGCTAGTAAATAGCCAGGGGAGAAAGGAGATGGGAGATGGAATGAGCTGAGGAGAGCAGAAATGAGTTTGTTTATGGACTAGGCTTTAAAAGATCTGGCATCTTGCTCTCACAAGACACAAATCCAATTCAAATTAATTTAAGAGAGTATGGAGTCCTGTTGTGGCGCTGTAGGATTAGTAAGGGACTGTGAACCCCAAGGTCTCATCAGTACGAACCCACCAGCTGCTCCTTAAAAACCTTATACAGGGTTGCTATGAGTCAGAACCAACTGGATAGCACTTAACAACAATAACAAAGAGTTTATTGTCCCCAGAAGCAGGAATATCCAAGCAGGACACACTGCAACCCTTGATCTCTTGGCTCTGCCACTGTGTTCGTTGGCCCTCACAATGGTGTTTTTTCTACATCACAGAGCAAATGGTTGTGGCAGCCCCAGCCTCGGCAGAACCTCCAGGTACACACATCAGCCCTGGCCAGAGGCCAGCTGTTCAGCCTAAGTCACCTGCTTCCTTCTCAGCTTCCAAAGGGGAAAGGTGTGACACTAAAGGAAAAAAATAGCAAGTAATGACAGGATTTAGCAAGCGAAGAACTGGAGGGGATAGCAAGATGGTGAATGACTGGGTGTAGTTGGGGACCAACGTGTTTCTGTGTATGGGGAGAAAGGTAGGAAGAGAAGTTAGAATTAAAAATGAATTTAGGAATGAGACCAAGGACCTAGAATGGCATGTTAAGGTGTTTGCATGTGTTTAGGAAGGCTACTTTAATGCACTGAAAAAAATCTTCATTACTAAGCATTAAACAGGGTAATGTCAGTGAATCTGTGGGTGTAGATTAACAGCCTATGGTGGAGAGATGGAGGCAGAGATGAGGATATGGAGAGAGGGAGCAACTAAGGGAACTAGATTCATGGGAAGACAGGGACTGAGAACTGGTGGCCAGGAGGCAGACTTGCAGAATGTGTCTTTTAGTGGTGTAAATTATTATAGATGCGTGAGTGTTTGAAATGAAAAAGAGCTAATAATAATAGCGAGAAATACTGTTAACTGATGGTACATGGAGGGGATTATAATCATTGTAAAGAAACAAAGTATATGATTTGTTGAATGTAAAATAGATGATCTGCCCTGCAAACTTTCTCTCAATTCACAATAAAAACTTGAAGAAAAAAAAAAAAAAAAAGACTATGGTAGTACCATGTAAAAGGGATGCTGCTGCTGCTGCTGTTGTTGTTGTTGTTGTTAAGTGCCATCAAGTCAGTTTCAACCAATAGCAACTCTGAATAGGGTTTCTGAGGAGTGGCTGGTGGGTTTGAGCTGACAACATTTTGGTAAGCAGTCCAGTGTTTATCCTACAGTACCACACCAGGACTCCTTAAAAGGAATGATGAGGGTAATGGTGATATACAGTGGAGTCAGTTCCAACTCATAGCTACCCTGTATTGGGTTTCTGAGGCTGGAAATCTTTATGGAGACAGAAAGCTTCATCTTTTTCCCGCAGAATGGCCGGTAGTTTAGAACTGCTGACCTTGAGGTTAGCAGCCCAACTCACAACCACTACACTACCAGAGCTCCTTAAAAGGGATGTTGTTGTTGCTAAATGCCATCGAATCAAGTCTGACTCATAACAACACTGTATAGGGTTTCCAAGGAGCAGCTGGTGAGCTTGAACCAGCGACCTTGCAGCTCAAACCGACCTTGCAGTCCAGTGCATTAACCCACAGTACTATATCAGGGAATTCCCTGAAGTGCAAGGAATGACTCTCACATACTGGAGGATAACCTTCCAAGATTGATACAGGTAGAACAGTCATCTCTCCATTGACAGAAGTCTGGGAAAATAGGAAAAGTAATGCTTTCCTTAGTAGGAAGAGTGGTAATTATTTGCTGTAGGAAGGCACTAGAGTGAGGTAGCATAATGTTGACCCCAAAGGCTTCCGGTGAAGGATAGTGGGGAAGCAGAAATAACATCATCATTGCTGTTATTGTTAATCAGCTTCGACTCAGACTCAAGATGGCCTTACATAGAACAGAACAAAATGTTGCCTCACCCTGTACCACCCTCATGATCTTTAGTAAGTTTCAGTCCATTGTTGAGGTTATTGTGTCACTTCACCCTCATTGAGGGTTTCCCTCGTGTTTTACTGACCCTCCACCAAGCACCACGGCTTTTTCTAATGATATGTCTTTCATGACGCATACAAAGCAAGCAAGTGAAAGTCTTGCTATCATCACCTCTAACGGGGATTCTGATTGCATGTCTTCTAAAACTGATGTTTTCATTCTCTAGGCAGTGCCTGGCAGATTCCATTCTCCTAGTCAACACCACAGTTTGAATGCATGAACTCCTCTTCAGTCTTACATTTTCCATCTCTAGCTTTCAAATGCATCTGAGGCAACTGAAAAGACCATGGCATGCATCAGGCACATCGTTAGTCATCAGTATGACATTTTTGCTTTTGAAAACTTTAAAGAGGTGTTTTGCAACAGATTTGCCCAGTGCAATATGTCATTTGAATTTTTGACAGCCTCTTCTGTGCACAATGATTGTTTGTCAAGTAGAATTAAATAGTTGACAACTTCGATTTCATCTCCAAATATTATCACTGCTGCTATTGTTAATTGCTGTCAAGACAGTTCCAAGTAATAGCATCCCTGTATAGGGTTTCCTAAGGAGTTGCTGATGGGTTTGAACCACCAACTTTGTGGTTAACAGTTCAGTGCTCATCCTACAGTGCATGGTAGAATAATACACCATGACTCCATAGTTACTAGTATTAGAAACCTCTTAGCATAGCAGTCTGGCCATGCTAACAGTTATCTACATGAGTTGATAAATTACCTCTAACCTCAACATCCCGCCCAGAGTCACCATCCAATGGACAGCCCACCCCAGCCACTCCCAGGACACTGAGCACCTCATGTTCCAACAACTATAGCACTGAGTCTGCCCAGAGGAGCTTCCAGAACCTACTGTAGCATACTATGACCCTAGTACTCAGCATGCTGATTGATGTCTATGCCATATTGATTGCTAAATACTTTAGATCTTAGCCCTGGGTGAAAGTAGACCTCCTGTGAAGAAAAGCCCAGAGATCGCTGAGAGGAATTGAGGGGCAGAAAGCTACAGAGATAAGAAATGGGCTCAGTAGTCCTTCCTATGTTGCTCACTGTGTTGAGGGCTGTGGTCACACCCTCCAGTCTTCATTATGGTCACTTTTCAATCTAGAACAAGGATGCTTGTCAGCCAATATGAGAAATGATCAACATTATGTGCTATCATTTTATTTCTCTTTTACCCTGCCTGGGGAACCACAATATTTAAGCAAAAGTCAACAGAATTGGAAAGATAAGTAGCTAACTGGGATTTGCCCTTGGATTACTCTACATTTAACCAAATCACAAACGAGATTAAAGAGCTTATATGTGACCCCCAAAAAGGAAGAAATTAAAGTGGACAGTAACGGTATAATCTATTTATAAGCATCCTCTGAAGAGATACTGAATTTTGTAAAAGGCTGAGAGTGTTAGGAAAAAGTTAAGTATGGCAGGAAACAAATGAACATGAGAAGTAACTGTGCTTGTTGCGTTTATTTTGAAAGGATTTTGAATGAATTTTGACTTCAAAGAACCCACTTAGCCTTAATATTTAGTTCGGACATATAGCTATTCTTTAACACGTGCTCCAGAAATTCACATTAAAACACAATCAATTTTTAGCTTTAAAAATGCAAAAGAAAAATTGTTTGGTAGTTCCTGAATAAGTGAAACATAGACTGATTACATGACCTAGAAATTCCACTCCTAGGTTTAGGCCCCAAAGAAAAGAAAACAGATGTTCAAACAAAAACTTGGATACAGATGTTCATAGCAATACTATTCACAACAGTCAGAAGGTGGAAACAATACAAACATCCATCGTCCAATGAGCAGATAAGCAATTGGTCCTGTTTCGTTCTGTTGTGCATCCCTGTAAGTTCCTATGAGACCCCACGATTCTTGCCATGTTGCAGCCACTGAATCTATTCATGTCATTGGGGGTCTTCTTCTCTTTCGCTGACCTTGTACATTACCAAGCATGATGTCCTTCTCCAGGGACTGGTGCCTTCTGATAACATGTCCCAAACAGAATATTACTTAGCCATAAAAAGCAATGATGTACTGATACTGGCTACCACATGTGTGAATCTTGAAAACATTATGCTAAGAGAAAGAAGCTAGATGCAAAAGGCCACAAATGGTCTGATTTCACTTACACAAAATGTCTAAAATAAGTAAATCCACAGAGACAAAAAGCAAAGTAGTACTTGCCAGGAATTGCAGGGAAAAGGAGATGAAGGTCCGCTTAATTGGTACTGGCTTCCATAAGAATGATGAAAAAACTCTTGAACTCACAGTGATGATGGTCTGCGTGACATTGTGACTACACAAAATGGCATTGAAGTGCACACTTTAAAACGATTGTTGCTATTGTTATTAAGTGCTGTCAAGTCAGTTCCCACTCATAGCAACCCTGTATGGGGTTTCCAAGGCTACATACAATTCTTTCCAGGAGCCGAAAGCTTCATCTGTCTCCTGCAGAGTGGCTGGTGGGCTCAAACCAATTAGAATGTGGAACTTAATGCTCTGGGTATTTTGTTGTTGTTGTTGTGTTGTTGTTGTGAAGTGCCATCGAGTCAGTTCTGACCCATAGCGACCCTGTACAGGGTTTCCAAGGGTGTAAATCTTTACGGGAGTAGAAAGCCTCATCTTTCTCCCGCGGAGCGGCTGGTAGTTTCAAACTGCTGACCTTAAGGTTCGCAGCCTGATTCGTAACCACTACGCTACCAGAGCTCCTTTGTTAGGTGCCATCAATTCAATTCCATTCCATAGCAACTCTATGTGACTGAGTAGATCTGCCCCCAGAGGTTTATAGGAGCAGGTTGCCAATGCTTTCTCCAGAGAGCCGCTGGATGTATTTGAACCACTAAGCTTTCAATTAGCAGAGCTCCTATGTTTTATATATACAGAGAGAGAGAGAGTGACAAAATTTTTTAAAGGGAACAGAGGCAAGAGATGGTGATGGGTTGTTAAGACAGGTTTGAATCCCCAGGACATGGGCACGTGGCAGACAGTGAGCTGCGGGCATCAGCCTTCCCAAAAGGAGGCTTCCCTGATCCCGCTTCCAGGCCACAACTCTTGCTCCTTCCCACAAGCAGCAACATTTTTCCCCTCTTCTTTTTTTTAACTTTTTATTGTGAATTTAGTGAAGGCTTACAGAGCATATCATCAGCTTTACATTCAACAAACCACACAGTTTACTTTACTACATGGTTACAGTCCCTTCCATGTACCAACAGTTCACAGCATTTACCTCTATTCACTTTAACTATTGCATTCCTCCCTGTGTCTCCTGCTACCATCATCTCTCCTCTGCTAACCTCTCTCTTATTGTATATTGCCTGCCCTATCACCCAGGCTAACATGTGTCTACCCTCTAGCCCATGAACAATTTTCCCTCTCCTCTCCCTTCTTGCAACCATCATAGATTGTTTCTTTTAACAACAAAAAACTTTTTTAAACTTTTTACAACATTGGTCTCATATACTATTTGTCCTTTGGTGATTGACTAATTTCACTCATCATAATGTCCTCCAGGTTCAACTACATTGTGAGGTGTTTCACAGATGTATCATTATTCTTCACCATTTTGTAGTAGTCCATTGTGTGTATATACCAAAGTTTGTCCAAACATTCTTCTGTTGATGAGCATTTAGGCTATCTCCATCTTTTTTAAAAGTCTCTTATAGACAGCATATTGAAAGATCCTGTTATCCATTCTGCTCTTTATGTCTCTTGACTGGTACATTTAATCCATTTACATTCCGTGGAAATATCAGTAGGTATGAATTGATTGTGGTCATTTTTCTATGTGTATTTTTGTGAAGCTGCTGGATTCCTGGTTTCACATAATTTCCTAAGTTGAGTTCATTTTGTTTATGGGTTTTCTTATCATTTTTATTTCTGTTGTGTTCATGTTTTACTAAATCTTTCTGACTTTCTTCTTTTTTTATTTTGACGTGCAGGTGTATTATTTTTTTTGAGGTAACTATTCATTTTTTCCCTATTTAAAACAGTTAGTTTTATCTTGAAATCTACTTGACTTCCCTTCCATTTGGAAGTTCTGTAGCTACACTATTTCCTCCTTTTTGCTTTATAGTTGACTTCATTGTGCATTGATAGTTCTGGTTCCCTATTTCCAGTCTTATAGATTTGTCTTACTTTAAATACTTCTGTATCTACATTGAGTGTTGGATGGTGTTGAATGGTGATCTCAGGTTGTTGTCTGCTATTGGTTCTCAGTTCTAAGAATACTCTTGCATTTTTTGCAAGGTTGGTCTGATAACTAAAAATTCCTTTAATTTCTGTTTATCATGAGATGCCCTAATTTCATCGTCATATTTGGGGAAAAGCTTTGCTGGGTATAAGAGTCTAGGTTGGCAATCCTTTTCTCTCAGTCTTTTGTATATGTCATTCCATTGCCTTCTTGCCTACATGGTTTCTGCTGAGAAATCAGAGCTTAGTCTTAGTGGGTTTCCTTTGTAGTGAACTTTACATTTTTCCCAAGTTGCTCTCAGGATTCTTTCCTTGTTTTTGATTTTAGAAAGTTTCATTATACTATGTCTTGGTGATTTTCTTTTGGGCTTATCTTCTTGTCTTTCATGATGTTAGTGAAGTTTTCTTCTCACAAGTCTTCAACAATTTTCTCTGTGCTTGTCTCTTCTTGTTCTGGAATTCCAGTCACCCATAAATTGTTCCTCTTCATGGTGTCTTACATAACTCTTAGGCTCTTTTTTTGGAATTTTTCATTCTTTTTTTTTTTTATTATTATTATTCTAGCATACCAGTATTGAGAGATTTATCATTAGGCTCACTAATGAGGGCTTCCATTGCTTTACATCTACTCCTTTGCCCTTTTGATGGACTGTCCATGTCTGAAATCTTAGTATTAATCTTCTGGATTGCTAATCGCAGATTTTGTATGCTTTCAAAGTTTGCATTTATTTTGTCTGGTTGTTTTTGTAGTGCTTTCCTGAGTTCTTCTAAAGTTTTTATTGTGTTCTCCTTGCTTTCCTTGATCTTTCTATCAGTCTTTTGAAGGGACTCAATTATCATTCTTTTGAATTCTTTTTTGGTTAGTTCTATTACCTTTTCTTCCTTAGAAAAATCTCTGGCTCTGCATCTTGGTCATTTGTTTGAGCCATTCTCTCTTGTTTCTTTGTATGAGCTAATAAAATTGTCTATTGTCTCTGGGGTATTGTGAAGTTGTCATATTTATAAAAGCAAACAGTGCTTTTGTTGGAACTGGGGAGGAAAAATCTCGACCCCACCTGAAGGTGTCTGGGCTGGGCAAAGAAGGCACAGCAGGGAGAAGGAGGAAAAGAAACATATAGAATCACTCCTCACCTCCTTTTGCAAATGTCACTTTGCTGCTTTTATTGCAGGTTCCCTGTGCCAGTCTGTCTGTAGTCCTGCCCTCTGACTTCCAAGGGGCGGGATGGCTGCAGATGGAGTCCCATGCCGATTTCTAAAACTCAGTGTTTTCCTTTATACCTTGATTTTTCCTCTCACAGTTGCGGGAAACTGACGCCCAGACCCTTATGCTAGATCCAGAGCTCTGGCACAGTTTGGTGGGAGCTGCATCTCTGAGGTTTCAGCCCCTTGCCCACGGAGCCTGTCCTATCTGACTCTGCTCTGCCGCCACCAACAGGAACCCGTGCCATGATTTACTCTGATCATGCTTTGCTCAGTACATTTGGAGCCACTTTTCTCATCACCAACAATAACAAGAATCTATGATCTAAACTGTGCATCCCCCCCTCCTGCCACTGAACTGGTAACCAACAGTGAATACTGGTCTCTTTATAGATGTCTTTCTTGTCTTATAAAAGAGGAATCATACAGTATCTGTCCTTATGTACTTAACTTATTTCACTTAGCAGTATGCCCTTCCAGTCCATCATGGTGCAATATGTTTTGTGAACTCATGGTTGTCTATGACTGCCTAGTATTCCATTGTGTGTATGTATCACATTTTAATGTTTCATTCTTCTACGGTTGTTTCTACTTTCATATTACTGTGAATATAGCTGAAATGAACATACATAAGCATATGAATACTCCTGTCACTGGTTTTATGTCTCTAGAGTATATACCTAATGTGGGATTACTTGGTCATGTTGCTGTTGTTAAGTTCTGTTGAGTCGATTCTGACCCATAGCGACCCTGTATAGGGTTTCCAAGGAGCGGCTGGTAAGCTTGAACCACCGACCTTTCAGTTCAAACAACTTTGCAGTCTGACGCATTAGCCCACAGTGCTACACCAGGACTATTTCTGTTGTTTTTTTAAGAAGTGCAATTCCATTTTCCACAGTGGTTGTACCAATTTACAGTCACACCAGCAATGGGTAAGGGTTCCAATCTCCCCACATCCTTGTCAACATTTCTTGTTATCTGTTGGGTTTTTGTTTTATTTTGTTTTGTTTTACTGGTGCCATTTTAGTCAAGGCTGAGATGGCATATCATTGTAGTTTTGATTTGCATCTTTCTAATGGCGTGGTATGATAAGCACAGGACAACAAGGTCAGTTTGAACAACAAGGTCAGGGTTCAAACTCACCAGTCACTCCTGGGAAACCCTATACAGCGTCACTATGAGTCAGAAATGACTAAATAGCACTAAACAACAGCAACAACAATGGTGAATGACAGTGAGCCGCTCTCCATGTGTTTATTAGATATTCACTTTGGAAAAGATTCTGTTCATGTCCTTTGATGTTTTATAATTGGATTATTTGTCTATTTGTTGTTGAATTGCAGTTTTATATGAATTTTAGAGATTTAACCCTTATCAGATATATAGTTTCCTAAGAGTTTTTTCCCCAGTCTTTAGTCTTTTCATATTCTTGATGTTCTTTAATAAGCATAAGATTTTAATTTTCATGAGTTCTCATTTATCTTTTTTATTGTCTTCTATTTGTGCATTTGTTATGTTTATAACCTCATTTTTTACAAAAATAAAGTAATAGTTCCTATAGTTTTCTCCTTATGGTTTCCTCCAGGAACTTTATAGTGTTAGATCTTTGGTTCATTTTGAATTATTTTTTGTGTATGATGTTAGATATGGCTTCTGTTTTGTTTTCTGTAAGTGGGTACCCAGTTTTGCAAGCACCATTTATTAATCCTATTGAATTAATATCCTACTGAATGGACTTCAGCAACTTGTCAAAAACCAGTTGTCCATAGATGGCTGGATTTATTTTGGAGTTTCTCAGTACTGAACCACTGGTCTATGTGTCCATCAGTGAACCAACACCATCACTGAACCAATATACTTTGATTCCAGTGACTGTATAGTATATTTTGATATTGGAGACTGTGAAGCCTCCTGCTTGGTTCCTGTTTGTCAATACTAATATTGTTTTAGCTATTCAAAGCTTGTTTCCTTTCCATATAAAGTTGGTCACTAATTTTCCCATTTCTGAAAGAATGTTCTGCCATTCATATTGAAATTGTATTGTATCTGCAGATCAGCAGAATTAAACTTTTCATGATATTTAAGTCTTCAATCCATAACATAGAATGTTCTTCCATTTATGTATGTTTTTCTTAGTCTCTTGTAGTAATGCTGATTAGTTTAAATTTTTCTATGTTTAACTTCTTTAATCATAGTGAAAAGCATTTATTGTCCTGATACCATGTGCAAATAAACTGAGAACAGACAACATTTTCATTAAAAGCAAGCCATTGCCGAACCTTTCCAGAAATGGTTTAGCTGCATGTTTAAGGACAAGCTTGTAATGAGGTACAAGCCAGAGAAGTCTCAGTAAAACCATTTGAAGGCCACAGATAATAACATTAAGTCTGTTAGTGTGACCACCTCTCAGGACTAATGCTTGAGGGAATGGCTAAGTAAGAAAGGATGGTTTTGTAGGCCTGATACCCATGACCAAATCCATAGTTCTCTTCCTTTTAAATGGTAGGTCAGCATCACTATGCATGTGGATACACATCATCACATTATGCACTCACAAGAAACCAAATGCCAGTTATTCACACATTGATTCTGACTCAGGGAGACAACATGTGTATCAGAGTAAAACTGTGCTACATAGAATTTTCAGTGGCTGATATTTTGGAATAGATTGCCAGACCTTTCTTCTAATGCTCCTCTGAATGGTTTTGAAACTACAACCTTTCAGCTAGCAGTCAAGCACATTAACCTTCTACACCACCAGAGGAATTCTCTTCCAGGAATGTTGTTGTTGTTAAGAGCCATCAAGTTGATTCTGACCCATGTCGACCCTGTATAGGGTTCCCAAGGAGCAGCTGGTGAGTTTGCACTACAGACCTTGCAGTTCAAACAACTTTGCATTCTGATGCATAGGACCACAGTGCCACACCAGGACTCCAGGAATAGAAACATCAAATTTCTTGTTTGTGGGAAACATGAAAAATTCTTTCAACAACAAAAAAGTGGAGTAAGGCATAGGTTTTGGATTTCTTGTAGGTTTCTGAATCAAAAACCATATCTAAGCTTGTCATTTAAAAACAAATTAAAGAATCTTTTAGGACAAGAAACTATCCTAGCAATGACACCTATTTCCTGAAAAGGACAAATAAATCCTACACATTCCCATGGTTGGCTTTGTTGTTGTTGTTGTTGTTGTTATGTGCCGTAGAGTCGGTTCCAACTCATAGCGACCCTGTACAGGGTTTCTGAGGCTGTAAATCTTTACAAAAGCAAAGAGCCTCATCTTTCTCCCGCAGAACAGCTGGTAGTTTCGAACTGCTGACCTTGAGGTTCACAGCCTGATTCATAACCACGACGCTACTAAAGCTCCTTATGGTTGGCTTTACCACAGCTACAATTCCCACATTTTATTCATATCCGAGGGTACAGTGTTTATCACTTGAGCATAAACATTACAGCTTTATATTCTGAAATCTTACTTGATATTTTGAGCACTAATCTTTACAGAAAGGATTAAACAAGCTTGTTTTTGTTTTTAGGTGTCATGGGGTTGGTTCTGAAACATATAGCCACCCTATGCACAACAGAATGAAACAATGCCCGGTCCTGCGTCATCCTCACAATTGTTGTTACGCTTGAGCCTACCGCTGCTGCCACTGTGTCAATCCATCTTGTTAGGGATCTTCCACTTTTTCGCTGACCCTCCGGTTTACCAAGCATGCTGTCCTTCTCCAGAGACTAGTTCTTCCTGAAATACGAGAGATGAAGTCTCGCCATCTCACCTGGCTTTTACATATTTTACATATTCTTAGACAGGCTGAAAGCATGTAAAACATTTATACTTCAGAAAGGTTTCAAATTTACTTGGATTTTTCACTGCAGAATGACTGAAGGGCTTTCCAAAAACCTCCAATTTAATTTTGTATTATTAATTTTTTTAAACTTGTTTTTGTGACTTGAGTGAAGCTTTACAGACAAGAGCATCAGCTTTACATTGAGCAAATCATATACTTCGTTTCATCTCAATGATCACAATCCCCTCCTTGCAACAACAATTGTCCAGCTTCCTCCCTGGTGTTACTATTTATATTCCAGCCTCCTTCCCATCATCTTTCAACTTCGTCCTTAGGAAAATGTTGCCCTTTTGAATTTGAGTGATTGACTACTCCATGGGAAGTATACCTTGTTGTTGTTATGTGTCATGGAGTTCATTCTGACTCATAGCGGCCCTGCACAGGGTTTCCGAGGCTGTAAATCTTTAGCAGAAAGCCTCATCTTTCTCCCATGAAACAGCTGGTAGTTTCGAACTGCTGACCTTGAAGTTTGCAGCCTGATTCGTAACCACTACACTACCAAAGCTCCTTGAGCATACCTTACTAGTGTTGTTATTCACATACACACACTCCCCTTCCCGATAAACCTATCAACCGCCATGGTATGCATACCATATTGTTGTACCCACCCCACCCCACCCCGATAAACCTATCTACTGCTTGGGCCACGAGGGTGTGTGTTACTAATTTCAGAATCTTTCCCAGTGTTTCTGCAAACATACTGCTGCCCTATCCCGTCTGTCTTCCAGTAGCAGTGAACTGGCACAAACCTCAGCCTTGGCACCTTTGGAACTTCTTAAGTTAAATTAAAAGCGGCAGCTCCTGAAACAACATTACCCAGCATGCACTTCCCTTTGTGGGCCAAAAAGTCCACACAGTCAAGTCTCCCAGAGGCCCAGAGGCCCAGAATCAATAATCCTGCTTAACTTTGTTGAACTCTAGCTTCCCCAAACCGACCTGACCACCCCTTTTTTCCTTGTAACATGACTAATGTTCTGCAGACACCGTGGGCATTGCTGGTCTAGTGAGTTCTGCTAAACTGATGGCACCTGGTACTCCACACAGTAATGATTGGGGTCAACAAACATCCTAGAGTATCAAGATGTTTTCATTTTCTGCACACTAGCAGAAAGCCCATTTATCAGTCTTTCCATTCTTATCTGCTTTCTGGCCCATTAGGGCTGACTTGTTCCATATGTTCAGTCTGAGACGCAGGACATATGATCTGACAGTGACTAACAATTACCTTTTTGCTATGTCCCGAGAGGGTTCCCAAAAATGTCAAAGGAAGGTACCCACGTTTTAAACCCACATATTCCTGTCATAGAACAATATTCTCTGCCTGTCACCATACTTACAAAGAACTTGAATGCTGGGATTTGATGAGCTGGGCTGAAATCCTACGTTCCGCTATTGTATGGCTACAGTAGCTACGGGCAAACTCTCTGAGCCTCGGGTTTTTCTTTTGTAAAATAAGAGGACAATAGAATGATCTCTTTTAAAGAAAAGAGAAAATGGCAATGTGATCATCACTGGCTACAATTACCAACTGCTCTGAAAGGAGTCACATTAGAAGATCCTGGATAGACTGGAAGAAACTATGGGACTAAAATCAAAATTGTAAAAAAAAAAACACATCAGGCTCACAGGTCAAATAGAGACTAGTGGAACCCCAAGACTATAGGAGTTGGTCACCCATCAGGTCTGGAATTGAAGTCGCCCCCATGGCAAAATTTTCAGCCAAACAGCAGATAGGACTATAGGGGGACAACAACACTAGTGAAGGTGAGGTACACACACCATAGAATGGTCTACCATTCGAAATCAAAAGGACAGTATTTACCTAAGGACAAAGTTCAGAAGTGTTGGGAAAGGAGAAGTGATGGAAACAAGAATCCCAGGGAGGAAGTGGGATCAGAGATGTTACGTTACAGCATGGAGATGAACCAAGGTGTATGATTTGTTGCATGCAAAACTGATGATCTACTCTGTAAGCCTTCACTCAAGTCACAATAAATAGGTTTTTTAAATGACAATGCATGTAAGGCACTTAGAATGCTTATACTTGGGACTTAATAAATGCTGATGCTGTTATTTCTCATTCTTCTTATCTTCTCCCTTGCACCTAATATAGTTTTCATAGTTAGAACAGAGGAAATGGAAATCATGGTGAAAGAGGAAGAAAGGCATTTGTGGGTGTTTCAGATTACTCATAATATAAGGTGGTAGTGGTGGTTATGTGCCTTGGAGTCAGTTCCGACTCATAGCAACCCTGCATAGGATTTCCAAGACTATAAATCTTTATGGGAGCAGAAAAGCTCATCTTTCTTGCATGGAACAGCCGGTAGTTTTGAGCTGCTGACCGTGAAATTAGCAACCCTGCTTGTAACCACTAACTACTGGAGCTCCTTAATATAAAGTAGAAAGGTTGTTAATGTCAGTTACTGTCAGGTGGATTATGACTCATGGCAATCCTGTATGTTACAGATCAGAGGGAGTTTCTTGGTTGTAATCCTAACAGAAGGAGCTCTGGTAGCGTAGTGGTTACAAATTGGGCTGTGAACCACAAGGTCAGCAGTTGGAAACTACCAGCTGCTCTGCGGGAGAAAGATGAGGCTTTCTGCTCCCATAAAGATTTACAGCCTCGGAAACCCTTGTTCAGGGTATCTGTGGGTCAGAACAGACTCGATGGCACATAGCAACAACAATCCTAACAAAGAAGTCCTGGTGTGGCACTGAAGGATAATGCACTGAACCTTGAGGTCGATGGGTCAAACTCACCAGCCGTTCCTCAGGAACCCTATACAGGGTCGCTATGAGTCGGAAGCAACTCTATGGCACTTAACAACAACAACAACAACAATCTTAACAGAAGCGCATTGCCAGGCCTTTTCTTTTTTGGAACTGCTGGGTGGGTTTGAACCATCAACCTTTAGGTTAGTAGTGGTGGTGGTGGTGTGTCTTTGAGTTGGTTCCGACTTACAGTGACCCTACATAAGGTTTCCTAGGGAGTAGAAAGTGTCATCTTTCTCCCACAGAATGGCTAGTGGATTCGAACTGCTGACCTTGCAACTAGCAGTCGAACACATAACCCACTATGCCACCAGGGTGCAAAACACAATGCTTCTGATACTAGCAGAGTAACAGACGAGTCCCAACATGACAAGAAATAGAAAATACTGATCTAGGGAATAAGGTACCCACTGAGAGCCAGTGTAAATGATTCAATGTTGATGATGCTAGAGCCTTAGATTCAAGCCTGGCGGGTTGCAGACACCGTAGCAAAGAGGCTAACTCTATCCCAAAAAGTGGGTACAGAGCTGTTGTATTAAAACAAATTCAGTCACCACTGGGCCACATTCCCACAATGCTGGACATACCTCCCAGCAATTATAGCAGCAATTGGACCTGAGCCCCTTAAACAATTTGATGGAAGAAGCAGATGTACAAGAAATAATTGTTGAATATATGAATGTTTGAATGAAGGGGAATTAAACATACACATGAATAACTGGGGGTAAGAAGAAAGACAGATAGACAGACTATCAGCATTCAAGCAATTTCTGTTCATCCCTTAATACATGAATATATAAACCTTTCCTGTAATGGGCCAGATGATAAATATTTTAGACTTTTCAGGACATACAATCTCTGTTGCAATTACTTAGCTCTTTTCTGTAGAGCAAAAGAAACCATAAATAATAAATGAACATCTGGGTATGACTATTTTCCAGTAAAGCATTATATAAGGACACTGACATTTGAATTTTGTATCATTTTTTCATGTCACAAAAACCTATTCTTGTGAACAAACAAGATGGTAGATCAGGTGGAAGTGCAGTGAAGAGCTCCACCAACGACACAGGATGCCCGACCAAGCAGGCTCAGGGGATGGTCCCAGAA
>NW_006408527.1:24016643-24024312 GCF_000296735.1 Chrysochloris asiatica | reverse complement strand
ATGGCCTAGTGGGACAGAGGTAAATAGTGATGCATACTCAACAACAGGGCTCTGGGATACAGGGATCTAGGTATAGCTTGAAGAGGGGAAATAATACTAAAATTTTTGATTGCCTTATGAATATTAGTTTCCCTTGCCTACTACTGTAAAATAGACACTTCAGTGGGATAGAAAGGAATGTTGGGAAACATGATTAGAGAAAACTTATAAGCCAGCCTTCCACCTATAACTGATTGGAATACCTAAAAGGGGTTCTACAACGTGCCCAGTGAAATAGGCCTCATGCAAAGCCTTTACAGAGTTTAGGACCTTATGTGGAATCCTGAGTCCCATCCACAACCTTGTCAGGTGAGATATTCCCACTAGAAAGCACAAGTAGACTGGAACAGCTACAGTGACAGAAGATACATCTTCATGATGAACCTGACTTATACTCAGCGGTAGTTACTCTAAATATCAACAGTGAGGGGAAGAGTCTTCAAATCAAGTAAGTATCAATGCTAACTGCTCTGTACACAGGGTAGATAGGGACGGGCAACTTAGACAATGACTACCTAAAATGAAAGGGCAATAGAGGCACGAAATGACTGGCTTACAAGGTTTCAAGAGGGAGTTTAGTTTAAGAGTATGGGGAGAAAGAAAGAGTCCCCACTGGATGGCTGTCATCTTGTCTAGATGGGTCTGGTGAAAAGAGATGGGGATAAGATTCGTAAGATTCAATTGTGAATAACTGTTATCATGACTAATCGCGACTGTCACAATTGTAAAGGTAGAAGTTTTGTAACAAAAAAAGGGGAGTAGTTGATCCTAGAGTCCAGAAACAGAGGACCCTAGGACCATCAAGTATAGAATGCACAAGCAGAATGTGGGACCTTATCCAGAGAAGAAGCAGCGCCAGAGATGGAGGCAGAGATGGGGGCATGGAGACGGGGAACGGCTGAGGACTCTAGATTCATGGACTAAGAAGAGAAGGACTAAGAGCTGGTGGCCGGGAGCCAATTTGCAGAATGTGCCCTTTTAAGATGTAAATTATTATATATGCCTGAGTGGTTTTTTTTTTTTTTAAAAAAGCTAAAGTGGATAGAGAGAAATACTGTTAACTGATGGTACATGGAGGGAATTAAAATCAATATAATGAAACAAGGTATATGATTTGTTGAATGTAAAACTGATGACAGGCCCTGTAAACTTTCACTCAATCCACAATAAAACCTTAAATGTAAAAAAAAAAAAAAAAGAGGTATTTGAAATGAACAACAACAACAAAAACCTATTATTTGGGGGGTTTTCAACTATTTTTGTCAAAGACTTCCTTTTGCTTGCATTCACAACCAACACTCATGGAAGCAGCAGTCAAGAAATCAGCCACGTATTGCATTGGGCAACTCAATTGTACATGGTCTCTTTAAAGTGTTCAGGAGCAAAGTTATCAATCTGAGGACTAAGGTGTGCTTCACCCAAGTTATGCATTTTCAGTCACCTCATATGCATGTGGAAGTTGAAACAATGAATGAGAGAGATGGTAGAAGAATAAATACATTTGAATTATGGTGGTGGTGAAGAATATTGAAACTACCATGGACTGCCAGAAGAACAAACAAATTTGTGTTGGAAGAAGTACAACCAGAATGCCTCTCAGAAGCCAGATGGTGAGATTTCATCTCTCATACTTTGGTCATGTTATCAGATGGAACCAGTCCCTGAAGAAAGACATCAGGCTTAGTTAAGTGGAGGGTCAGCGCAAAAGAGAAGACTTCCAATGAGATGGACTGACACAGTGGGAGCAGCAATGGATTCAA
Organism: Chrysochloris asiatica; assembly: GCF_000296735.1. NCBI lineage: Eukaryota > Metazoa > Chordata > Mammalia > Afrosoricida > Chrysochloridae > Chrysochloris > Chrysochloris asiatica. Next base: position 24,022,513 of record NW_006408527.1, on the reverse strand, counting down.
ATTTAACAACCGTAATGATGGCGCAGGTCTGGGAAACGTTTTGCTCTATTGTGTTGAGGGTCACTATAATTCAGAACTGACTCCATGGCACCTGACAAGAACAATAACAATTTTAAAATGTCAAAATCATTCTTAGCTTATAATCCATATAAAAGACAGGCGGCAACCAGATTTGGCTGTTGAGCTGCAGTTTGCCAACCCCTGCTTTAGGAAATGATCTGAAACAAGCAGATGAGGAAGCAGGAGACACACTGTTTACCAGGCAGTGCATGCCAGGGACTGTACCACGTGCCGCTGAAGATAAAGCAGGGAGTAAAAACAGGCTAAGTCCGCGTCTTGGGAAGCACAGGTTCTAAGGGGGAGGGCCAGATAACAGATCATCTCAGATTGGGTACTTGTAGGGGAAATTAACAGAGTTATGAACTAGAAGTACAGGAGAGTCTAACAGCAAGGCAAGGGGCTCCACACTTTTACAAATGTAATCATTAATTTAAGCCACAAGCCACCCTGTGAAGCATCATCTTCTTCTGAGAAATGAGAAAACCGATATGTAGGGCAATTAAGTGACATGTCTGAAGCTTTCCCACTGGCATTTGGAGAAACCAGACCACAAATTCAAGTCCTCTGCCTGTAAGCCCAGCCCAGTGGTGTGTGGAAAGGAAAGGTGATTGCAAGTTCCAGGTCCAAATCCAGCCACATTCTGACTTCTAAAGACCTCCGTTTCGCTGACAGAAAGGATGATTATCAGGATGGTTGTCAACATTGTATAAGAACCACATGAAAGCATAAATCCACAGAGCCAGGTAGCTAGTAGGTATTCCCTGGATGGCTTGACTCTATCCCTAGTGGCCCCCTTTACCTGCAACAGCATGTACTCCTTGACTAAGGCAGACCCACCTCTGCTTCCCCAACTGGTACTATATTATTATTACTACAGTCATTTGAAGTGTTAATAGCAAAAAATTAGTTACCATAGAGTCAATCCCAACTCATGGCAACTCCATGAGTGTCAGAGTAGAACTGTGCTCCATTAGGTTTTCAGTGGCTTATTTTTCCGAAGTAGTTGGCCAGACCTTTCTTCCAAGGTGCATCTTGGTGGAAAAGAACATTTTGCTTAGCAGTCAAGTACATGAACCACGTGTACCACCCAGAGCACAGTGATGGCCCAGTGGTAGAATCCTCACCTTCCATGCAGGAGACCCAGGTTTTACTCTTGGACAACACATCTCAAGCATCACCAGTTGGTCAATGGTGCTGATGCTGAGTAGATTTCAGCAGCATTTCCAGACCAAGGCAGACGACCCACTTCTAATAACCAGCCAATAAAAACCCTGTGGATCTCAGTGGTCTGATCCTATTGTGCATGGGGTCACTGAGAGTTATAGACAACTCAACAGCAGCTAACAATAACAAAATAGCATGTGTTTTGTCAACTAAAACTAAAAGACTGCTAGATTCACTGATGCTGCAGATGGACCCTCACACACCAAACAAGGCAAGCAAATTTGAGGATTGTTATGTCTCACCAAAGTGCTAATCATTTCAAATCCATGGAAATGACCTTGTGCCAAAGAGTTTTTATTTTAAATGGTAAACACAAATGCTTTAAATCTCTTAGATTTCAATGTCAGTAATTTTCTTCTTTCACAATTTTCTACATTTGCCTTAACAAAAACCCAAGAGGAGAAGTGCCTGGATATTTAACCTAAATTTTGAAAGTTGGAACCTCATACTGCAGGGTCCATGGTTATATGGAAAGAAAATTCAGATTAGCTCAGCTTTCCATAGGACATAGTATTTAATTACCCAAGAAGTGATCGCATGAAGTATACAAATAGCTTACAATACATATTGTTATCTGAAGTTGTCAGGCTACTCAATGTTGTTCTTTTACTTATGACCAAGCTTTACTTATAGGTGGGAAGTAGAGATACAGAAAATATTATTATAGATTAAAGGCATAAAACACATTTATCAGACAATATACGATACGAGTCTACAACACTCTCAGAAAATGCCTAAGAAAATTCAATATTTATTAATAGTGGTCAGGAGAGATTTTTCTGGAAAATGAATAAGCATGAAAACGTTACAACTATTCAAACAGGGTTTTTGTACTATACCAGCCACACTGAGCATAAATACTAAGGAAATGTATAAAGGCTCAAGATACTCCTTTCTTCCAAGGTGTCTCTGAGCAGACTCAAACCTCCAAACCTTTTGTTAGCAGCCAAGTGCGTTGACTGTTGACCTAACTAACCCAAGAATTCTTCTCAGGTTCTAGTAGTTTGGGGGCTTGTAGATGCGTCTACCGTGTATGTCTGTCTTCACATGGTGTCTTTTCTCTGTATGTCTCTCTGTATGATCTCACTAATATAACATACAACAAAGAAAATCCCTGTTTCTAAATGTATCACATCCACAAGATCAGAGACATACATATTCAGTATATATTTGGGGGGGACACAATCCAATCTATAACATGTTTGGGTCTTTGATGACATGAGTTAACATGATGTCATATCAGAGCAGTGGGTCCTATTCCAAGCACAGCACTGCCCATAGAGAAAAAGAGACACAGAAACAGATAGAGGCCATGGCTGTGTGAAGATGTGTCTATACAATAAGAAATGCCTGCAGCTACCAGAAGGTGGGACGGTAGCATAATAGATTATGAGCTGGGCTGCTAACTGCAAGGTCAGCAGTTCAAATCTACCAGTTGCTCCAAGGAAGCAAGATAAGGCTTTCTACTCCCACAAAGACTTGAAGCCTCAGAACCCCTACATAGGGTTGCAACTCAGTGGCACAAAACAAAACCATCACCAGAAACTGGACAAGACAGGGAAGGATCTTCCCCTAAGACCCTGCCAACACCCTGAATTCTGATTCCCATCCTCCAGAACTGTGAAACAATGTCTGTCCTTTAAAGACACCCACTTTTGACAGCAGGAACCATGGTAGAGGCAGTAGCATGAAGGGACAAAACAGCTTCGAACTCTAAGCCCATGGACTGAATAAGGCTTTGTGCCTATGTGCAGAAGGCTGGCTTGCAGGATGTGCCCTTTGGACATATATTTTTTGTTTTGTATATGAGCATCAAATATTTTTTTGATTTGTTCATTTGTGAAATATAAGCTGTCAATGGGGAACCACAGGGAGAAAGTAAAATAACTGTTGTTGCAAGAAGATTATAATCATTGAGATGAACAAAATACATGATTTTTGAATGTAAAGTTGATGAACTTATATAGAGCTCTTCACTCAATTCACAATAAAAAAAATTTTAAACCTGAAAATTAAAAAAAAAAAAATAAGACATCTACTTTGTGGTATTATATTAGGTTAACTCTAGAAAACTAATATGGTGGTATGCCAGGAGTCGATTCTGACTAATAGTGACCCTGCATAGGGTTTCCTGTAAATCTTTATGGGAGCAGAAAGCCCCATCTTTCTCCCATGGAACCGCTCGTGGTTTCGAACTGCTGACACTGAAGTTAGCAGCCCGACTCGTAAACACTACGCTACCAGGGCACCTTGAAAACTAATGTTGTTGTTGTTGTCAGGTGCCATCAAGTCGGAACCGACTCATAGCGACCCCATGCACAGCAGAATGAAACAATGTCCGATCCTGGGCCAACCTCACTACTGCTGCCACACTTGACGCCATCAATGACGCCACCTGGCCAATCCATCTCGTTAGGGGTCTTCCCCTTTTTCTCTGACCCTCCACCCTACCCAGCATGACATCCTTCTCCAGCGACTGCTCCCTCCGGACAACATGTCCAAAGTATGAGAGATGAAGCTTAGCCATATTGGCCTCCAAGGAGCACTCTGGCTACACTTCTTCCAAAACAGATCTATTGGTTCTTTTGGCAGTCCATGGCACTTTCAGTATTCTCCTCCAACACCACAACTCAAAGGCATCAATTCTTCTACGATCTTCCTTATTCACTGTCCAGCTTTCACATCCATATGAGGCTATTGAAAATACCATGGCTTGGGTCAGGCGCACCTTAGTCCTCAAGCTGACATCTCTGCTATTCAATACTTTAAAAAGTTCCTGTGCCCAATGCAATACGTCGTCTGATCTCTTGACTGCTGCTTCCGCCAGTGTTGATAGTTGATCCAAGAAGAATGAAGTCCTTGACAACTTCAATCTTTTCTCCGTTGACAAGAATGTTGTTTATTGGTCCAGTAGTGAGGATCTTTGTTTTCTTGACATTGAGATGCAATCCATACCGAAGGCTGTGCTCTTTGATCTTCATCAGTAAATGTTTCAAGTCCTCTTCACTTTCAGCAAACAAGGTTGTACCATCGGCATATCGCAGGTTGTTAATGAGTCTTCCTCCAATCTTGACACCATGTTTTTCTTCATAGAATCCAGCTTCTCGTATTATTTGCTCAACATACAGGTTGAATAAGTATGGTGAAAGAACACAACCTTGTCGCACACCTTTCCCAATTTTAAAACATTCAGTGTTCCCATGTTCTGTTCAAACAACTGCTTCTTGGTCTAGGTACAGATTTCTCAGAAGTACAATTAAGTGTTCTGGAATACTCATACTTCTCAATGTTGTCCATAGCTTGTCATGATCCACACAATCAAAAGCCTTCGTGTAGTCAATAAAGCACAGGTAAACATCCTTCTGGTATTCTCTGCTTTCATTACTGTTTCCCTTTAATACTTATTGAAAGTGATCAGACCTTTCTGTAACTGCTATTGCCATTTAATTTATCCCAAACATATTTTTGACATAAATTAAATGGGAAAAAAAAAAGTCCCTACAGAAGAGTACTATCATTTGCAGCTTGTTGTAAAGTAAAAAAGGGAAAGAATTTCAAGCAAATGTTAACAGTGGTCATCTCTAGGTGGAAATTTTATCACTAATTTGTATATGCTTTTTCTCTATTTTTTCTAAGGTATACATTACTTTAGAATAAAATCTAGTCAATGATGACAGTAGCCTATTTTAAGAGGTGAAAAAATATGTCTTCCCCCAAAAGTTAGTTAGGACACAGTATAAGTATGTAACCATCACCTAAGGAGCCCTGTAGCATAGTTGAATTATGAGCAGAGCTGCTAACCACAAAGTCAGTAGTTAGAATCTAACAGTTGTTCTGCAGGAGAAAGATGAGGCTTTGTGCTCAATAAAGCATAGTTCAACATCTTTATTAGAATTCTCTGATTTCAGCCAAACTCCATCTGACATCAGCAAGGATATCCCTCATTCCACATCTTCATCTGAATCTGGCTTGAACTCTAGCAGTTCTCTGTAAATGTATTGTTGCAGGTCTTTTAAAGTATCTTTAGCAAAATTTTACTTGCATATGATATTAATGATACTGTCCAGTGATTTCTAAAATCTATTGGGTTGCCTTCTTTAGAATGGGCACAAATATGGATCTCTTCCAATCAGTTGGTCAGGTCTTCCAAATTTCTTGGTATAGATACGTGAGTGCCTCCAGTGCTGTTTAATTTGTTGAAACATTTCAATTTGTATTCCATCAATTTCTGGAGGCTTGTTCCTTGACAATGCTATCAGTGCACTTTGAACTCCTTCCTTCATTGCCACTGGCTCCTCATGATACTCTATCTCTTAAAATGGTTGAACATTGTCCATTTCTTTTTGGTACACTGACTCTGTACCAAATCAGTAGTTGTAAAATATGGCTGTGGTAACAGAAACAATGCTGGAGGTCCTAGGATTAAATTTCGCAAGACCGATGACTTGCTCACTGCAAATACCAGTTTTAAACAACATAAAAGATGACTATATACATGGACCTAAGCAGATGAAATACACAGAAATAAAACTGACTACATCTTTGGGTACCACAGCCTTTGGTATGGATTACATCTCAAGGTAAAG
>NW_006408527.1:23980221-24016113 GCF_000296735.1 Chrysochloris asiatica | reverse complement strand
TCATGTTCTTCTTCATATAATTCATGTTCTCAGATGATTTGCTCAGCATACAGACTGAATAAGTATGGCAAAAGAATACAACCCGGGTACCCACCTTACCTGATTTTAAACCATTCATTGACCCCTTGTTCTGTTCAAATGACTGCCTCTTGGTCTAGGTACAGTTTCCTCATTAGCAAAATTAAGTTTTCTGGACTATCCATTCTTCATAATGTCCATAACTTGTCATGATCCACACAGTCAAAAGCCTTTTCACAGTAAATAAAGCACAGATAAACATCTTTCTGATATTCTATACTTTCAGCTAAGATCCACCTAATGTCAGCAATGATATTCCTCATTCCATGTCCCCTTCTGAATACAGCTTGAATTTCTGGCAGTTCTCTTTTGATGTACTGTTACAGTCACTTTTGAATTGTCTTCAGAAAAAGTTTATTTCCATGTACTATAAATGATATTGTTGCATGATTTCCTCATTCCATTGGATCACCTCTCTTTGGAATTGGCACAAATATAGATCTCCTCCAACCAGTTGGCCGGGTAACAATCTTCCAAGTTCCTTGGCATAAACAAATAAGAGACTCCAGCGCTTCATCAGTTTGTTGAAAGATTTCAGTGTTGATCCCACTCATTCCTGGAGCCTTGTATTTCAACAGTGTCTTCAATGCACTTTGGACTTCTCCCTTCAATACTATCAGTAGTTGATTATCTACTACCTTTTGAAATTATTAAACATCAACCATTTCTTTTTGTTACCGTGACTATGTATTCTTTCAGCTTCTGTTGATGCTTTCTGCATCATTCAATATTTTGCCCTTACAATCCTTCAACTTTGCAAGATTACAGTTAAATTTTTTTTTCATCTCTTTCAGCTTGAGAAATGCTGAGTGTGTTCTTCTGTTTTGATTTTCTAACGTCTGGTCTGTTCACATTTCAGTATAATAATTTTCTTTGTCTTATCTTTCTGCCCTTTAAATTTTTTCTGTCAATCTCTTGTACTTCCTCACTTCTTCCATTCATTTTAGCATCTCAACACTGGAAAGCAAGTTTCAGAATCTCTTCTGACATCCATTTTGGTCTTTCTTTCCTGTCTTTTTAATGACCTTTTGCTTTCTTCCTAAATTATGTTCTTGTATCATCCCACAGATCTTCTGGTCTTTGGTCACTAGTGTCTAATGCAACAAATCTATTCTTAAGATTTTCTCTAAACTCAGATGGGATATGCTCAAGGTTATATTTTGGTTCTCATAGACTTGTTTTAATTTTTTTCAGTTTCAGCCTGAACTTGCATATGAGCAATTGATGGTCTCCAGACAGCTCCTGGCCTTGTTTTGACTGATGATCTAGAGCTTTTTCACTGTCTCTTCACATGTTGTTTTTGTTTGGTGCCGTCAAGTCAGTAACAACTCATAGCAATCCTAGGCACAACAAAACAAAATACTGCCCGATCCTGGACCAACCTCACAATTGTTGCTACACCTGAGCCCATTGATGCTGTCATTGTGCCAATCCATCTTGTTGGGGGTCTTCCTCTTTTTCTCTGACCCACCACCTTACCAAACATGATATCCTTCTTCAGTGACTGGTCCCTCCTGACAATATGTCAAAAGTATGAGAGATAAAGCTGGCCATCTGGCTTCCAAGGAACACTCTGTCTGTACTTCTTCCAACACAGATCTATTTGTTCTTTCGTCAGTCCCTGGTACTTTCAGTATTCTCCTCCAACACTATAACTCAAATGCATCAATTCATCTATGGTCTTGTTTATTCATTGTCCAACTTTTACATGCATGGGAGGTTTTGAAAATACTATGGATGGAGTCAGGTACACCTTAGTTCTCGAACTATCATCTTTGCTCTTCAACAGTTTAATGAGGTCTTGTACATCAGATTTGCCCAGTGCAATTTTGTTTGATTTCTTGAATACAATGTCATTCCTCTAATTTTTCATATCCAGCATAGCAAATCATATGAGTATCTGATTCAAAATTATCAATACCAGTCCATTTCAGCCAAGGATATCAATGTTTATGCATTCTATTTCATGTCTGATAATTTCCAATTTTCCTATGTTCATATTAGAAAAGCATGGAATTTTGCCTAATTCTTCGTATCATAATGCCTTGTGAGTTAATGGTGTTTCATCAATGTTAATAAGCAGAATGAATGCATGCATGCCAGAATGATAAACACTATTTATTTTATTTCTGCCATTGTTTGGAGATTCAAATTCAGTTTCTTCTTGTTGTTGTTAGTGCCTTTGAGTCGGTTCCGATTCATAGCAACCCTGTATGAGGTTTCCAAGGCTGTAAATCTTTGTGGGAACAGAAAGTCTCATTTTTTCACCCACAAATTAATCTTGTTTATCAGTAATTGTAAGCATGCTAGGTGGTTTAATTTATAACCTGACCAATTAAAAGTACTTCCTGATAAAGAGCAAAGACTACAGTCTTCAATATGGATTGCACCTCTATGTAAAGAAAACAAAAATGCTTACAACTGGACCAATAAATAGCATCATGATAAATAGAGAAAAGATTAAAATTATCAAAGACTTCATTTTACTAAGATCCACAATCAACATTCATGGAAGCAGCAGTATAGGGATCAAACAATGCATTTGTAGTAGGAAAATTTGCTACAAAAGATGTCTTTAAAGTGTTCAAGAGCAAAGATATCAGTTTTGAGACTAAGGTGTGCCTGACCGAAGTCATAGTATTTTCAGAAGCCTCATATGCATGTGAAAGTTGGGCAGTGAATAAGGAAAATTAAAGAAGAATCGATGTTTTTGAATTATGGTGTTGGTGAAGAATATTGAAAGTGCCATAGGCTGCCTGAAGAACAAACAAATCTGTGTTGGAAGATGTATGGTTAGATTGCTCCTTAAGACGATGGTGAGACTTCATCTCTCATACTTTGGACATGTTGTCAGGGAGGTGAAGTCCCCGGAGAAGGACATCATGCCTGGTAAAGTGGAGAGTCACGAGACGAATTAACACAGTCGTAGCAACAAAGGGCTCAACATAACAAAAACTGTGAGGATTGTTCTGGAATAGGCAATTTCCTTCTGTTGTAAATAGGGTCTCTATGAGTTGGAACTGACTTAGCAGCACCTAAGGAAAACAATAATTGAAAGTAATCATCACTAGGTGTATTAATTCATGCAGGTGGAGTATTAGGATATTCCTTGGAAAAGACAATTATGCATACAGATGTGGAGTAGCTTGATGCACAGGATGTTTATAAAATGCAAACCAAACCTCTCTGTAGCTTTTTCTCCAAATCATGCACTAATCCAATACCAGGCTTTCAGCCACTGCTTTTAATTAATTCAATTCAATTCAATATTTTCAATAACTCCCATTTTCTAAAAATGCATGAGAAAGTGATGTTAACTTTTTATTTATGGCTCTTTGTGATCTGTATACTACTAATATGAAAGATCCAAATATGAGATGGACTAGAAAGAAACATCCAGCTCTTCCTACGAATACTTCCAACCTATTTGCAAAATAAGACATGCATATACATATGTGGACATGTGTGTGTTTATGCATGATTGCATATTGAAGAAATGTGACCAATAATTTATCCATACCAAAATTCATATTTTTGTTGAATGCCAAATATCTATCAGACATTGTGGAATTAATGCATTCAATGACCAAATGATCACAAATGAGCCTCCTTACATTCACATCCTGGCAATGTGTTGTGGCCTTTCTTCTCATCAAAAGATAGCGTTTATTGCCTCTTTCTGGAATCTGAGTTGACTATGTGATTTGTGAAGCAGACCTATATGCAAGCAGTAGCTTGAGTGCCCTGGGAATGAAGGCTTACTCTTGTGCTACATTTGGATCTTCAAGCCTGCCATACGAATGAGCCTGAGCTAGCCTGTTAGAAGAGGAAACACTAAGGAGCACCAAGGCCCTCCAGCCCACTGCCAGACAAATACATGAGCCATCCTGCATCATCTAGCCACCATTCAACCCGTGCCCTGACTCCAGACAAATAAGCAAGCCCAGAAGAGATCAGCTGAATGGCTGGAACCATAATCACCTGACTACAGAATCACGTGAGCTAAATATAAGGTTATTTTAAGCCGCTGAAAACCAAGGGGGTAAAACAACACAAAATACGAAATGTAAACTAATTCTTGCTCAGGAACTTATGCAGCACATCCTTATAAAGTCAAATCCACAAAAGTCTTAATTTAATTTGCTCTGTCTGGCACACAAGTCAGCTATGGAAACTGCTGTGTGCACTGAGGTCTAGGGAAAATTGGGCAATTCATTCAGCAAACATTTACTGACTACCTAATGTATGCCCAGGGCTGTCTTACTGGTCTTGTTAGGTGCAGCAAGTGGATCAACCCATAGTGACCCCAAGTGACAGAGTAGAACGGCCCAGTAGGGTTCCCAAGGCTGTAATCTTTATGGCAGCAGATTGCCACATATTTCTCCCAAGGAGCAGCTGGAAAGGCGCAATCTTTAGGTCAGTAGTCAAGCATTTAACCATTTCATCACCAAGGCCCCTTACGTTGAAGGCAAAGAATATTAAATATATATTGATGGCAAACCACTTGACTATAGATGGCTAGAAGAATGAACAAAACATTTTTGGAAGAAGAACAGTCAGAATTCTCTTTGGAAGCAAGGATGGCATGTTGTCTCATGGAAATGTTATCACAAGGGACAAGTCACTGGAGATGGACATCACGTTTAGCAAAATAGAGGTTCATCGAAAAAGAGGAGGCTCTTCCGTAGGACTGATTGACACAATGGCTGCAACAATGGAATCAAACACAACTGCTATTGTGAGGATGGCACCGTGTCAGGCAGTGCTTCATTTACTGTATGTAGGCTCATTATGAGTTGGAACTGGCTCAACAGCAGCTAACAACAACAACCTTTACAGAAGCAGATCAACAGGTCTTTCTTCTGGAGAGCCTCTAGGTAAGCTCTTAACTTACTGAAAACAAAGTTGACTAAGTAATTCTGTCCTCAAAAGTCTTAGGGGAATGGAAAAACACAAGAGTAATAAAACAATAAAAATAAAATCGGATCATTCTGATGAAGCAATAAGACATGCCAGAGATGAGGAGAAAAACAAGATTAAAGGCATCCTGGCTCTGACACCTTCTCAAGATCTTAAAAAATATTAGGAGTTAGCCAAGAGAAGTGGGAAAACCTGAGTTTTACAGAGTAAAAGAGAAAGAAGGAAACAAAAAGACAGCTTGCTGGGATTCCATTTAACTACAAGGAGTTCTTGTGGTTGAAATGTAAATAACCAACAACCTTAAAGTTGACTGTAATTTATGGTGGCCCAACTTTTGGAGTAGAACTGCTCTCTGTAGGGTTTTCAAAGACTCTTTTATCAGAAGTTATCACTTCTGAGGTACCTCTGGGTGGACTCAAACTCTCAACACTTCAGATGAGTGTTTGTCCTATTCAAGGACTCCAATTAGAATAGGTCATTGGTGGTGTATGCCATAATGATCCTGGTGGCACAGTGGTTAAGTACACAGCTGCAAATTGAAAGGTCTGTAGTTTGAACCCACCAGCTGCTCTTCAGAAGTGAGATTAGACAGACAGTCTGCTTCTGTAAAGATGTACAGCCTGGGGAACTCTAAAAGGCAGTTCCTATAGGGTCGGTGTAAGATCTTTAGGAGAAAAAGATCACAAGCCTTTCTGCTGTGGAGTACTTAACCATTGCACTATCAGAGCTTCTTAAATTGGATGATATCATCATGGAAATTGGAAATCATGAGCCTGGGTAAAGCTAAGGGATGAAGGGGAAGTGAAGACAGCGACAATGCATACTAAGAAACTTTTAGCATGAAAGAAATCTAAGTAATTTTTTCAATTAGCTAAGAAATATTTTTAAATCTAGGATTTAAAAACCTTTAAATGATAACCAATATCACAGAACTACTGGTATAAAGAGTGTTAAAGGGGAACATAATGTGCTGTGTACAATTTCACCAAAAACACAGTAAAGCATTATTAAAAATAATAATAATAGTATGAAGGGGGCCAGTTCGGAAACTTGTGCTTTGCTAATGGAGATATAAATGCTGCAGTCACTGTGGAAAATTTTCATTAAAAAAACAAAAAACTTTAGCAAGTAAGACACTTTAGTACTTAATTTTTTTTTAGTTTGAAAGTAAAAAGCAACTACGACACTTTAAAGGGGACAGAAGACAAGTTTTCTAATGCTTTTTGCCAGTCATGAGGAGATTGAGTAGAGAGAAATAACCAAAGTTGCCAGCCTGTCTGGACGGGGCTGGTGAAAGGAGATGGGGATAAGACTCTTCTGGTTCAATAGTGAATAATTGCTACCAGGACTGACTGTGAATTTTGCAAATGTAAAGGTAGACGTTTTGTAACAAAAGGAGGGGAGTGGTTGATCTTGCAGTCCAGGAGCTGAGGACCCTGGGACCATCAAGGGAGAAGAGCGGAGTGTGGGACCCCATCAAGAGAAGCAGTGACACCAGAGATAGAGGCAGAGACAATGACGTGGAGAGATGAGTGGCTGGGGCCTCTGGACTCAGAGAGGGAGTTGTTGACGGCCAGGGGGAGGCTTGCGGGGTGTACCCTTTGGTTGTTTGAATGGTTATATATTCCTGAGTGCTTCGGTACACATCCCAAAAAAACCGAGGGAATGGAAGCAAATGCTGTTGAATGATGATGCATGAGGGGACTGTAATCATTGCAGTGAAATGAAATACCATAGGATGAATGTAAAGCTGATGTTCTCCCCTGTAAATTATCACTCAATTCACAATAAAAACAAATTAAATTTAAAAAGTAACCAAAGGCAAGGAGACCAACATGTGGGTTGAGCAAACAATGTCTTCACATAGAGCGCTCTCCGTGTGTATGTTGTTGTTGTTGTTATGTGCCATCGAGTCGGTTCCTATAGAAGGGGTATATATAGCGTGGTGGTGGTGGTGGTGGTGGTGATTATGTGCCGTGGAGTCGGTTCCGACTTATAGTGACCCTGTACAGGGTTTCTGAGATGAGGCTGCTAACCTCCAGGTAAGAAGTTTGAAGCTCCCAGCTGCTCCATGGGAAAAAGATGAGGCTTTCTGCTCTTGTAAAGATTTACAGGCTCAGAAACCCTACGCAGCGTCGCTATGAGTCGGAACTGACTCCATGGCACATAACCACCATCATGTGTGTAGAGTGACCAGCACCTCCATCATAAATAAAGCCAGTTGGGATTCATAAAAAGAAACAAACCTGTTGTGGTTAAGTAACTCAGGGAACATCTATAACTTAACTGTATAGGGTTTACTTGCTTGTAATTGTCACGCCTTCCTTCTGTGGTTCCACTTTTGTTGTTCAGTGCCTTCATGATGGTGCAAACTCAGAGAGACCTTGAATAGGGTTCCCTAGGATAGGCTGGTGGGTTTGGATAACTGACCTTGTCGTTAGTAGTCCAGTGTTTATCCTACAGCGCTGGAGGTAAAATGAAAAATTGATTTTCAAATGTGACTCATGGAATTACCAATGTGCAAGAATTGACAGCTAGGTTTGAACATATTGATTTTGAGGTGTCCATAGAGTCATGGTGTGGTGCTGTAGGATAATGCACTGGACCACAAGGTTGGTTTGAACCAGAAGGTCGGTGGCTCAAACCCACCAGCTGCTCCTCAGAAATCCTATATAGGATCACTATGGGTAGAAACTGACACTTAACAACAACAACAATGGAAATCTTGAATGGAAATACATGTTGGGTAATGGGATGTGCTGCCATGGAGCTTGATAGAAAGAGGGAAGATGAAGACACAGATTTAAGAAGAACATAGGGACATTCCCTGAAAGCCTTAGTAACTATGCCTTGGGAAATAACTTTCCTGAGTTTCCACATTAGTAAAATGAAGATATTAAGAATTATGCTGTATAATTATATTATATATAATACCATGGCACTGTAGGATAAGCACTGGACTGCTAATTGCAAGGTGAGCAGTTCAAACCCAGCAGTTATTTTCAGAAACTCTATACAGGTTCGTTATGAATCAGAACTGACCTGACATCACTTATTAACAGTAACAGTGTTGGGGCTGACAATTTTATGTGATTGAGGATTGGCAGTAAATACAGACCACCTTGCTATGAATGAGCACAGTCAGAAAGAGAAGGTATTCAGGGAAAAGGTACAGGAAGGGTGGGGTCCTGGGGAGGCCCAATATTTAAGAAATAGGCAAAGAAAAGAATAGACAAAAGGATACTGAAAGAAAAATTCCAAAGAAAACAAGACAGAAGGCAAACAACCTTTCAGAAAGTTTCTTACTATATGCCCAACCAGTCTTCTAAAGAAGTTCATATGTTGTTGTTAAGTGCCGTCGAGTCGGTTCCGACCCATAGCGACTCTGTACAGGATTTCCGAGGGTGTAAATCTTTACGGGAGTAGAAAGCCTCATCTTTCTCCCGCGGAGCAGCTGGTAGTTTTGAACCGCTGACCTTAAGGTTCGCAGCCCGCTTCGTAACCACTACGCTACCAGAGCTCCTTATATAGAAGTTCATATACATTGACTCAATAATGCCTCTTCTATGGCGCTGTGGGTTAATGCGCCAGACTGCAAAGCCATTTGAACTGCAAGGCCGGTGGTTCAAGTTCACCAGTTACTCCTTGGAAACCCTATACAGAGTTGCTATGGGTAAGAACCATCTTGAAGGCACTTAACAACAACAACAACAAATAAATCTATATACATTCCTAATATCAGTAAGATGTTTACCTGTGCTTTATTTGCTACGCAAAGACTTCTGATTGTGTGGATCATGACAAGCTATGGGCAATATTGTGAAGTATAAGTATTCCAGAACACTTAATTATGCTCATGAGGAATCTGTACATGGACCAAGAAGCAGTTATTCGAACAGAACATGGGAACACTGAATGGTTTAAAATTAAGAAAGGTGTGCGACAGGGTTGTATTCTTTTACTATACTTATTCAACCTGTATGCTGAGCAAATAATCCAAGAAGCTGGGTTATATGAAAAAAACCATGGCATCAGGATTGGAGGAAGACTCATTAACAACCTGCAATATGCAGTGATACAACCTTGCTTGCTGAAAGTGAAGACGATTTAAAATATTTACTGATGAAGGTCAAAGAGCATAGACTTTGGTATGGATTACATCTCAATATAAAGAAAACAAAAATCCTCACCACTGGACCAACAAACAACATTCTTAACAATGGAGAAAAGATTGAAGTTGTCAAGGACTTCATTCTTCTTGGATCAACTATCAACACTCATGGGAGCAACAGTCAAGAAATCAAAGGATGTATTGCATTAAGCAAATCTGATGCACAAGACCTCTTTAAAGTGTTGAAGAACAAAGATGTCAGCTTGAAGACTAAGGTGTGCCTGACCCAAGCCATGGTATTTTCAATAACCTCATATGCATGTGAAAGCTGGACAGTGACTGAGGAAGACCGTACAAGAATCGATGCCTTTGAGTTATGGTGTTGGAGGAGAATATTGAAAATGCCATGGGCTGCCAAAAGAACAAACAGATCTGTGTTGGAAGAAGTGCAGTCAGAGTGCTCTTTGGAAGTCAGGATGGTCAAACTTCGTCTCTCATACTTCGGACATATTGTCAGGAGGGACCAGTTGCTGGAGAAAGATATCATGTTTGGTAAGGTGGAGGGTCAGAGAAAAAGAGGAAGACCCCCAGCGAGATGAATTGGCAAAGTGGCAGCATCAATGGGCTCAAGCATGGCAACAATTGTGAGACTGGCCCAGGACCAGGCAGTGTTTCGTTCTGTTGTGCATAAGGTCGCTATGAGTCAGTACCAACTCAATGTCACCTAACAACAACAACCTATATATTATAGATATCTCTTCTATATATGCTAAGAAAATAATGGAGGCATTTGCATAGAATTGCAGTTCAGTGAATTACTTAATATGGATCTGCTAGCCAGTCTTTGTAACTCCCACCAAAACGACTGGGCTGTGTTATTGTTAGGTGCCATCAAGTCAGTATTGACTCATAGCAATCCTATGCACAACAGAACAAAACACTGCCAGGTCCTGCCACAATCTCACAATTGTTGCTACATTTGAGCTCATTGTTACTGTTACTGTGCCAATCCATCTAGTTTGGGGTCTGGGTATTGTTAGGTGCCATCAAATCAGTCTGACCCATAGTGACCTTGTATAGGGTTTCCTAGGAGCAGCTGGTAAGCTTGAACTACCAACCTTGCAGTTCAAAACAACTTTGCAGTTCAGCACATTAACCTTCAGCGCTACACTAAGAGCAGTACTATGTAAATATGAAATGCTTGTGGCCCATCCAGGAGATTGGATAGCTTGTTAATAATGTAAGTAAGGCGGAAGGCACCATTGGGGTTAGGGGTGAGACTATGCAAATAAGGTGTATGGACCTCTAACAAGGGGATTGGTCAATTTTGTCATCCCACTAGGCTTAAAATGAGCCATCCCAGAAACGGAAAGGGGAATCTCATGATCACCAAGAAAGAAGAGCCAGGCATGGAACACATCCTTTTGGACCCAGGATCCCTGCACTCAACCCAAGAAACAGAGAGAGAGTCTTAATACTGTGTCGAAGCAGAAGAAGAAGCAGCGGCACAGAAATGGCAGCAGCAGATCCAAGAAACAGCATGGTGGGCATCTGGGCCCACAGAGCAAGAAAGGCGAGTACCTTCAGGAAGGAGACTGACTGACAGAGTGGGATGGCTCCAGCCATTTAGTGGAGCTAGGTTTGCAGATCTACGGAACTAGAGTTGCATGCCTTAAGGCTGAGGTTTAATGACTATGTGGAGTGCCTCTGAGCATTTATCAGCTGAGTTAAAAGAGCAGGGCAAAGTCCAAAGGATTACAAATCCAAAAAGCTGAGGGTCAGAGAGAAACATGC
The DNA here is from genome assembly GCF_000296735.1 of Chrysochloris asiatica. NCBI lineage: Eukaryota > Metazoa > Chordata > Mammalia > Afrosoricida > Chrysochloridae > Chrysochloris > Chrysochloris asiatica. Next base: position 24,005,210 of record NW_006408527.1, on the reverse strand, counting down.
CTGTGAGCTCTGCTGAGAAGAACCTCTTCTGCCTGAAGAACTGTATAGTTCCTCAGTTGTTTCTGATCCTGAACTGTAGCCTGTTATTTCCCTAATAAGCCCTGTAATAATTAGTATCTTCTTGAGTCCTATGTGGCCACTGCAATGAGTTAACAAACCCAACAAAGAAGTAAAGTGATGTCAGAATTGATTTAAGGTTGGAGGGTAGAGGCATGTCCGACCTCTGCTTCATAAGAATCAGTCTTGAGATGTTGATCTTGATTCTCCTCCTCCCTTATTAAGATAGAGGAGGAGATCAGGTACCTCTGCCACACCATTTTTACAAAAATATTCATTGAGCCTTAAACATAAAAAACAGGAGAAGAGTTATATAAATTGTGCTAAATACATATAACTTAATATGGTAAGTCAATGTTGGGGGTAGGATGGAAAGAGAAACTAGAACAAATACATCAAATATTTATAAAGGTCAAATTATCTGACAATATCTATTTTTTGTAACTTTCTATATCCTAAATACTGGTGTTATGCTGTAGGGTGAGCACTGGATTGCTAACCACAGCTTAGCAGTTCAAATCCATCAGCCACTCCTCAGAAACCCTATACAGGGTTGCTATGAGTCTGGACCAACTCCACAACACTAAGCCAGCTACAAATTAATTGCAATGAATATGTATTGTTTACATATACGCATTCCAAAATCCAAACTTAGGAGGGAAAAAAAAGTAATGGCAGAATATTTTCTGGAGTAAATGAAAACAGCTACTCACTTTGCTTTCAATTTTCATTCACAATATGACCCTCATTTACTTTTCTGTGATTGTTTCCGAAGATTTTATATACTCTATCATCTGGAGTCCTAGTGTGGAGCTGTAGAATAAACACTAGACTGTTAGCCAAAAGGTCAGTGGTTCAAACCCACCAGCCACTCTTCAGAAACCTATATAGGGTTGCTGTGTTGGAACTGACTTGACACCATATAACAACATCCTTGGGTCAAACTGGGTTTCTCAGAGCATCTTGCATTTTCCTACTTCCCAGTATCCCTGCCTGTCTCAAACCTTTCCCCACTACCCGAGAAACTGCCTTCCAGAGATGAATACCCCATCCCTAACTTGGGCACGTGTCCATCCCATTAGGGATTCTCTGACCCACCAAGATGTAGCATCTAGCACCTCTTTCTAGTCAATGACTAAGGCTTTGCTCTTCCTTTAAGGTACTACTAGTTTATTTTATTTAATTTTGGAGTCAAACAAGAGAGGTTGCTATAAGTAGGAATCAACTCAACAACAATTGTGTTTACTGGCCGAGTCAATCTTACAGACAAACTGTAGTGGATCTCTACACAGCCTGAGATCACTGTAAACCCATCTGTGTGTGTCCACAAATATGTGTATTTCTGGGAGACAGGACCCATAACTTTCATTACCTTCCCAAATCTCCGTGACCCAAAAGGAACACCGTTTAATTCCCATTACTTCTTTGGTTCCATCCACTCCATAGTAACTTTCAAGATGTACCCACCTCCCTATTTCACTGGTGCCTGGAGAGGCACCTGCACACAACAGATATGTACTTGTTGGATTCAACTGAATGGAGTCAACATACCAATGTTTACCAAGTTGTTTTTGCTAAGTGCCATCAAGTCAGTTCTGACTCATAGCAAACCTGTATAGGGTTGCTGAGGAGCGGCTGGTGAATTTGAACTGTCGACCTTGCAGTTCAAACAGGTCCTTATGGTCCATGCATTTATCCCACAGCACCACACCAGGACTCTCAAGTATAGAGAGAGAAGTTTTATTATTTTTTAATTAACTATTTATTGTGAATTGGGTAAAAGTTTACAGGGTAAATCAGTTTTCCATTTAACAGTTCATACACTTTTTGTTTGGTGTTCTTGATTGGAAAGAACAATTTTGAAAAAGACAGAAAAGAAAAGCTTTTACTTCTCCAATTTAAAGAACTAAAGCCCAACCAAGAGCCAAAGTGAAAGTGAAATTATTGCATTTCCTTGATGCAAGCCCAGCCTAGTACCAAACTAAGATAAGGGATCTATCTGGTGAGGTTGTTCACAGTTCTGGTTCTGCCCCTGACTCACAGTGTTCTTGGATAGTAATTGCCTAAATTCATCATATCCCTCATTTTCCATTTATGCAATAGGGAAAATAAGTCTTGTCCCTTATGGAAAGTGAGGAGGCTATAAGGAAAACAGATGACATACAAAATACTTTCTGAACACTTCATTAGATAATCTTCACAAATCTTTTCATCAGAGAGCCTGTGATTGCAAAGACTCATTCAGCTGCCGTGGTCATTTCTCATCTTAAATATTTCCAAATGTGTGCAAATTTAGCATTGAGCTGGAATGCACTCTAATCACACTATAGAGCAGAATTTCTCAATCATCTTTAACCCATGTTCCCTTTTGGTAAGTACTAGAAATCTCCCTCCCTTCTTATATTTTGTATTATGAAAATAAGGCTCTCTATTATTCATTTTTCTTTTTATCAAAATATACAGTTTTTATCAAAATATACAACATACCATAGCACCAAAAAGTAACTGTTGGATACCCAACAACATGGATGAATCTCAAAATAAGAAAGCAGACTGGAATAAGCTAGACCAGAAAAAGTGTGTGGTATATGATTCCATTTACATGAAATTCTAGAAAATGTAAAGTAACTTTATGATGAAAAGCAGAGCAGTGGTTTCTGGGAATAGATGGCTGTAAGGAGAGGCAAAGGGACTCTAGGGAACATGGGAAGTGATATGTTCATATCTTGATTGTGATGTTTCACAGTGTATGAGTTTACCAAAACTTACTAGATATGTAAGTCTTACTGTTTGTAAATTATACCTCAACAAAGTTGTTTTTAAACATTCTAAAACAACATTAAGGAGCTCAGTGGTGCAGTGAGTTAAGCATTGAACTGTAACTGAAAGGTCGATGGTTTGAACCCAAAAGGTGCTCCACAGGTGACAGATGAGGCAATCTACTTCTGGAAAGATTTACAGCCTCAGAAACCCTCAGTAGTTCTACTCTGTCCTGTGGTCACTATAGTTGGAATTGACTCAGTGGCATTAAGTTTATGATACCATTAGGACTGTAGATGGTACAAGCAGTTTATGCTCCTTTACTGATCTAAAGATTTATGGTATAAAACCACCCAGTAGTACCACTGAAGAAAGACCTGATAATATGCTTCAATAAAGATTACCAAACCACATTGGCACTGTGTTGATTCCTACTCATCCTGATCTCATAAGACAGAGTAGAATTGTCCGAGAGGGTTTCCAAGACTATAATCTTTACTGAAACAAACTGCCACGTCTTTCTTCCATACAGTTGCTGGTGAGTTCCAACAACTAATCTTTTGGTTAGGCACTAAGCTTTTAGCCACTGCACCACCAATGTTGTTGTTGTTGTTGTTAAGTGCCATCGAGTCGGGTCCGACCCATAGCGACCCTGTACAGGGTTTCCGAGGGTGTAAATCTTTACGAGAGTAGAAAGCCTCATCTTTCTCCCGTGGAGCGGCTGGTAGTTTCGAACCGCTGACCTTAAGGTTCGCAGCCTGATTCGTAACCACTACGCTACCAGAGCTCCTGCAATACATTAACATAAAAGAGAGGATACAAAGATTAGGAAAGGAGCCCTCGAAACACAAAGGTTAAGAATTCTGTTGCTACCTGGAAGACTGAAGTTTCAAACCTACCCAGGGACTTTGTGAGAGGAAGATCTGGTGATCTGTTCTCTTAAAGATTCTAAAACCCATTCCCCTTGAGTAGATTCCAACTCATAGCAAATCTTATAGGGCAGAGTAGGGATTCCAAGACTGTAAATCTTTACAGAAGCAGAAGGCCACATGTTTCTCTCATGGAACAACTGGTGGGCTCAAACCACCAACCTTTTGGTTAGCAGTCAAGAGTCAAGAGCTTAACCACTGTGCCACCAGAGTACCTCCATAAAGATTGTCATTGTCATTGTTGTTGTTAAGTGCCAAGTTGATTACCTATAGTGATCCTGTATACGGTTTCTGAGGAGCCACTGGTGAGTTTGAACCACCAACCTTGTAATTCAAACCAACCTTGGAAACCGTATGGCAGTTCTACTCTGTCACATGGGGTCACTATGAGTCAGAATTCGTTCAACAGCACCCAACCACAAAGACTGGGAGGATTCAGAAGAGGAAGTAGATTCCCTTACTAAGTTCTCATCTTTTCAATAGTCTTTATCTTTACAATGTGACTTTCAAACTGAATCTTATAACTCTAGATGGATGAGGAATTTAAGAAATTCCTTTCTTGTCCCATTGCAGCAATGAATAATGCAAGACTCTTGGTCCCAACCTTCTCTTGATATTACTAAACACTTCCTTTCTTCTCATTTGGTTGTTGCACTTATTGTTGACAGCATTTCACAAGCGTGTAAACATAATGAAATAGGTTCAAGTAAATTGGAGTAGTGATTAAGCACCTGGGGTGGGGGGGCAGATTCATGTTCATTGTGAATTTTCATAGGATGCTTCTTTAGTCTTGCTCTGTATATTTAATACCCACTCTTGGTCCCAGATGGTGAGTACAAGCCCAGACTAGTCTCAAGTTCACTATGCACCCATGGAAGACATAAGCAGGTCATCAACTTCTGCCTTCAGAGTTTTCTTAACTTCTAATGTAATTTCAACAAATTAAGATTAAAAAAAAAAAAAAAAAAAGACCTTAAAAATCTTTTTACTCCTACCTAAGAAATTTAGGAATCACTCAAAGTCAAAAGCATGTTGAGCAAGCATGGCCCATCCTTATCCCAATCCTGTTATAGCTCCCAACATCTGCAACATAAAAAATGAGCGATGAAGAGGTAACAGTTTGGGATATGGTGAGTATCTGAGCAAAGTGGCTCACTTCTTGAAAGAGAATTTGTACAATTCCCTGCAGAGCTGTTGAGCAGAACCCCTAGATCACAGTAAGAGGTAGCCACAAGTGTGAAGTAAGGGAGAAGACACACTCCCACCCCCCTACCCCCGTGGAAACAGCCAAAGCCAGAGGAGCTGCCGTCCAGTTTGCATCCACCTAAAGGAGCATCTCTCCTCAACTTTTTAAAAATTTTGTGTACAAACACGTTCAAGTTGATTTCATCTTTAGAGTGGTAAGAACTCTCTTTACATCACTTCTCCCTAAAGTTACCAAATGACTGTTCTACTATCTCTGTGTTCTAACTTCTTAAGAGAAGTGCAGACTTGGTGGTGGATGTCTTCACTTCCTCTCTTCTGATTCTCTCCTCTCGCCTCTCTAAATTTTGTTTCCAGTCACCATTCCCTGCAGTGGAATATAAATAATTGAATAAATGCATGAAAGTTAAACACCTCATAATTGCCATGCAATTAGATGAATGGCTTTAAGTCCTAGGCTTACAGGAGACCAGGTGAAGCCTGACATTCCCCTTAGTTTCTACAGCATTTTCTTTAAAAGTTGATTGGCATTCCTAGTTCTCCTTTTGTAGTCCTCTTGTCTCCTTTAAAGGAGCCGTGCTGGTGCAATGGTTGAAGCACTTGGCTGCTAAGTAAAAGACCAGCAGTTTGAATCCACCAGTTACTCCGTGGGAGAATGATGTGGCAATCTGTTTCTGTAAAGACTGCTGTTCCTAAGTGCCATCAAGTCAATTGTGACTCATAGCTACGCTGTAGAGGGTTTCTAAGGCTTTACATCATTTGTCAGAGTGGAAAGCCTCGACTTTCTCCCATGGACTGACTGGTAGGCTCAAATCACCGACTTTGAAGTTCACAGTCAGTTCTTATCTTACAGAGCGATCATGCTCCTTCTGTCCTTCTGTAAAGGCTCCGTTCTTAGAAACCCTATGGGGCAGTCCCACTCTGTCCTGTAGAGTCCCTATGGGTCTGAACAAATTAGAAGGCAACTATGTTAGGATATACATTCCACTGGGTTTTAAACTTTGATTTGTCTATTGTTGTTGTTGTTAAATGCGATTGAGTCAGTTCTGACCCATAGCAACCCTGTACAGGGCTTCTGAGGCTATACATCTTTACGGGAGCAGAAAGCCTCATCTTTTTCCCACGGAGTGGCTGGTAGTTTCAAACTGCTGACCTTAAGGTTCGCAGTCCGATTCATAACCACTAAACTACCAGAGCTCCTTTTATTCATCTATAAATGCCCTGAAATAAAAAGTAGATATCCCTAAGTATCCCTATGCACTTTATGTTTTGACATCTATTTGTTTTTATCCCAAGTTTATATGACTGCAACGGATGTATTTTATAGATTTTGTGCACAAGCAAGGCATTTATTATCCTTCTTTTTCTGCTTTAACTCCTATTTCTATCCCATTTATGCCACAGATTTTAACAGTTTTAACAGTATTTCACATACCATACAATTCAGCTTTTAAAGCGTAAACTTCAGTGGTTGTTCACTAAGTTCAGAGTTGTGTAACCATCACCACAATTAATTTTAGAATATTTTATCACCCCAAAAAGAAACCTACACTCATTAACAGTCATAGCCCATCCTGCACAACAATGTACCTTTTCAAAAATAGCAAGGACTTTCTTATGAGAATTTTGTTGGGAAACCTTACCCAATCTACCCTACAGTCCAGATCTTGCACCTTCAGACTTCTTTTTGTTCTTACAACTCAAAGACTACTTCAAAGAAATAGGATTTGAGTCTGTCAAGGATGCTGTCTTAGTCTGTGTTCACTAGAGAAGAAAACCAGTGGAATTTATTTATGTATATATAAAGAGAGGTTTGTATCAAGGAAATGGCTCACACAATTCTAGAGACGGCAGAGTCCCAAGTCAGCTGGTCAGATGCCAGACTGGAGGATTCTGACTCACTAGATGCAGGGCTGATAACCAAGATCAGCATATCAGGTGGCAGGCACGTAGGTCAGGCAGGTAAGAAGGCTGGCCGCTGAGTACTCACAGGAACAGCATGCAATAAAGCAGGTCACCAACTCAAGTCCAAAGAACCAGCAGTTGGATGACAAGTCAGTTGTAGAATCCAGACCCATCAGAAAAGCAAGCCAGCGTGGTCCAAGTGTCCAATATATTAGAAGCAGGCCATGCCTCTGAGGAAGCTTCCTTTCAGTTGATTGGCTACCCATAGCAATCTCATCATGGGGAATTACTACATCTTAACTGCCAACCCACTGAAACCTTAATTATCACAGATGCCAAAACAGCTGGGTTTTTTGACATGGTATGAATTGAATCACCACTTGTCTGTCAGTTTGGTGCACTGCGGTGGCTTGTGTGTTGTTATAATGCTGAAAGCTATGCCACCAGCACTTTAAATACTAGCAGAGCTTCCAGACTAAGATGGACTAGGAAGAAGGACAGGTGAACCACTTATGAATGGTTACCCATTGAAAACCTTATGAATTGCAGCAGAACATTGTCAGATATAATGCAGGGAGAGGAGCCTTTCAGGTTGGAAGGTACTCAAAATATAATTGGGGAACCCACAAATGGAAAAATACTTTTTGGCAATGACATATCAGACAAGGGACTACTTAAACACCTCAACAACAACAACAAAAAAAAAAAAGACAAACTATCTAATTTTTAAATGGGCAGAGGAAATGAGCAGGCACTTCATCAAAGAAGATATTCAGATGGCCAACAAACATATGAAGAAATGTTCACAATCATTAGCCATTAGAGAAATAAAATCAAAACAATAATGAAATATCATCTCATTCCAGCGTTAATTGTTGTTGTTGTTAAGTGCTGTTGAGTCAGTTCTGACTCATAGCCGCTCTCCTAGCAGTGGCTGGTTAGTTTGAACCACTGACCTTGTGGTTAGCAGTCCAGTACTTATTCTACAGTTCCACACCAGGCCTCCAAGCACTAATAGGGAAGTTAAATAAAAACAAAAACAGAAAGCACCAAATGCTATTGATAGTATGGCAAGCCTTGGGTCCTCCTACACTGATGGTGGGACTGTAAGATGGTGTAACCACTATGGAAAATAGTATAGTGCTTTCTCAAAACAGTTGTAAATAGAAATCCTATATGGCCCAGAAATCTCTCTACTTGGTATATATCCTGAAGAAATAAGACCCCGGATATGAATAGATATATGCACATCCATATTCATGGCAGCACTATTCAGATATCAAAAAAATGGAGACATCCTAAATGTCCATCAGCAGAAGAATGGTTACACATCTTTGTTTAAATGGTTAAACATCTTTGTACGTATACACAATGGACTATTACATTATGCTGAAGAATAACAATGAATTTGTGAAACACCTTAAAACACTATGGATAATATTATGCTACACAAAATTAGTCAATTACAAAAGGACAAATATTGTATGAGACCACTATTGTAACAAGTTAAAAAAGGTTTTCATGCTAAAATAAGCATTCTGTAATGACTACCAAGGGTGAAGGGAAGAGAGAATTATTATTCACTGGCTAAAGGGTAGATACTGGTCAGCTTGAGTGAAGTTAAAAAATAACAATAATAAAGAAAAATATATATGACTGGAGAAGAACTGCCTCCTCAAAATAGAGTAGACCATTATGACATGAATGGAGCAAATCTTTGAAAACCTTCATCTGTTAATGGGATGATTCAAAATAAGGAGAAATTGCTGGAAACATCCATTAATATTTGGAATGTGGAATGTACAAAGCATGAATCTAGGAAAACTGGAAGTTGTTGAAAATGAAATGCATAAAGATCAACATCCTAGGCAATAGTGAGCTGAAATGGAGAAGTATTGGCCATTTTAAATTAGACAATCATATAGTTTACGATGTCAAGAATAATAAATTGAGAATGGCATTGTATTCATCATCAAACAGAATATTTCAAGATCTACCTTGAAGTACAATGCAATTTGTGATAGGATAATATCCATATATCTATAAGGAAGATCAGTTAATACCACTATTATTCACTTTTATGAACCAATCACTAAAGCCAGTGATGATTAAACTGAAGAAGTCTACCATATTCAGTCTGAATTTGATCAAACATGCAACCAAGATGCACCAATGATTACTGGTATTGGAATGAGAAATTAGAAACAAAGAGGAAGGATCAGTAGTTAGAAAATATGGCTTTGGTGACAGAAACAATACTAAAGAGTACATAAGAGAATTTAAAAGACAAGTGAGTTGTATCAGTTTCCCCTACCTACTATTCTATAATAGGCATTTATGTGTGATAGAATGAGTATTGGGAATTATGATTACAGAACTCTTGTAAGCCCACCGATTGGATTTGCTAAGAAGGAAAATAGAATAGGCTTCTTGTTAAGCCTTTGTAGCATATGGGACCTTAGATAGAATTCTGAGCCCCACCCAGAACCTTCTGAGTTGGGACACTGATACTTGAAAAGACATGAAAACCAACCCAGTAGAGCTGGGAGAATAGAAGATTCTTATTGAAAAACAGACCTGCAGAAAAAAAAGACTTTTTGCTGTTAGAATTTCAAGCAAGCTGTTTACTTTGGAGACATCAAGGCAGAAAAGTCAGCTCATCAGGGAAAACCCCTTTTAGGACTGAAACTTAAAGGGAGCCCACAAGCAGTCTAGTGTGCTCACTGGTGACCACCTGGGTCTACTTGTGAGTAGAAGAGAGGGAAATGCAGCAATGAAGACATAGGCTAAGTTTGACCATGTTCTGTTGACATCCATTGACCTTGAGATGAAAGAGAGAAAAGGAAGAGCTGGCTGGTCTGAAGTTTAGGAAGATGTGTGAACCCCTGAACCCATGGACACTGACTTATTCCCTGAGGGCTAGGGCTGAAAATGAAGTGGCCAGCTGGTATGATGTGCAGGAAGGTGTACATGAATCCCCAAACTTGCAGCTAGTACTCATTTGACCTAGCTTGGATGGTTAACTGACCAGAACTCGACCAGATAAGGATAAAGATGTTTGATACTCTGAGTGAGTGTAAATTGTTACAGTTTGATGAATTAGACTTTTGCATATGGAGGCAGTTGTTCAAAATTCTACCTGGAATAGAAGAGTTCTTCATATCAAGGATCAAGCTTGTTTCCTCAGTGTACTGGGTTGATAGGGACAGGCAATCTAGACATTTGCTATTGAAAATGGAGGGGCTATAAAGACATGAAGTGACTGGCTTACAAGCTTTCATGTGTGGGCTTAGTTTCGGAATGAGAGAGGTAAGGTAGAATCCCCAATGAGTAGATGATGGTGATAAGATTTAATGATTTCAAGTGTGAGTAATTGTTAACAAGATTAATTGATTGTCACAACTGTAATTATAGAAGATGTATGACTAAAAATGGGGAGTAGTATTCTTTCATTTCAGGAACAGACGATACCAGGACCATCAAAAGGAAAAGTATGAGTGGAACATGAGCTATCCCTACCTAGAAAAGCAATGACCGCAGAAACGTGGCAGAGGTGGTGGCATGGAGAGACAGAATAGCTGCAGGTTCTAGACCCATGGACTGAGTAAGGCTGTGTACCTGTGGGCAGGAGGATGGCTTGCAGAATGTGCCCTTTGGACATTTAAATGAATATATATTTTTTGTTATGTATGTGTAATCAAATATTTTTGCTTTGTTCATTTATGAAATATAAGATGTAAATGGGGTGCCACAGAGAGAAAATAGGATAACTGCTGTTTGCAGGGAGGGGATTGTAGTCATTGAGACGAAACAAAGTGTAGAATTTGTTAAATGTAAAGCTGTTGATCCTGTCTGCAATGAAGGAAATTAAAACAAATCCACAAGACTCAAAATATGATCTTGAATATAAATCCCACCTGAATGTAGAAACCATCTCAAGAACAGATTTGATGCACTAGACACCATTGGCCAAAGACCAGAGGAGTTATGGGATGATATCAATAATATCATCCATGAAGAAAGCAAAAGGTCATTAAAAAGACAGGAAATAAAGAAAAGATCAAAATGGATGTCAAAAGAAATTCTGAAACTTGTTCTTGAATGTAGAAAAGCTAAAGTGACTAGAATAAATGATAAAGTAAAAGAGCTGAACAGAAAAAATCCAAGGGCAGCTGAAGAAGACAAAGTCAAGTATTTTAGTGAACTGTGCAAAGACCTGGAGTTAGAAAACCAAAAGGGAAGCACACACTCAGCATTTCTCAAGTGAAAGAGCTGAAGGAAAAATTCACAAGCCTCAACATGTGATATTGAAGGATTTGTTGTTATTGTTAATTGCCGTCGAGTCGATTCTAACCCATAGCAACCCTGTATAGGGTTTCCAAGGAGCAGCTGGTGAGCTGAACCACTGACCTTGCAGTTCAACTGACTTTGCAGTCTGACGCATTAACCCACAGCGCCACACCAGGACTTCCATTGAAGGATTATATGGGCAAAATATTGAATGACACAGGAAGTATCAAAAGAAGAGGCAAGGAATATGTGGAATCACTGTACCAAAAAGAAATGGTTGCTGCTCAACCAGTTCAAGAGTTAGCATACGATCAAGAACTAATGATACTGAAGAAAGACATCCAAGGTGCACTGAAGACATTGGTGAAAAACAAGGCTCTAGGAATTTACAGAGTACAAATGGAAATGTTTCAACAAACTGATGCAGCACTGGAGGCGCTCACTCTTCTATGCCAAGAAATGTGGAAGAGAGCTACCTGGCCAACCTGATCGAAAGACATCCATATTTGTGCCCCTTCCCAAGAAAGGTAACTCAACAGAATGTCAAAATCATCAAACAATATAGTTAGTATCATACGCAAGTAAAAATTTGTAGAAGCTGAATCAAAAGTGAGTCCACAGGGAGCTGCCAGAAATTCAAGCTGGATTCAGAAAAGAATGTAGAAAGAGGGATATCATTGCTGACATCAGATGGATCTTGGCTAAAGCAGAGAACACCAGAAAGATGATTCCAAGTTTATTATGATACTGAGGATACTGAATGGTATAAAATCAGGAAAGGTGTGCATCAGGATTGTATCCATTCACTATCTTATTTGCCCTATATGCTGAGCAAATAATCCAAGAAACTGGATTATATGAAGAAGAATGTGGCATCAGGACTGGAGGAAGACTCATTAACAGTTTGCAATATGTAGATGAAGAGGGCTTGAAATACTTAACGAAGAAGATCAAAGATTATAGCCTTGTAAAAATTCCTCAAAACTGGACCAAAAAATGACATCATGATAAATTTTTGAAGACTTCATTTCACTTGGATCCACAATTAACACTCATGGAAGCAGCAATCAGAAAATCAAACAATACTGCATTAGGTAAACCTATTGCAAAAAGTCTCTTTAAACTGTTAAAGAGCAAAGATGTCAATTTGAGGCCTAAGGCACACCTGACCCAAACCATGTTATTTTTAAAACTCCAAACGCATGTGAAAGTTGGACAATGACTAAGGAAGACCTGAGAAGAATCAGTGCATTTGGATCATGGTGTTGGAGAATAATATTGAAAGTACCATGGACTGACAAAAGAACAAACAAATCTGTCTTGGAAGAACAGTTAGAATGCTCTTAGAAGCCAGTATGGAAAAAAAGACTGTCTCTCGTACTTTGGACATGTTGTCAGGAGGGACCATCTTTGAAGAAGGACATGACTCTTGGTAGAGGGTTAGTGAACAAGAAGAAGATTCCCAGTAAGATGTATTGACAAGATGGCAGTAAGAATTAACTCATACATAACAATTGTAAGGATAGAACAGGACAGGGCAGTGTTTGGTTCCATTGTGCACAGCATCAGTATCAGTCAGAAATTGAGTGCATATAAAAACGTAAATTGAAGGGCACAGAATTCTTCAGAGAAGGGATAGAGAAATGGCAACAGCGTCTTCAGAAGTGTATAGACCTAGATGGAGGATATGTCAACAAACAGTAGCTTCACATTTTGATATTTTTATTTAATGAAGGTTTCTGTGATTTTGTGAAAATACTTTTTGACTTACTCTAGAACTTCACTTGCTGACTTCTAATTATTAATTCATGGGTCTGTAGGTGTCTTATTTTTATAATAAAACAGTTGATCCTAATCATATCACTTCTTTTTATAGATTCAACATTGAGAAAGTTTTCAAATATGTGAAGGAATGGAAATAGTCTAGTTATAATGATGTCATTTAAATCTTTGAAGTATTGGCAAGTTATGGCCAAAAATCACTCTGCAGTTGTGAGACAGCAACCTGGCTTGGTCTTTTGGTTCTGGTTTCCGGAAATAGGTAACTCAGGTGCTCCTCTTTGCTTTTCTAAAATAGCCAGACTATATTTCTTGTTGTTGTTAAGCGCCATCGAGTTGGTTCCAACTCATAGCAACCCTGTAATGGGTTTCCAAGATACTTAAACATGGGTAAATGAGTTGGGAGTCTTCATCTTAACATTTTGGCAATAGGCCTCAGGAAGGGAGATGGGGCATGATGAGGCCATGAAATAAACACCACCCCTTGCTTTCTGAAGCATGGAAGGTTAAAGAGATATCTTTCTAGATTGGCACCAAGTTGTCTAACACCTCCTCCACCACTTCTCCTCTAGTGTGGTCAGGGAAGAAATATCGAAATAGTGCCACCTCACTCCATGTATAATGTAAAAATGGCTGGTGAAGAGACCTTCACAGTCCATTGGCTATAGTGCTAGGTGGAAGCAAGTATGGCCAAAGTTTTCATCTCACCTGGTTTAGGGGGACTACCAGAGGGTAAGCCCCCTTTGAAAATTCCTCACCCTTGGTACAAAGTGGATTATCATATTCTACCCAGGCAAGCTTTTCAAGTCAGGATGCATGCTCCAAATGGATCTAAATTTGTTCTGCCATGCTGTCTGCTTCTTGCTGTAAGTAATAAAAGCTATTTTCCATGTGTTAATACTCTGGGAGTGTGTCATACATTCAAGCTCTCATCAGAAGGATGTGATATTCATGGAGGAATCACTATTAGGAATTGGTTCTCTTTTTTGAATGACCTTCTGGCTACTCAACCATCTGAAATGACCTATGAGTTGAGTGTCTGGCAAAAGTCATGTCATGATTTTTGTCACCAAAAGTCATGATTAGGCTGTTCTTCAAATGCGTTGAAATCGAACGACCAGAACCACTTGACTGGTAAGAGGAAGTATCACTGAGTCAGTCATTCATATTCCCACACTTGCATCAGTCTTTAAAATTGTCTCTTTCTTTGGAGCCTAGGAGGTATTGTATATGCCCAAAACACACATCATAGTAAGATGGTAGAAGAGCATGAGATGTGCCTTCTCCTGTAAAGTAAGAGATGGATTTGTTCTCAAGACAATCCTTTTCAGGAAAAAGTGTATACAGGGATGATGACCATCTGAAAATGACCCCGATACCCCTACTCAAAGGGCTGATTTAATTGACTGTAACCGCTTACCTCTTAACTCTTAATCCATTCAACTTTTTACTAATTTCCAGAAGTGCTATTGTTGTTGTTAGCCCTCACTCATGGTGACTATATGCACAAGGGGATCAGACTGGTGTGATGGATATGATTTTTATAGGCTAATTTTTGGAAGATCACTGGACCTTCCATCCTAGTCCATCTTAGTCTGGGAACTGCTGAAATCTGTTGAGCATCACAGCAACAACACATAAACCTCCACTGACAGCTAGCGGCGGCAGAACCTGAGGTGCGTTTGTCAGTAATCAAACCCAGCTCTCCCACATGGAAGGCAAGAATTCCACCACTGAACCATTATGCCCTCCTAATACTGAACTGAACTTTCCTACATGCATCTCCTCTCAGCCCCCAATGTGCTCAGGAACACTACTGATCTACTCTATTCCCCCCACTACAAAAGCAAATTCCATCAAGCCACCTGAATCTGAAATCTTTCAGTGGTATCCCAAACCAGTGAAGTGATACCATCACTCATCTTCAGAGACCTTCTGTTGTCTGGTTAAGAAGAGTCAGGCTCCGGTAGACAGGACAGGTTCTTGGTTAAATGGGTGGACTTTGGAATGAGACTGCCTGGGTTAGAAATGGTTACTCACAATGTAACCTTGATTGAAATCTTAACCTCTTTACGTCCCAGGTTCTTCATCTGTTTGAGGACAATAATACAATCTTGCTTGAAGGGCAAGTGTTAAGATTAAATGAGTTCATGTACATAATGGGCTTAGTACAGTGCCTGACACATGGTAAATTACAGTAAGTCCTCGATAACTCTTAGTCATCATCATTAACATGAAATAAACTACCAATGTTCTCAGTTGAGTGTCTGAAGTCCCTTATGAGTCTGGGAAGTCAATTTTTCAGCGTTACCTCTACATTTTCTCCCATTCTTCCCCATAAATCCTATACCACTCACCATTTACTATCCCCACTCTGGTTCTTTGCACTCACCATTTCCTTAAATTCAAATCCTCTGCAAGCCATATCTTCTCATGGCCAAATTCAGAGTTGCTAAAACAATATTACCACCTGACCAAAATTAAAACAAGTTCACGAGAGCCAAAATATGACCTTGAACATATCCCACCTGAATTTAGAGATCATCTCAAGAACAGATTTGATGCATTAGACACTAATGACTGAAGACCAGAAGAGTTGGAGGATGATATCAAGAACATCCCTCACAAAGAAAGATAAATGACCATTAAGAAAACTAGAAAGTATAAAAACAAAATGAATGTCAGAAGATACTCTGAATCTTATTCTCTAGTATAGAGAAGCTAAAGCAAATGAAAGAAATGGGATAAAAGAACTGAACAGAAAATTCCAAAGGGTAGCTCAAAAAGACAGAGTCAAGTATTATAACTAAATGTGCAAAGACCTGGAATTAGAAAAACAGAAGGAAAGAACACATTCAGCATTTTTCAAACTGAAGAAAATATTCAAGTGTAGACTTGCAAATATTAAAGGATTCTATGGAAAAAATAGTATGGAGTCCTGGTGTTGTGCTATGGGCTAATGCATCAGACTGCAAAGTTGTTTGAACTGCAAAGTCAGTGGTTCAAGCTCACCAGCTGCTCCTTGGAAACCCTATACAGGGTCGCTATGGGTCAGAATCAACTCAACGGCACTTAACAGAAACAACAACAACATGGACAAAATATTGAATGCTTATAGAAAGCATCAAAAGAAGACGGAAAGAATACAGAGTCACTGTACCAAAAAGAAATGGTCAATGTTCATCCATTTCAAGACGTAGCATATGATCAAGAGCCAATGGAACTGAAGGAAGAAGTCCAAGGTAGACTGAAGACATTAGCAAAGAATAAGACTCAAGGAATTGATGAAATACAAATTGAACTCTTTCAACAAACTGATGCAGCACTGGAGGCACTCACTTATCTATGCCAAGATATTTGGATGACAGCCACCTGGCCAACTGATTGGAAGAGATCCATATTTGTGCCCATTCCAAAGAAAGGTGACCCAACAGAATAGAAATCATTGAAAAATATCATTAATAACACACGCAAGTAAATTGTTGCTGATGATAATTCATAAATGGCTGCAACAGTCCATTGATAGGGAATTGCCAGAGGTTCAAGCCAGATTCAAACTAGGGCTTGGAATGAGGGTTATCATTCCTGACGTCAGACGGATTTTGACTGAATGCAGACAATACCAGAAAGATGTTTGCCTGTGCTTTATTGCTTATGCAAAGCTTTTGACTGTGTGGATCATGACAAGCTATGGATAACATTGTGAAGAATGGGTATTCCAGAATTGTGCTCATGAGGAACCTGTACAAAGACCAAGGGGAAGTTTTATGAATAGAACAAGGGGACACGGAAAGGTTTAAAGTCAGGAAAGGTGTGCATCAGGGTTGTATTCTTTCACCCTACCTTTTCACTCTGTATGCTGAGCTAATAATCTGAGAAGCTGGCTTATATGAAGAAAAATGTGGCATCAGGATTGGAGGAAGACTCATTGGCAATCTATGATACGCAGATGATGCGACCTCGCTTGCTGAAAGCAAAGACAACTTAAAATACATACTGATGGGTTGCATACCTCAATGTAAGAAAACAAAATTTCTCAGCACTGGACCAATAAACATCATGATACATGGAGAAAAAAATGAAGTTGTTAAAGACTTCATATTACTTGGATCCACCATCAACACTCATAGAAGCAACGTTCAAGAACTCAAATGACATACTGCATTACACAAATCTGCTGCACAAGCCCTTTTTCATGTGGTCAAAAGCAAAGACGTCAGTTTGAGGACTAAGGCGTGCCTGATTCAAGGTATTTTCAGTAGCCTAATATTCATGTGAAAGTTGGACAATGAATAAGGAAGACCATAGAAGAATTGATGCATTTGAATTACAGTGTTAGTGAAGCATATTAAAAGCACCACAGACTGCCAGAAAAACAAACAAATCTGTGTTGGAATAAGTACAGTTGAATGTTCCTTAGAAGCCAGGATGGTCAGACTTCTTCTCTCGTACTTTGGACATATTATCAGGAGGGACCAGTCCATAGAGAAGGCTATCATGCTTGGTAAAGTAGAGGGTCAGTGATAAAAAGGAAGACCACCGATGAGATGGATTGGAACAATGGAGCAGCAAGGGGCTCAAGCGTAATAACTGAGGATGGCACAGGACCAGGTAGTATTTTGTTCTATTATATATCATGTCACTATGAGTTGAAACTGACTCTATGGCACCTAACAACAACTACCTTACCTCTCTGTCCACCTTACTTCTCTGACCTTACCTTCTCCACTATTCTCCTCACAACTCAGTCTCAGTCATACAATCTTCTCTGTTGCTCCTAGATCTTTCCAGGAGACTATTTCCTGTTTTGCCTGAGCTGTTTCTTCTGCTTGGAAACCTTTTCCTCCAAGATCCCCACATGGCTAGTTCACTCAGCAACTTGAAACCATTGCTTCAGTCTCATCTTTTCCAGGAGAACTCTGACCTGAGCTGGGACCCAGACCTAGGCACTTGACCCCAAGTCCTCCTACATGGCCCCCAGAATGCTCAGTCCCTGGATTAGTTACATCTGTTGTTGTATGATGTAGAATCGGCCCCCAACGCATAGCTACCCTGTATAGAGATTCCGAGGAGCAGCTGGTGAGCTGAAACCTCGGACCTTGCAGTTCAAAAGGACTTTGCAGTCCAGTGCATTAACCTACAGCGCCACACCAGGACTCCACAAAAGCAAGAATAAAATACTCATTTTGCTGCATATGGGCTGTGGTTTATGCTAGAGTCTGCGAAGAAAAGGAATCATTGTAATTTCATGGGGATTAAACTCCAAATCTCAGATCTAGAAACTAGAAACAACTGAGATTTTTAACATTGTCTACCTGATCCCTACAGTGGACCCTTTTTCAGACCATGCTACAGCACATTGGAAACCATCAGTTCCTTTTGTAACCCACCACAGGCAATTTTTCCTTCTGTTGTGCATAAAATCGCTATGAGTCAGAATCAACTCAGCAGCCCCTAACAAGAACACTTCAGCACAGAACTTTATTCTCCATGTAACAGTGTTAGCCAATTCTCCATCTTGTCAGGAGGTACATGATGAAAGGGAGTTAATTGGGGGGGGGGGGGGGGGTTATTTGTTAGTTTCAATTGACAGTGCCCATCCTGATGTGGATAAGGATTGGATTGGATTGGATTAGATTGCTAACTGCAGGGTCAAGGGTTCAAACCCTCCTTGGAAACCTACATAGGGTCATTATGAGTCAGTACTGACTTGATGGCACTTAACAGTATAAACTAGGGTGGGGGGAGAAGCAAAGTGTGTTTTTCATATTTCACATTTTTATCTTTAGATGTTAATTGCAGCATAGCTTCAAGCACCAAAACCTATTAAATTAGAATCTTTCTTTTATCAGTCCCACTGGAGTCTTGGATGGTGATGTGCAGTCTTTCTGTATACACACACACACACACACACACACACACACTCCCTCTCTCCTGTTCCCTCTTAATTGTTCACTGAGAAGCAGCAAGGGCTCCAACCAGCTGAAGGCATCCTTTCAGTATGTAGCCTTACTTGCTGGTGAGTAGTTGTTTTGATGAGGTTGGAGGCAGCCTCCCATGGTTAAATGCAGGGCTTTAGAGACACCCTGTTGTTAAGTGCAGTCGAGTAGGTTCCGACCCATAGATTGAACAAGAAAAGGTAAAACATTAACACCCCACCCCTCCCCTCCCAGGAGACAAGCTAGAATGTTAATCAGGTTACAGAGTGGGACCAATCTTTTGGTTTCTCTCCTGTCTTCAAACAGGCCCGCAACCTAGCCCCTCCAGGATTCTATTCCCATATAAACCTGCACTCAGGACTCAGAATCTGGAGAAGTTAGCTAGCTATTCTGAGCCAACAAGTTTACTAATCCTGAAACTTTGCTTCACCACTCCGAGTGGACTGGGTTTGGAAGCTGCAGTGACACTCTAGAATGTAGAGTTGCTGTAACAATATATAGTTTCTGAGGGGCAGCTAGTAAGCTTGAACTGCTGACTTTGCAGTTCAAACCCACTTTGCAGTCCAGTGCATCTTGCCTGGGTCCAAGTTCTTGCTCTGCCAAGTACTAGCAGTGCTGAGGAGAAATAATTCCACACCAAATCTTAGTATACTTAGCTTTACAGTACTGAAAAGAAAAATTCCTCTTTCATGGGTAACAGTCAGGAGAGGAACAGAAAATACACAGAGGCTGAGCCCGGCAGGGGTTGTTCCTAGGATTTCATAGGTCAGGGGAAGCTGGTCTCCAAAAGCCCTGCTCCACTAAGGAACTAAGTTGGCTACCATTCATGACCCTGGAGGAAGATCATGATGTTTGGTTCTATAGTAAATTTCCACCTTGTGAAATGACCTCGGCGTGTGTGTCAATACTAGTTCTTACTTCCTTGTTGGGGGAGTGTTTATATTTTCTTTAGTCCCACATGCTTACTTTAAAGGGAACCATTTCTATATGACAAAAACAAAATAGAATCTGAACAATGTATATTTAGAATTATCTCTATTTATATTTCATGTTCTGAGCAAGAATTATACAAACTTTCTTTCGAATTCTAAGGGAAGTCTGTAGCTTTCTGTGACTTCCCCAGTTAATGCAAGGATGGTAACATCTCCGCATTGTCTACTCAACTGCATGATCAAAATAAAAAAACAGAATTCTTAAAAAGTTAAAGTTCGATATCAACTCCCAATGTCTGGTTCATTACTGTTATTTTGTTGTTGCTGTTAATTCTTTCTTGTTTTTATTTTTTAAAGTAATTCAGAAACCTTAGTTGTGCAAATCTTCAGAAAAATAACAAAGATCCCTTTCCCCATTTTCCTAAGCATTGCAAAGCAAATGCTCTACCATCTCTATTTTCACTTTCTAGAAACAAGAAGAAATGTTTAAAGATTTTCATTAACAAAATGATCAACCAGAAAGGACTTATCAAACTGTTTTTGTTGTTGTTAAATGCTGTATAGACTGTTTCGACTCATAGCAACCCTGTATAGGGTTCCCAAGAAGTGGCTGGTGAGCATGAACCGCCACCATTAGAAATCTCTACATATGACCCTCCGTATAATAAGTTACTATGAATCTATGTATCATCCCCTTCCTAGTCTTCCAGTTGGTATTCAAATAACACATACCAGCGAACTACTCACAGTTTCGTTTCCTGCAATACTTTTCCTAAGTACAAAATATTTGACTCTGCAAAGACTCAGTGACTCAGCACATTGAAATTGCAGATCTCAAGTTTACCGGGTGGATGTGTTCATCCTATCTTACAAGTACTGCTGAGAAGATATTATAAAATGATTAAGGTCAGAGAATTTAAAGAATATATCTTTGGGAGCCAACAAAAGGTAAAATGTTAGAAGGAGGAAAAAGAAACAGTGGTCCTAAAAACAATTCTGATTCTTGAAAAGGTTGTCACACTCAACTAAAAATTAACATTTCAATAGCCCCGGCAGGACCAGGAGGAAATACCTCACTGATGCTAAAAAGGTGGGCAAGCTGGTAAAGAGCCTATTGTTTAATTGGAGCCAGTCTCCTGAAAAAAGGTGAACCTGGCAGTTGTGAAAGCTGTTTGTTGTTATTAGGTGCCTTCCTGTGAGCTCCAAATCATAGCGACCCTCTGTACAACAGAAGGAAACTGCCCATTTTCCTGCACCATCCTCACAATCATTATTAGATTTGCCAGTGGTAGCCACTGTGCCGATCCATCTCATTGAAAGTCTTCCTCTTTTTCCATAAGTCACGACTTTACCAAGCATTGATTTACCTATCCATAGATTAAAAGCTATTATTGTTCACCAAAAGGCGAATAAAATAAATATTTTTATTAGAAAGAATATGTTGTTTGTGTTATTGTTAGTTACTGTGAGGTTGATTCTAACTAAAGGAGACCCCCCCCCCCCCTGCAAGCATACCGAGTTGAACTGCTCCATGGGTTTTCAAGGTTCCGACCTTTTAGAAGTAGATCATCAGGCCTGTCTTCCAAAGTGCTTCTGTGTGGGCTCCTTTCTGCTCTAAATGTTTGTGCCACCCCTGGATGCCTAAAAATCTAGGAAATGTAGACTTTTGAGCATATTTTTAAATAGTAAATATACTGTTGTTGTTATTGTTAAGTGCTGTGGAGTCGGTTCCGACTCTTAGTGACCCTGTATGGGGTTTCAGAGGAGCGGCTGGTGAGTTTGAACTGCCAACTTTGAGTATCAAACCAACCTTGGGGTCCAGTGCTTTTCTTACATGGCCACACCAGGACTCCTGTGTATATATACCAATGATTCCAAACATGGCAAATTACTCAAACCGCAAGGGGAGGCTGCTGCTTCCAGATTCTATAGGTATGAGGTAGATCCAAGGGATCAGTAAAATCTTCTCCTAAGTGATCTGACCCATAGCTATAGCTAGGTACGGCATCAGACAGTGTTAAAAGGCACAAAAGTAAACCATAGTAAAAAGTGAATCATCCTTCACTAACTAGTCTGATCGAAAAGTTAAAAAGTTCTTCTAAATTTAGGTGGATGCATTTTTAATGTGTTCAAGCTGTCAAACGGAGTCCTGGTGTGCTGCTCTGGGCTAATGCACCAGACTACAAAGCTGTTTGAACTGCAAGGTTGGCAGTTCAAGCTCACCAGCTGCTCCTTGAAAACCCTATACAGGGTCGCTATGGGTCAGAATCGACTCAACAACAACAACAACAACAAGCTGTCAAATATTAGTAACATTCTCACTAGTCTTAACTTTTTAAATTCTCAATGAGTTCTCAACTTTAGAATGTTATTTTAGAGCATGACCTTGCCACTGATTCCTGTTTGTATAGATGACCTACACATAACTTTTGTGTCTGAAACAGACTAGCCCTGGATTTACTAATTTCCTTTGATCCATTCAATCTTCACAGCAACACCTGCAAATGGCTACTATTATCCTCATTGAGGGGAGTCCTGGTGTGGCACTGCAGGCTCATGTGCTGGACTACAGTCAGTTTGAACCACAAGGTCAGTGGTTCAAGCTCATCAGTCACTCCTCATAAACCATATACAAGGTCACTATGGGTTCAACCTACTCAATGGCACTTAACAACAACAGTACTCATTTGGGAGTCCTGGTGTGGTGCTGTGGGTTAATGCACATGACTGCAAAGTCACTCTGAACTGCAAGGTCAGCAGTGCAAGCTCACCTATGCAGGGTCACTATGAGACTCCACAGCACACCACCATCATGACCACCAGAATCTTTAAGACCCTCAGGCCTGGTATAATCACACATTCAGTATCCATTGATTTAGTTGGGTATTGCAACAGCCTCTGGGCAGATACAAAGAACACCAACAGCTCTCAACCTGGTAAAGGCCATCCCCACACTGCACCCACAGACCCTCACAGAACAAAGAGGAATCATCGCCACGGGGTTCTGCTAGATTCGGTTCAATTATCTGCCCCATTGGCTCCAGGAGCCCACATTTGGATGTTTGTCATTCTGGTGCAGAAATGTATTCTCTGAAAAATTATGAGGTAGAGGTGGGGAGTGGCTGCCTGGGGCTCTCTTTGAAAGTCTTCACAGAGGATGTGGCTTCTGAACTAAATGTTGAAGGATGAAAAAGATTTCACTAAGAGGAGGCGGGTGTTCTAGACCCAGGACAACATGTGCTGAAGCTGACATATCTAGTAGGGGCTAAGGTGCAGCTGGAGCCCGTGAGAGAGGGAGACGATGAAAAGACCAAGGAGGGGATTTTCTGCTATGTAAAGAGTTCAGAAAGGTATGGCGGTTCCATAGAACTCTCCCCTTTCATGCATGAGACCCTGCTTCCATTCCCAACCAAGGCTTCTTATGTGCAGTTACCACACATCTGTCAAGTGGAGGCTGAAATCCTGTTAGGATGCCGAGCAGCTTTCAGCAGAGCTTCAGGCCAAGAGAGAGTAAGGTCAGGTGATTGACTTCAATAAATCAAGACCCCAATAATGTTGCATTCTGTTGTGCATGGCGTTGCCATGAGATGGCTCCACTGAAAACTTTAAGAAAAATTAAGAGCAAAGGAGTTTAGACGTTTAATCATGCAACAGGGAACTAAGAGTTGTTCTCATGACCCATAGAAATAGGATTCGATTTGCATTTTAGAAAGAAAACGTTTGCCACAAAGTAGAGAAGGGGTCGTGTAGAAGGGACAAGGTGATTGGTGAGATCTATATAAGGGAGTCACAACAATCCTGGAAGATCTGACCCTAACTAAAGTTGTGATGTTGGGACTAGTATGGCAGCCTCACCTGAGAAATACCTGAGGAGATGGGAAGGTTAAATGGTGACTCCAGGCCTCTAACTGTGTCCCTTTGTAGTTACTGTTAAGTGCCATTGAGTCAGTTCTGACTCACAGCAACCCTGTTTGAGAAGTGTCTGAGACAAAGCTGGTAAGCATGAATGACTGACATTAGAGGTCAAATGACCTCTCCTCAGTCCAGTACTTATCCTACCAAGCCCTTAGGCAAGTTCTTAACCTCCTTAAGACCTTACTATTCCAGTTTTGTATGGAAAAACCTACTTCCTGACTTGTGGTGCAGATGAATTGAGATCATGCACGAAACCTGCACATGGTCCTCTTCCAGCTAGTGGTGAGAATAGTGATGGTGGTAACACTGTGGGCTCAGAGTAAACATAGAGAGGAAAGGTCAAGTATCTCCAAGGTTAATCCTGGGTGGGTAAAGGGACATATCATCAAACAGGCTGTGGAGAGAGAATGAAGGCCTAACCTGTAAAAAAAAAAAAAAAAAAAAAAAAAAAAACTTTTGAACATTCTGAACTTGGGATGAATACATGATTTTGTTATGTTGCTTATTAGTGGAAAATGCCAATTGAAAGATGGCTCAGAGCTACAAGTACAAACCCATGAGCCATTCAGGATCACAGGGAATATGAACTCATAGGACATATTGATGGGAATCCCAAGTTGTAAATATCTTGTTTAAAATGAAAGCTCTTGTTCAGGGATGTCAAAAACAGAGAGAATATTCAGCAAATATGGCCTGAGAGCCAACGACATGCCAGGTACTGACTGCCCTAGAGACTAAGACTGAACACACAGACTGACCGACCTATGAAGAGCTCACGTAGTGACAGGGAAGTCAGTAAGCCCTCTGTACCTGGAGAGGAGGCATCACTTCAAGGGAAGGCAGGGTGCGGTGTTCTTGAGCACCTGGCCGAGGCCCAAGTAGCTCCAGGAGCCTGGTAAGGCCAGGTCGCTGTGAGGAGGTAACATTTAAACTGAGACCTAAGATTATGCTGCTGTTGTTAAGAGCCCTTGAATCGATTCTGACTCACAGCAACTCTGTAGTGGATCTGTACCATCGAGCCTGTGGTTAGCAGTTCAGCGTTTATCCACACCTGAACCTAAGACTATAGAAAACATTAAACTACCACTGATGGGTGCTGTTAAATCAATCCCACTCAGAGAAATTATGTGACAGTAGAGCTGTCCCACAGGGATTTCTAGGCTGCAAACTATGGACGCAGATTGCTGACAGAACTGCTTGGTGGGTTTGAAGCACCAACCTTTGGATCAGTAGACAGTCTCTTAACCATTGCATCACCAGGGCTTCTTAACTGTTGTTGT
>NW_006408527.1:23954485-23979235 GCF_000296735.1 Chrysochloris asiatica | reverse complement strand
CAGGTTGTTAATGAGTCTTCCTCCAATCCTGATGCCACGTTTTTTCTTCATAGAACCGAGCTTCTCAGATTATGTGCTCAGCATACAGGTTGAATGAGTATGGTGAAAGAATACAACCTTGTTGCACACTTTTCTTAATTTTGAACCATTCCCATGTTCTGTTTGAACACTATTATTATTTCCATCTTTAAGGAAACAGTATCACAGAGACATTAAGTAACTTGCCCACACAGCTGTGCTCTGTTAATGGAGCAAAGACCCAGCCAGCAGAGTTCCAAAGTCTGTGTTCTGGCCTCCCACTGCATAGAGTGATAAAAGCTACAACAAAGTGAGAGTTAATCACAATGCTGCCACAGTGGTTAAAAACATAGGCTCTAACTGAAAATAATGTGATTGGTGTTACAGATTGAATTGTGTGTCCCCCTCCCCAAAATACACTGTAAACCCTAACCCCTACGTTTGTGGACAAGATCCCTAGTAGTGCAATGATTAAGCACTTGTCAGCTAACCTAAAGGTAGGCAGTTCAAATCCATGTGCTGCTTAGCAGGAGAAAAGACTAGTGATCTGTTCCTGTAAATATCATAGCCGTGAAAACCCAATGAAGCAGTTCTACTCTGTCACATGGGGCTGCTGTCAGTTGGAACTGACTGGATGGCACACAACAACATACTGTGCATGGAATCCCATTTGAAAACAGAGTTTCCTTTGTCATGTACCAGTATGTTGTTGATAACCACTCTTGTTGCTAAGCTCTGTCTCTGAGGCTGTAAATCTGTGCAGTTATAGCAAGTCTCACCTGTTTCCCTTGGAGTGTCTGGTGGGCTCAACCCACTGACCTCGTGGTTCCAAGTGCAGTGCTTATCCTCTAGAGCCACCTCCAGGCTCCCATACTAGTATTTCATTGTTGATAAGTGTCATCAAGTCATTCTGATTCATAACAGTCCTGTAAAGGGTTTCTGAGGATGTAAATCTTTGCAGGACCAGAAAGTCTCCACTTTCTTCTGTAGAGCCGCTAGTGGTCTTGAACTGCCGACCTTGTGATTTGCTGACCAATGCTTATTCTTTAGAGCTACCATTCTCCCATACCAGTATGTTGTTGTTGAGTTGGTTCTGACTCATGGTGGCCCTATATAGAGTTTTCAAAGAGCTGCTAGTAGGTTTGAACTGCCAACCAGTTCTGATCCTACACCGCCACACCAGGAGTCCATACCAGTATAGGGTGTGTCTTAAACCTCTGAGATATTAAAATGAGCAGACTAGGCACAGAAGCAAGGAAGCACAGTTGGGGTAGATGTTAGACCACATGAAGATTGGCAAGGAACCAAGGCACAAAAGCTAAGAAGAGACAAGGTCTTTCCTTCCCCAGAAGCCGACACAGAGAAAAAAAAAGCCTTCCCCTAGAGCCACTGAATTCGGACATCAAGCCTCCTTCTTGTTGTTGTTAAGTGCCGTGGAGTTGGTTCCGACTCATAATGACCTCGCACAGGGTTTCCGAGGCTGTAAATCTTTACGGGAGCAAAGCCTCATCTTTCTCCCGTGGAACCGCTGGTAGTTTCGAACTGCTGGTCTTGCGGTTCACAGCCCAATTTGTAACCATCAAGCTACAAGAGCTCCTTTCAAGCCTCCTAGAAGTTTGTTTAAAGTGGGTGTTTTTTAAAGCCACCCACTCGTGGTATTTCTGGTAGAGTGGTACTAGATAACTAAGACATTGTTTGATATGCTAATATTTCAATATTAACGCATTAATATTTAATTAGTCTGGAGGCTCCGATTTAAATCCCGGCTTTGCTATTCACTATTCTGGAGATAAGTTACGAGTCTCAGTTTTCCTCATCTGTAAAATGGGTCTAACACAACTCAAGGATTATTCTGAAGAGAAAGGGATATAGCCCATGTGAAAATACTTAGCACAATCTACCACACAGCTGGTTGATGTTAGAGAAAGTTTCTATTGCAGATAACACACCGTTCCTATCTAAATAAAAAGCTGTAGTTTAGAGCAGGGACAGCACTAAAAACAAGAACGTCTAGCTAATAGTCTACGAACCAATCGCTATTCTGAGAAAAAGCCTGTTGTTAAGTCAGGCCCGAACCATATAACAACTCTGTTTGGGGATTCCGAGTGTGAATCACTGACCTTGTGGTTCAAAATGACCTTACATTCCAGTGCTTTATCCCACTGCGCCATATCAGAAGTCCCGAGGAGAGTGAAGAATCCTGAGTGGGGTGAAAAACTCAATTTCAGAACTCTAATCACCTGATGGGTTTTAATTTATATGGGAAATGAAGTGATTTCATTTGCTGCTGTGAAAGTTGGACTCCTGGTGTGGTGCTGAAGGGTCAGTATTGAACAACAAACCACTCAACAGTGGCACTTAACAACATTGAACAACAAACCATTTGACTATGGCACTTAACAACAACAACTATGAAAGTTAGCTCAGATACTCTAAAGGAAAGTTCATGTCATCGAAACCCAGTTCACTCTCAAGTGACTCAATTAGAAAGAGTTGTATTCTTCTGCACTGTATCTTTTCTCCCAAGGCCTTTCCTCATTCTAAAGTATTGTCCCTGAGGAGGTAGAAAGCAAAATAGCAAAATGAAAGCAAATTAGCTCTTAGGAAGAACAGGTCCAAATACAAGGGTAAGTCAAAAAGTATTACTACAAAACCATAGAAAACTGTATTAAGCAAAAATAAATAAAATGTGAAGTTGTTGTTCTATTGTTTCTCAACAGATCCTCCATCTAGATTTACCCATTTCTGAAGGCGGTGCTTCAGTGTCTCTAACCTAGTCCTGGTGTGGCGCTGTGAGTTAATGTGCTGGACTGCAAAGTCGTTTGAACTGCGAGGTCGGTGGTTCAAGCTCACCAGCGGCTCCTTGGAAATCCTATACAGGGTCGCTATGGGTCAGAATTGACTCAATGGCACTTAACAACAACAACAACAACCCTCTTCTCCCAAAGAATTCTGCACTCCTTAACTTACACCATGTCAAAAAGGCAACATTGGCATCCTCAAAGGACACAAATCTTTTCAACATTCTTGAAAGAGTTTTGGAAACTAAAAGTGATCTAAAGGGAGAAGATCAGGGCTGTATCATAGTGGGTGGGGTAAGGTTTCCCAATGAAATTCTCAAAGGGCAGCCCTTGTTACCCTGGAAGAAGAAGCAGACACATTGTCCCCATGAAAAAACTTTCCTTGGCACAAACTCCCTGACCGTTTTCCATTGTCTTAAATTTATTCATAGTAAGTTCCTTGCTTGTTCACCATCCTGTATCCTTCAAGAAAATCAAGATTACCCCTTTGTTGTTGTTAAGTGCCTTTGAATCAGTTCTGACTCATAGACACCCTGTATAGGGTTTCCGAGAAGCAGCTGATGGGTTTGAACCGCCAACCTTGTGGTTAGCAGACCAACCTTATCTTACAGCGCCACCCCAGATTATCCCTTTGTTGTTGTTGTTAAGTGCTGTCGGGTCAGTTAGGAGTGGCTTATGAACTTGAATTGCCGTCCTTGCATTTTTAAACCAAGCTGCGATTGTAGTCCAGCACATTAACCCACAGTGCCATACCAGGACTCCTTTAGAATCCAAAAAAAGTCAATCATAACCTTCTGTGCTAACCTTTCTGCCTTGAATTTAACTGGCTGAGTAGATCCCCTCAGAATCAAACCACTGCTTTGATTGGAAGGCACCTTAATGAGACTGTGATGGTGGTGGTTATCGGCTGCGGAGTTGGTTCCAACTCATACCAACCCTGCATAGGGTTTCTGAGGTTATAAATCTTTACAGGAGCAAAAAGTCTCATCTTTCTCCCTCGGAGCAGCTGGTAGTTTCAAACTGTTGTCCTTAAGCTTAGCAGGACTATACGCTACCAGAGCTCCTTCTAATGAGACTAAGACAAGCGTATTCCTTAGGGAACTGGTTGGCAGCCATCCAATGATTAAAGAGATATGTTTTGTTTGGAATAAACCTGTATGTACCTGTATGAACTGGAACCCTAGCAACAATACTTTCTGACTGACCCTCGTATCCCAAAGTGTCACATTAAGCACCATAGATAACATAGCCACTGTGCCTTGTTGGTCAGAAAGGATTTGTTGTTGTTGAATGCCCTCAAGTCGGTTCAGACTCATAGTGACCCTGTTTAGGGCTTTTAAGGAGCAGCTGTTGGGTTTGAACTTCCGACCTTGTGGTCATCCTACAGCACCACACCAGGACACCTCAGGATATGTTTATTGTTGTTGTTCAGTGCCATGGAGTAGATACCAACTCATAGTGACCCATAGGGTTTCTGAGGAGTGGCTAGTGGGTGGGTAAATCAAGACAGGGTGTAATTAGGGCTTTAAACAAGGTGGACACTGGTTTCCTGAAGTGGCATTGAGGGAGGGCATCAACCAGGCCTTGTGAATCCCAGCTCTGCCTGCCTGAATCTCCCTTGGCATCCACCACCCAGTATTCCCCAGGTGGAGGCATTCACTGAGATTAGGAACATTTCTGACCTTTATATTCATACTTCAGGTGCCAGGAGAAATAGAAGAGGATTTCAAAACATTTGTGGACAAATGAAATGAAAAAGATATTGGAATTTTCCACAAACTTTTTGAAATTCCGTCATGTAACCTCTTCTGGAAATCCTTCCCGGAGCACCTGCCCCTCTGAGATTTCCACCTGGACAGGCTTCCCTGACCCTCTGGCCCCAGCACGGACACATTCTACCCCTATATAAATTCACACCATCATTCTACTTTATAGTACTCAGCACGGTGGGAAAGTATCCTGTTTGTTCATTTTTTTAATGGTTTATTTTCTGCCTCACCCTCTGCTAAAAATTGTAAGCTCCTTGAGTGCCTAGATATTGTCTTTCTTGTTCGTCCTTACAGTCCCAGCACCTGGCAGGAAGTAGAGAGTTCAATAAATATTTATTGAATCAATAAAGGAACTTGGAATGATCCAGTTACACAGGATGAAAAGTAAAAGCTGAGTTGGAGAAAACAGTGACTAGCTCATCCTCATCTAGTCAGACAGGAAGAGACAGGTGGCTAGAAATCTAGTAAGCAGAAACCCCACAGAAGTGGACTGACTGGTAGCAGAGAATCTCTGAGAAGGTTTGACCAGGAGAGTCCCTCAAACAGAGTTGTCCTTGGGAATGGTAAATCTGGCAACTGTGACTAGGATGGATTGAAATGAAGATATTGTTGTTGTTGTTAAGTGCCGTTGAGTCGGTTCCGACCCATAGCAACCCTGTATAGGGTTTCTGAGAAGCAGCTGGTGAGCTTGAACCACCGACCTTGCAGTTCAAACTGCTTTGCAGTCTGGCGCATTAACCCACAGCACCACACCAGGAGTCCTGAAGTGAAGATAGTAAACTCATAAGAAAACCTTTATTAACCCCTAAAACTGGCAAAAAGGATGAAGTCTGTCAAGTGCTAGAATTTGGTGAAAGTT
This sequence comes from Chrysochloris asiatica, assembly GCF_000296735.1. Lineage (NCBI taxonomy): Eukaryota > Metazoa > Chordata > Mammalia > Afrosoricida > Chrysochloridae > Chrysochloris > Chrysochloris asiatica. The sequence goes on along the minus strand of NW_006408527.1, from coordinate 23,973,788 downwards.
TTCAAAGGATTGAAATTTGGTAGTATTCTTAAAAATGAAATCCTGTATATTCAAAACGTAGTGGTTGTTTAGGAATGCAGTGGACAAAGAAATTTACATGTATTCAACATACATTAAAAATAACAGGAGCATTGTTTATAATAATGAAAAACTTCAATAATTGAAATGCCCACTAAAGGCTGATCAATCACTTTTGGTATTATTCATACCAAGCAACAATGAAAAAGAATAAACTGGAAATTATATATGAGGAGGCTTCAAGAAGTTCTTTTTATCTTTTAATTCCATTTTTTTCCATGAATTTTTTGAAGCCCCTTCAGATATACCCCAGTGCATTCAAATAGATTCTGACTAATAGTGAGCAGCGAATCTCTAGGACAGAGCAGAACTGTTTCCTAGGGTTTCCAAAGACTGTGACCTTTTTTTTTCAAACTTTCTTATTGTGTTTTGGAGGAAAGTTTGCAGAGCAAATTGCTTTTCTACTCAACAATTCATACACATTTTGTTTTCTGACATTGATTGCAACCCTCACATTGTGTGAGTGCTGTTCCCACTTTCTTCCTGTGTTTACCATTTCCCTTTGTTCTTCTTCCCTACTCTTCCTTGCCTTCTGAGCTTTACAGCTGGGCTGCCCTTTTTGATCTCAAATGCTTAATTGTTTTAAGAAGTCCATACTGCCCTGATGTTATTGTTCACTTATAGGCCTATCTATTGTTTGGCTAGGAGTCTTGGTGTGGTGCTGTGGATTAATGCCTCAAACTGGAAAATCCCTTGAACTGCAAGATCAGTGGTTCAATCTCACCAGCTGCTCCTTGGAAACCCTATACAGAGTCACTATGGGTCAGAACCAACTCGACGGCACTTAACAAAAATAGTCTTTACAGGGGAACACTGGTGGCTCTGTAGGATAAGCACTGGACAGCTAATCCCAGTTTGCAGTTCAAACCCACCAGCCATGTCCATGGAAGAAAAATGAGGCTTTCTACTCCTATAAAGATTCACAGGCTCAGAAACCCTATACACAGTTGCTATGTCTTGAGGGCACCTAAAAACAACAGCAGTCTTTATCAAAACAAAATGCCACATCTTTTTTCCACAGAGTGCAGGGCTGTGGATTTGAACCATTGTCCTTTCAATTAGCAGCTGAGTGCTGGAACCACAGCACCACCGAACTCCTATGAGTTCATGTAAATACATAAAAACTACATAAAAGTGTACATCAAACTACACATGGGCTCTGGGAAGAAAGGAAGAGGAGGAAATGGGACTGAAGTTAGTATTCAAAAGGAACTTCCCCTTATCTCCAATGTTTTATTTCTTTAGAAAATCATGGAAACAGACATGACAAAAAAATGTTGACAATTGTTCATTTTGGATAATGGGGTTACATGCATGTTTACTTTGTTCTAATTTTATGTATTTTTAAAGTGTTCTCAAAATAAAAGCGTTTGGGTTTTTGTTTTGTTTTTTAAACTTAAAAAACAACAAAACACAGGTGATATCGTTGAACTAAGAGGGCCTGTTCGGAGATAATAGTGCCAGTTTGTTATTGTTGCTGTGTGCCTGTGGGTCAATTCCAACTCATAGCAACCCTACAGGACCCACAAACCCATATGGTTTTCAAGATTGTGAACTTTATGGAAGTAGATTGCCACAGCTTTCTCCCACAGAGCGGCTGGTGAGTTTGAACGATCGACGTTTAATTTCACCAGCCGTGCACTTAACCACTGTGTCATCAGTGGTCCTTATAGCATCAGCTCTGGTAGCATAATGGTTATGAGTTGGGCTGCTAGCTCAAAGTCAGGGGTTCAAAACTACCACCTGTTCGGTGGAAGAAAAATGAAGCTTTCTGCTCCCGTAAAGATTGACAGAAACTCTGCACGATTGCTGTGAGTCCGAACGACTCCACGGCACACCACCACCACCAGCAGCCACCAAGCCAAAGTGATAAGGATCAGAAGCAAGAGAGATGCTAACTTAAGATGGAAAAAGGAGCAGGGTACATTTGTAGAGAGAGATAAGGAACCAGAAAGGATGAAGAATTAAAAATTATACTTTTTTTTTTTTTTTAATGTTGGGGCAAGAATACAAATTCCATTTTAGAAGGTCTGCGGTATTAATGAGACATCCAAGTGATGTCCAGAAAGAAGGCTGGATTCAATTTGAAAGCTTAGAGAAAGCCCTAGGGCTGAAAAACTCTGTCCTAGTAACATTAGGAATAAAATGGGTACCTCAGTCAATTAACCTTAAAAAGAACTTTTTTAAAAAAGGCACTGTGGGTTAATGCGCCAGACTGCAAAGCCGTTTGAACTGCAGTGTTGGCAGTTCAAGCTCACCAGCTGCTCCTCAGAAACTCTACACAGCGTCGCTATAAGTCGGAACCAACTCTAAGACATTTAACAACACGAGAGTTAGTTGGAGTCCTGGTGTGGTGCTGTGGGTCAATGCACTGGACTGCAAAGTCGGTTTGTACCGCAAGTATTGGCGGTTCAAGCTCACCTGCTGTTCCTAGAAAACCCTATACAGGGCTGCTATAGGTCAGAAACGATCCCCCCACCCCACCTCCCTGCAAAAAGTTGATAGTTTTAGCTCGTCTCTAAAGAAGGAAACACAGGAGACTGAGTCTGGGTATCTCTGGGACAGAGTCAAGAGTGGAACTGAGAACCCTGGGCCTGTCATTCCAAGTTACTAAAACCAGGAGCTCTTGCTAACCCCAGCAGAATTTACTCCTTCACAAGAATGTCCTTCCTTCTTCCGGGACAGGTAAGGCAGTTAGATCCAAAGAGCGTGGATGAAGGTAGAATCTCCACTGAGTAGTATCCAATCTGTCTGGGCAGGGCTGATGAAAGGAGATGCGGATAGGTCTCTTGTGATACAATAGTGAATAATTGTTATCAGGACTGATTGTGAGGGTTGGAAATGTAAAGGTAGACATTTTGTAGCAAAAGGAAGGGAGTGGTTGACTTTGCAGAACAGGCACGGAGGACCCTGGGACCATCAAGGGAGAAGAGCAGAATGCAGGACCCTACCCAGAGAAGCCGTGACACCAGAGATGAAGACATGGAGGGATGGAGTGGCTGGGGACTTTAGGCCCAGAGAGGAAGAGGGGCTGTGTTTGCAGGGTAGACCCTTTGGTTGGTTGATGATGCATGGAAGGGATTGTAATCATGGCAATGAAACGATATACGATAGGGTGAATATAAAACTAATGTTCTCCCATGTAAACTATCACGTAGTTTACAACAAAACATAAAAAAAAAGTAGTTGGCAGTAAGAGATAAAAAGGTTGGCCTAAAAGTTGCAACTTGGTTTAAAAATATTTGAATTCAAGTGATTCCCTTCTCTAACCTTTGCTTTTAAGAGGGTTTAGCTGAAACCCACTGATGCAAGGTAACAATAACTGTAATTAAGGTAACTTTGAGGGTGATTTCTTTTTAAAGTTCTCTGTACAGACTCGGTTAAATTAAAATAAAATGGTACTGTTTAAACTGGTTGCTGTTTTGGGTGTTTGTTCGAGTTAGTACTATCTTGGACACGCTGAGCTCCTTATAGCCACAGCTCTGGCCTGCTGATACAGACCTTATAAAGCCAGCATCTAGGGACTGTGTATATTAGGATTTAAGAGATTATTTTACTAGCATAAAGTTGCTGTGTAGCCTTCCGATAAATGGCTTGTCTTTCCATTAACAAATGGTAGCGTTTGAAAGCATTTGGAATTAAACAAAAGCTGGGGAAAAAAAGGCCTAGTGTATTAAAAGTGAGGTTTCCTGACAAGATGAGATAGCTTCTGTTAAAAAACAAAACAATTCCATTGTAGTTTCTAATCATTCCTTTCTTGTGGGATTTAAAATTGCTTTTCCATCCATTTCTTTCACTCTCATATTCCTTATTCAAATTTTATAAATTAAAAAAGGATGAGCTAAATAACTTCCCCAAAGTCACAGAAATCATTCATAGCAGAAACCAAACAATAGCTCAAATTTGATTTAGCAAATAAGAACGTAACAGTGCATTGTGGCACTGTAGGTAAAGCACTGGACTGCTAACTGCAAGGTCAGCAGTTCAAACCCACCAGCTTCTTCTTGGAAAGTTAACAACAAAAATTTATATTCCTAGGGTGATCACTTTCATTGACATGTTACATAATGCTTTTTTAATGGAATTAAAAATAAGGAGGCAATGTTGTTAACTGTCACTGAGTGGGTTCCGACTCAGTGACTCTGTATGGGGTTTGCAAGGAGCAGCAGGTGGGCATGAACCAGTTAGAAATATGAAAGCCACCATTAATTATTACCAAGTCCTCTGGAGCAACAAAAAAAGTTGATGCTAAAAATAAATAAATAAATAATGTATCTTATAAAGTTATCTATAAATTTAAGCCTTCATGGTATTCATTAAAGGTTATTTGTTGTTAAGTGCTTTTGACTTGGTTCAGACTCATAGCGACCCTGTATAGGGTTTCCAAGGAGCAGCTGGTGAGTTTGAACCACCTACCTTGTGATTCAAATCAACCTTGCAGTCCAGGGCTTAGTTCACAACACCACACCAGGATTCAATTCATTAGTTAAAAAGCCATAAATCTTCCTTTCTTGTTGCTAAAATATTCCTAAACAGGCATGCAAAGTACCAAAAACCATGTCAGCCACAACACATACAAATCCATCACTCAACCTTAATCCATTATTCTCGCCAAGGTCAGTATTCCTGAAATTTTCTGTTGCAGAATGAATAGATGTTTTGTAAGGACTATCTATTCAGACAGAAAAAAGGGGGGGGGGGGAATGAAAACAAGAAACGATTATCTATTCAACTAGTACTGAGCAAATTCCAAGTATGAAATCCTTTGTTTGCTTTAACTTTCTTTTTAACCTACCTTGGGACTGCAATCCATCAAAAACAAAACAAAAACCCATCTTGTGAGGTTTTGCTAGAGATTTTCTTCCACAGACCTCAGCAGAGACTTTGGTTTTAGTTTGCAGTCAGGAACTGGAACCCAGAGCTATCTATTTGCATTTCAACGCCCTTCCCTTTCTTTTGTTTTCTGTCCTTCAAGAGGCTCAACCACTTCAAATAGCAGGTAAGGTGGTTACATCACTCTAATGACCCTAGAAATCTCAGAAGGAGAAAACTTTAGCAAACAATGCAATTGCTTTAGTTTAAAACTACCACTTACTTCATCAGCCAAGGCTACAAAGCTCATGCTAGGCCAGCTCGTTAAAGATTTACCTTAGTTTTTATTCTCTCTGTTCTGTAGAGGGGAATGTGAAAGGTATGTGTGTAGCAGTTCTGCCTCCTAGAAGCTGTCCCAAATTACACCTTTAAAATGTCCCTAGGAATTTACAAATCACAAAATGCACATACATTTTCGCATTTGATTCTATGAGCAACAATTTCTTTTTTTGCTGAAGGTGCTCTCCTATGTTGTCGTTTAACAATATCAAGTCGGCTCTGATTCATAGGGAGCCTGTATACGGGTTTCTGAGGAGCAGTTGGTGGATTTGAACCACAGACCTTATAGTTCACAGTCCAGTGCTAATCCTACAGCACGACACCAGGACTCTAAAAGCTAGATTAAAGAGCCCCATGTGTGCAGAGCTCTCCCATAACACTTCCAGAATTCAGAGGGAAAAAATTGCTTTGTAGGTTGAAGAGCAGGAGGTTAGTATCCATATAATCTGTGGACCCAGGACTTGAAGGACAGGAAGCCACAGATGTTGCTGGCCATACCCATTCAGATGATCACATGGTCAAGATTCCATAACGTGATCCAGAGGGCAGCTTTCCAGGGATTATTCTTCCAAGAGATAAATATTTACAGACCTAGAAATTTTTAATAGACAAATCTCCAGGGTCTGAGTTGAAAAAAAGAAAAAGGATATTATAATGAGGTCTAGAGTCATAGATTAGAGAAGGAAGGACCACAGGGTTCATTTCCTAAAAGCTCTGTAGTCACACAGCTGGTTTATGACAGGTCAGGGACTATAAAACCAGCCTCTAAACTCCCAATCCCGAGCTCTCCCGCCTTGGGTTACCTCATATGTTTACAGAGATTATCTAATGTGAGATTTTGCTACACTGAATTCTGGGATTTGGTAAATCTGCCTATACTAAATATACACCTATAGTCCTGGACTCCCAGTGTGGTGCTGTAGGATCAGCACTAGACTGCGAACCACAAGGTCTGCAGTTCAAAGCTACCAATTGTTCCTTAGAAACCCTATACAGGTCACAATGAGTCAGAACCAAATGATGGCACTTTACAACGGAGCAACAGTCCTGCTGTGGAGCTGAGAGTCCGGGAGTGGCGCTGTGGGATAAACACTACACTATAAGGTTGGTTTAAACTGAAAGGGTGGTGGTTCAAATCCACCAGTTGCTCCTAAGAAACCCTGTACATCAATTATGACTTGATAGCACTTAACAACAACAACATAGTTTTCAAGGGCGTGAGTGGTGGTTCAGAGGTAGAACTCTCACCTTCGGTGCAGGACACCTGGGTTCTATTCCAGACCACTGTTCCTCATGCACAAACACCACCATCTGTCAGTGGAGATTTGTTGCTATGGTGCTTCCAGACTAAGTCCGCACTAGGACTAGTGATCTACTTCCTATAATCAGCCAATAAAACTATGATTTACAACAGTGTGATCCTCCAAGTGATCATGAGGATGACACGGGATTGGTCAACATTTAACTCCATTGTGCATGGCGTCTCTATGGGCAACAGCTAACACACAACAACAAAAATTTTTAAGGACTGACCTTTATTGACTGAAATATTCAAACAACGTGACTCACAACTCCAACTCCAACGGTTCTTAAAAATATCGGGGACTGGAATTTATTGCAACATGTGATATGTGGATGACACAACCTTGCTTGCTGGAATCAAGAGGATTGAAATACTTACTGATGAAGATCACAGATTACAACGTTCAGTATGGATTGCACCTGTAGACACTTAGGAAAAAACAAAAATCCTCACAGCAGGACCAGTAAATAACATTATGATGTTGTTTTAATTGTCATCAAGTTGGTTTCAACTCATAGTGACCCTGTATAGAGTTTCCAAGGAGTGGCTGGTGAGCTTGAATCATTGAGCTTGCAGTTCAAACTGACTTTGCAGTCCAGTGCATTAATCCACAGTGCCACACAAGACTCCAACATTATGAAAAACAGAGAAAAGACTTACACTGTCAAAGATTTCATTTTGCTTGTATCCATAATCAATACTCACAGAAGGGGAACAGTCAAGAAATCAAATGATGTATTGCATTAGGCAAATCTGCAAAAGACATCTTTAAAGTGTTCAAGAGCAAAGATGTCACTTTGAGAACTAAGGTGAGCCTGACCCAAGTCAATAGCCTCATATGCATGTGAAGGGTACACAATAAAGAAGACCAAAGAATAATCCATTTGAATTACGGTGTTGGAGAAGAGTATTGAAAGTGCCATGGGCTGTCTGAAGAACAAACAAATTTGTCTTGGAAACAGTGCAACCAGAATGTTCCTTAGGAGTGAGAATGGAGGGATTTTGTCTCTTGCACTTTGAACATGTTGTCAAGAAAGACCAGTCCCTGGAGAAGGACATCATGCTGGGTAAAGTAGAGTGTCAGCAAAAAAGTGGAAGACCTCCAGCAAGTTGGAATGGCACAGTGGCAGCAGTAATGGGCTCACATGTGAGGATGGCACAGGACAGGGCAGTGATTCATTCTGTTGTGCATAGGGTCACTGTGAGTCAGTATTGACTCAACAGCCTCTAACAACAATGCAATGTATTGATCGCTCTACTTTCTCTCAATTCATCATCTCTGCTCACTGGTGGCATAGTGGGTTACTCATTTGGTTGCTCACCCATAAAGATTAATAGCCTCGAAAATATTACATAGGGTCACTATGAGTCAGAATTGACTTGCTGGCAGGGTGTTAGTGTTTTTTAGTTCTGTTTACTTTGTTGCTGTTGCTGTTGCTGAGTGCCTGCAGTTGGTTTGAACTCATAGCAAACCTGGTTTCCGAGGAGCAGCTGGTGGGTTTGAACCACCAAACTTGCCATTAGCAGTCTATCCTATAGCCCCACACCAGGACTCCCTGCTCACTTTGCTTTCCTCGTTTTTTCAGTTTAGGTTCTATGGTCTGTTATTCTAATGACCTTTATGCCAGTCTCTTAAACAACCTTTCAGTTAACAAGAGCCTAGCACCACCACCAATGCTCCTATAACGTGGCTGTTGTTTGTTGTTGCTAAGTGCCATTGAGTCAGTTCCAACTCTTAGTGACCCTATATAGGGTTTCTATATAGGGCGCAGTTGGTGAGCTAGAACCACCGACCTTGCGGTTCCACACCAGGACTAGTGGGCACCATGTTAGAAAAGACAACCCTACATGGTCTGCTCCCTGCCCACCCATCCTATCTCTGTCTTGCCTTATTTTACAAAGGCTCCATTTCTCTGACCTCAGTGCCTATCCCATTTTCTTCCTTGTCCACTCTAGTTCAGCCAGAACAGTGACTTCCTTACTGGAATACACCAAGAGTGCTCATGCCTCAGGGCCTTTGCTCCTGCTATTATCTCTATGGGACACTTCCTGACATTCATAAACAAGCTCAGAGCTCCCTTACTTCCTCCAGGTCTCTGTTCCAATGTTGTCTGATGAGAAAGGCTGAGAGCACTATCTAAAATAATACCCTTCCCACCCTTGTTGTTGTTGTTATTAGGTGCCATCAAGTCAGTGCTGACTCATAGCGACCTTATGCACAGCAGAACAAAATACTGCCCGATCCTGGGCCAACCACACTATTGTTGCCACGCTTGAGCCCATTGATGCTGCCACTTAGTCAATCCATCTTGCTGGGGCTCTTCCTCTTTCTCTCTGACCCTCCACCTTACCAAACATGATATCCTTCTCCAGCAACTGGTGCCTCCTGACAATATGTCCGAAGTATAAGAGACAAAGTTAGGCCACTCTGGCTGTACTTCTTCCAACACAGATCTGTTGGTTCTATGGGCAGCCCATGGCACTTTCAATATTCTCCTTACTCTTGATTTCCTTACTCTGCTTCTTCATTAATAGCATTTATTTACATCTGATATTGTATGCTCTTTTGTTTACTTATTGTCTGTCACCCTCAACAGGGGATCGGCTTTGTTCACTCTCTGCAATAATCCTTACTGGTGGTAGCTGCTGTTAAGACAATTCCCACTCATAGCATCTTTTACTGCCCTGTTGTTGTTGTTAAGTGCCGTCAAGTCGGTTCTGACTCATAGCAACCCTGTATAGGGTTTCCAAGGAGCAACTAATGAGTTTGAACCATGGATCTTGCGGTTCAAACTGACCTTGCAGTCCAGTACATTAACCCACAGCGCCTGTAGGGTTCTGTTTTTGTTAAGTGTCACTGAGTTGGTTCCAACTCAGAGCAGCTGGTAGGTTTGAACTAGCAGCCCAGTATAGGGTATCCAAAGCTGTAAATCTTTACGGGAGCAGAAAGCCTCATCTTTCTCTTGTGGAGTATCTGGTAGATTTGAACTCTGACCTTGCGGTTAGCAGTCCGACTGGTAATCCACTAAACTACCTAAACTTCTTGAATAGTGGCTGTCTCAAAAGAAGTGTTCGTTTTTTAAAATGCTGAATTTGATCAATGAGTATGATGGCTTTAAAGTGATAAAGACTGTTTACCACTGTCTCATCCTTTAGGCTTGGGGTCCAGCAGCTATTCAGTGGGGAAACCCTGAGGCTTGGGTTTCTCTGTGTGACAGCATCCTCATTTGTAAGAGGAGACCTAGGTGCTCTATTGCTAGTCAACACAACAACCCATTTGCCAGTAAGGAAATAGGTTACCTAAGCTGCTCAAACTAGGTTAAGTGACCTACACCTTGCACGTCATGAGTGAATTTCAGTAACCATCAGAAAACTCTTCTAAGGGCAGCTAGAAAGAGGTACCTAAAGGTAACTACATAGCTTCATTATTAAATCTCTCTACTTATTCTATGCTTTCATAGGGGGGAAATGAGAATAACTACTTCTATAACACAGACTGGCACAATGGCAGCGGCAATTGGCAAAGTGTAGAAACAATTGTGAGGATGAATAACACAGGACCAGGTAGTATTTTGTTGTTTTATGCAGAGGGTCACTGTGAGTCAGAACTGACTTGATAGCACCTAAAAAAAAATAACATGGTGGTGATAGTGTGCCGTCGAGTTAGTTCTGACTCATAGTGACACTGCATAGGGTTTCCAAGGCTGCAAATCTTTCCTAGAGCAGAAAGCCTCATCTTTCTCTGGAAGAACAGCTGGTAGCTTCAAATTGCTGACCTTGAGGTTGGCAGCCTGACTCACAACTACTACGCTACCAGAGCTCCTTAACATAGAACACTAAATTAAAAATCTCTTAATATAATGGACAGAGTGAATGTTACTTTCAATATCACCTGTTACTCCTCCTCTCAATGGCTAAGTCCTTCTAATTAATTGCAATTCGATTTTTAAAATACTAAATAATATTTCATTGACCTTCATGTTTGAAGATACTGCATAACGAACAAAAAAGATGTTTGTTATGCTAGAATTTTAAAATCAGCAAATAAAGTAATGGTTAGTAAAGTCAAGAGTAGATCCACTGCTAACCAAAAATAAGTGATATTTTTGTTTTTATCTCCTACAATAGCATCTGTTTTGCTATTAATGAGGAGCAGGGATGGTCTAAATAAATTCAAGCTACAGGTAGTCAAAATAATTGAGGCAAAAGACATCTGCCATTTCAACCATTTTTACACGTACAATTTAATGATGTTACATTTATGTTTTATCTTTAGTCTTTATCACCTACACCGTGAGATCTTTTGGTGGAAATGTCAAACGGTAAACATTGGTTTGTGGTTCACATCCTGCTCTTTTCCACTGTTGCTCTGCAGAAACCCCAGCGAACCAGGAAATCACGAACTGGGCTATAAAGTCAAAATGCAATTGGAGTCATACACAGGACAGAGACTCTAGGAAATCTGGGGGGATTTGGGACTGCCTAAAGAGCCCTGGTGGCACAGTAGTTAAGCGTTGGGCTGTTACTCAAAAGGTTAGCAATTTAAACCCACCGGTTGCTCTGAGCGCAAGATTTGGCTGTCTGTTCCTATAAAGATTGCAGCTTTGGAAACCCTATTGGGTAGTTCACCTGAGTCTCCCACTGTGGGTTTGATTTGGTTTGGTTTCTAATACCTTTGTTTGTCAGAGGGGGGTTTCCCAGGTCAAGCAATTTGCTCCTCTGTATAGGCAGTGTGACTCATCACCCAAGACCAAGGTGTCCTAACTTCCTGGCAGTCACCATAATCAAATGATTGTCCTGCAGTTGGTTTGGGAGATAGTGACAGTAAGACAGAGAGAGACAATCTCTATAAAGATCTACATATGATGCTTCTGAAGCTTCACAGTTATGAATTGCAAATTACTTTTAAAAATTACTTCTCTCAAAATACCCAGACACCTGGCCACAGACTGCCAACCCAATGCTGAAATAGATCCCTTGACTTCCACCATTCTGCTGCATTTGATCACAGTGACAAATATGTTTGCCAAAAGTAACATGAACAACTCTGGGAACTGATGACAAAATTGGGATTGGTCCAAATTTCTCAAAAGTGATGGCTCTGTTGTCTAGAATGTTTCATGGCCAGGCCATTTTTCTGAACACATCAGTTCTTCACAATGGAAGCAATTAGAAGAAAATCACATGTGCAAAGAGCTTCTCGCTCTGCCTAATATGGGAATGATAATTAACTGTCCAAAAATGTAAGCATGTTTATGGCTGATGATTCACCTTTAAAGTTGTGTGGATAAAGCCCCAAAACCTTTTGTAAAGCAAGTGAACAATGTATACTGTATCAAGAGTCATAAAAATGTTCACTTCGGCACATTGATCTTACTGCTGGAAACTGATCTTAAGAATTGATCCAATAAGAACTAAAGTGTTCTACAAAATCTGAATCAACCTAAATGACCAGTAATAGGAAAAAAATATTAATTATGGTATGCCTTCCTAATGGAGTCCTGGTGTGGCGCTGTGGGTTGATACGCCAGACTGCAAAGCTGTTTGAACTGCAAGGTCAGCAGTTCAAGCTCACCAGCTACTCCTCGAAAACCCTATACAGGGTCGCTATGGGTCGGAACCAACTCAACAGTACCTCACAACAACAGCAACAAAAGCCTTCCTAATAAAATATTACACAGTCACTGGAAATGAATAATAAAGACTCACAATATGGAAAAATGGTAAGGACAAAAAGCAAAACATGAATTGTATGTGTATTATGATTATAACCATATTTGTACATGTTGTTGTTGTTAGGTGCCAGAAAGTCCATTTTGACACATAGTGACGTTATGTACAACAGAGGGAAATGCTGCCTTGTCCTGAGCCAACTTCACAATCATTACACTTGAGCTCATTGCTGCTGCCACTGTGCCAATCCATCTCGTAGGGGGGTCTTCCTCTTTTTCAATGACCCTCCACTTTACCAAACATGATATCCTTCTCCAGGGACAGCTATCTCCTGATGACATTTTCGAAGGAACAAACAACACAGATTTGTTTGTTCTTCTGGCAGTCCATGGTACTTTTAATATTCTTCTCCAACACTGTAACTCAAATGCATCAATTTTCCTATGGTCTTCCTTATTCATTGTCCAACTTTCACGTGCATATGCACCAATTGAAAATATCATGACTTGGGTCAGGTGCACCTTAGTCCTCAAACTAACATTTTTGCTCTCGAATACTTTTAAAGAGGTTTGTGCAGCAGATTTAAGATTCTTTGAATACTGCTTCCCTGAGAGTTAATAGTGGATCCAAGCAAAATGAAGTCTTTGACAACTTGAATTTGACAACATGATGTTATTTGTTGGTCCAGTGGTGAGGAATTTTGTTTTCTTTACAAAAAGGTGCAACCCATACTGAAGGCTGTGGTCTTTGATCTTCACCAGTAAGTATTTTAAGTCCTCTTTGCTTTCAACAAGCAAGGTTGTATCATCTGCATATCGCAGGTTGTTAATGAGTCTTCCTTCCATCCTGATGCCACGTTTTTCTGCATATCCAGCTTCTTAGATTATTTGTTCAACATACAGATTGAATAAATACAGTGAAAGAATACAACCCTGGCACACGCCTTTCCTGTTTAAAACCATTCAGTGTCCCCTTGTTCTGTTAAAACGACAACTTCTTGGTTTATGTACAGGTTCTTCATGAACACAATATAAGTGTTCCAGAATATCCCTACTCTGCATTACATTGTCCACAGCTTGTCATGATCCACACAATCAAAAGCCTTTGTAAAGGTAAGCATCTTTCTGGTATTCTCTGCTTTCAGCAAGATCCATCTGACATCAACAATGATATCGCTCACTCCACGTCCTTGTCTGAATCGGACTTGAACCTCTGGCAGTTCCCCGTCAATGCAGTATCTTTTGAATTATCTTTAGCAAAATGTTACTTGCATGTGATATTAATGACATTGTGTAATGATTACTGCTTTCCACTGGGTCACCTTTCTTTGGAATGAGCACAAATATGGGTTTCTTCTAATCTGTTGGGCAGGTAGCTATCTTCCAAATTTCGTGGCATAGATGAGTGAGTGTCTTCAGTGATGCATCAGTTTGTTTAATGATTTCAGTTTGTATTCCATCCATTTCCAGAGTATTGTTCAGTGTACCTTGGACTTCTTCTTTAGTACCTTGGCTCTTGATGATATACTACCTCTTAATACAGTTGAACATCGACCAGTTCCTTTTGATACAGTGATTCTGTGTATTCCTTCCACCTTCTTTTGATGCTCTGCATTGTTCAATATTTTGCCCACAGAATCCTTCAATATTTCAAGTCAAAGTTTGAATTTTTCTTCAGTTCTTTCAGCCTGAGAAATGCTTAGCATGTTTCTCCCTTTTGGTTTTCTAACTCCAGGTTTTTGCATATTTCATTATAATATTTAATTTTGTCTTCTTGAGCTGCCCTTTCACATTTTCTGTTCAGTTCTTTTACCTCATTTCTTCCATTTCTTTTAACAACTCTACACAGGAGAGCATGTTTCAGAGTCTCTTCTGACATCCATTTTTATCTTTTCCTTCTTTCTTGTATTCTTAATGACCTTTTGCTTTATTTATGTATGATGCTCTTGATGTCAACCCACAACTTTTCTGGTCTTTGGTCATTTAGTGTCTAACACATCAAATCTGTTCTTGAGATAGTCTCTAAATTCAGGTGGGATAAGTAAAAAAAAAAAAAAAAAAAAAAGAGGTAACAAAAATCATTCATGATCCTGCCTTTTACTTTTCCTAGGCTCTAATATGTATTTGGAGTCCTGGTGTGGCGCTGCAGGATAATGCACTGTACCCTAAGGTCAGTTTGAACCTCAAGATGGTGGTTCAAACCCACCAGTCACTGATTGAAAATCCTATACAGGGTTGCTATGGGTCAGAACTGGCTCGACAGCACTTAACAATAACAATATATATTTATACATGTTGCTGTTATTATTGTTAAATAATGTTGAGTCAGTTCCATCTCATAGTGACCCTGTATAGAGTTTCCAAGGAGCGGCTGGTAGGTTTGAACTGCCAACCTTGTAGTTCAAACTGAAACTTATGGTTGAGTGGAGTACCACCCAAGGGTTCTATGTTATATAGTTGTTGTTTAGTGCCATCAAGTCAGTTCCGACTCATAGCAACTTTGTATAGAGCTCCCAAGGAGCAGCTTCCAGTCCAACAAATTAACCCACAGCATCACACCAGGACTTCATGTTATATATTTGTTGTTGTTAAGTGCCCTCGAGTCAGTTCCGACCCATAACAACCCTGTATAGGGTTTCTAAGGAGCAGCTGCTGAGCTTGAACCACCGACCTTGCAATTCAAACAGCTTTGCAGTCTGGCGCATTAACTCATAGCACCACACCAGGACTCCATGTTATATAGTTGTGGTGGTGGTGACGTGCCGTGGAGTGAGTTTCGACTCACAGCGACTCTGTACAGGGTTTCCGAAGCTGTAAATCTTTACGGGAGCAGAAAGCCTCATCTTTCTTCTGTGGAACAGCTGGTAGTTTCGAACTGATGACCTTAAGGTTCACAACCTGATTCGTAACCACTATGCTACCAGAGCTCCTTATGTTATATAGTAGTGCTATGTAATGTTTCATAGGATCACTGTGAGTCCGAGTGGACTGGACAACAACAACATTGCTCTCAACAAAATGAAGGGTGCGGTAGCCTTCTTGCTTTTGTTCTGCTACTAAAGGAATTAACCATCCTTTAGTAGGTAGGTGCAGGGAATAAGCCTTACCTCTGACTATTCAGGCTGTGCAATGGCATAGATATTGGCCTGTTAACGTTTGCAAATAGAAAAAAAAGCTACTAGAGTCTGCAGATTTGTTTCACTGTCTGGTGATGAAAATGTTCCTAGGAATTTCGAAATCTGTGTAGAGAGGTGTACCTATTGCTAAGCTAATGCTTTGTAGCCCCTGACACAAGTAATTCCAGTACAGCAGTAAATAATAAGAAATGAATTTTTTCATTAGTGATATATGTGAATTATACTGTTTCCAAAGAGTGCTTGTGTCAATAATTCTTTGGAGGGAAAACATTTAAATTCGGCAGCATCTTTTTTTTTATCTACCAAGCTCTTTCTAAACTATCATACCTATGTTGCTCAAAAATTGTCGAGACCTTGGGTCAAGGAGACATTGGTGTTGGTTTTCAACAGAAAATGTGCTTCTCTACACTAAAATGGCCACTTAAGCAAGAATGTGGAAATGATTTATCTTGCAATGTTTCAAGTTGGATCTTCACTTCAGCTATGTCATGACTGCACAATCAGTCAGGGACACGCAGTTATGTTCCTCTAAACAAAGAAAAGCGCTCTAATGGCCAAAACGGTTGAGTATCTAACATACCAAAATTACCTTAATCAAAGTTAAATTACCCACATCCCAAAGGATAAAAATCATTGACAATAATAATGCTTAAGTGTTAAGAACAGCAGAACATAAAACAGATCTATTTATATCACATAAAGCTTGTCTTCCAAAATTGGTGTTATGTTAAGCAGTGAGATTCGCAGTATGTTAGTACAAAGTCAAAAAGAAAAAGAAAAAGAAACCAAGTGGCCTGACCATACACTATAACTCTATGTGAGCAGAGATAGCTTTATGTTTTGTTCACTGTAGTATCTCTAGGACCTAATGGGTTCTCAATAAATATTTGTTGGAATGAATGAATGAATGAAACAGAAATTCACAAGTGAAAGAACAAAGCTCATCAGAATATATAAATTGTACTGTGAAATTGTCTAGGAATGCTTATTTAGACATTTATATGTTAGAAGAGAGACCTTGTACCCCCACCTGAATATTTGTCACACACTATATTTAAACATTAAGGAACTCTGGTAGCATAGTGGTTATTAATCAGGCTGCTAACCTCAAGGTCAGTAGTTCGAAACTACCAGCTGCTCCGCAGGAGAAAGATGAGGCTTTCTGCTCCCGTAAAGATTTACAGCCTCGGAAACCCTGTACAGGGTGGCTATGAGTTGGAACCAACTCCATGGCATATAAACACCACCACCACCACCATATTTAAACATGCAAGATAGAAAATGTTCAAGAAGTATTAATTATCATTAACCAAAATCATTTGTTGTGGAATTGGTTTCGATTCCTATGGTGTCAGAATAGAACTGCGGTGTATAATGGCTGACTTTTCGAAGTGGATCACCAGGCTTCTTTTCATCTGAGTGAACTCTGGGTGGACGTTTCAATAGCAGCCTAGTGCATTAACCATTTGCATCACTCAGGAATACCTAGTTATGATTGTTGTTGTTGTTGTAAAGTGCCGTCGAGTCGGTTCCGACCCATAGCGACCCTGTACAGGGTTTCCGAGGGTGTAAATCCTATGGGAGTAGAAAGCCTCATCTTTCTCCCGCGGAGCGGCTGGTAGTTTCGAACCACTGACCTTAAGGTTCGCAGCCCGATTCGTAACCACTATGCTATTAGCATTAATTAAAACATGTTACACACACACATCTCAAATAAAATTTGCTTGCTAGAATTTAGGTACAAAGCCTGCATTTAAAGTATGCGGAAAATATTAGTTGAAATGCTGGTGTTGTGTTGTAGGATAAGCATTGGACTGCTAACAGCAAGGTCAGTGGTTCAAAGACACCAGTCACTCCCTGGAAACTCAAAATGTGGGATTGATTAGATGGCACTTAACAACCAACTCTTAATCAATGAGGCAGTGGCGGCTCAGCTGTAGAGTTTTTACCTCCCACATGGGAGATCAGCCAGTGCCTCTCCTAAGCGGCCTCCATCTGTCTGCTAATGTTGCTTATATGTTGCTATGATACTGAGTAGATTTCAGTAGAGTCTCCAGACTAAGACAGACTAGAAAAAAGGACTGGTGATCTATTTCTGAAAATCAGCCAATGAAAATCATACGGATCACAACAGAACACCGTCCTATCAGTTGTGCACAGAGTTATCATAAATCAGGACTGTCTCAATGGCAGCTAACAACAACCGTATTACTAGAACCAAGCTGGAGCCATTTGAAAACACTCTGAAGAATCAACCAAGTTAGAACTTCAAAAGTTCCTTGTCCAAACCAAACCCATTGTCATCAAGTTAATTTCAACTCAGAGTGACTCTGGAGGACAGAGTAGAACTGCCCCATTGGGTTTCTAAAGCTGTAATCTTTATAGAGGAGTCCTGGTGTGGTGCTGGAGGATAAGCACTGGACCACAAGGTCAGTTTGAACCACAAGGGTGGCCATTCAAACCCACCAGCCACTCCTGGGAAACTCTATACTGGGCCAGTATGAGTCGGAATTGACTCGATGGCACTTACCACCACCAACAACCCTTACAGAAGCAGACTACCTCAGTTTTTTTTCTACAGAGTGGCTGGTGGATTTGAACCACAGACTGTCAGGTTAGCAGCAGAGGTCTTCAGCCACTGTGCCACCAGGGCTCCTTTTAGAAGTTCCTCACTGACGCCAAACCTACTGCCAGCAAGCCAACAACAAATGAATAAAGATTTGAGCACCCCTTCAAATCTCTTCCACTCTTAATTCACCATTCCAATTGTGTGCAATAATGAGCTCAGAAGTTGTTGCAAGGAGCTTTAGAAAATGAGGCACAGTCCAAGATGCTGTCTTAACTCTTCCCAGAGGAGCAATCTAAAGTACACCCCACCCCCATTCTTCTTAGCTCATTATCCTGTGTCCTTCCTCTGTAGCACTTATCATAATCCAGTTATCTTGTTTATTTGCTATTTTCTGTTTTCTCTGTCTGCCTACTCCCATTAGAATGTTACTTCCAAGAGGGCAAGAACCTTGACTGTCTTGTTTTCTCACTGTATACCAGCAACTAACACAGTGCCTTCTACCTAGCAGATATTCAAACTCTTAAGAATGAACCAATGAGTAAATGAATACTAGATCCAAGGATGATATAAATAGTTTATCACTGGCCACAGGAACAAAAAACATGAGGATGAGACTACAGGAAGTTAAAGTAAATATTTTCTCTAATTGCTCTTCTAGGCTGCTCTACTAGGGGACGGCAAAAGAACAGAAAGATTAATGGAACTTTTCCACAAATGTTTAGAAGCCCCCTGATATGACCATATAGAATTCTTTTCTTTTAAATAAGATTTGGTAAAAGGATTTCTGTTTTTTAAGTAAATGATCCATGATCCATGGATGAATGATCCATGCCCTTCCAATCCTAAGGAAGAATCTGATAGTTCAAAGTTTAAACCTCTCTCAGACTTAAGGAGAGGGCTAGAATAAACTTTTTTTAAAAAGAGACATTAAAAACTGCAAGATTCCCGTTACAGCACCACTGATAAGTTCATTCAATTGAACAAGTGACTATACATTTCCTGTCATGCTTTTTAGTTATCAGATCATTGTTGTTGTTAGGTGCCATCAAGTCAATACTGACTCATAGCGACCCTATGCACAACAGAACAAAACACTGCCCAGTCCTGGGTCAGGCTCACAATCATTGCTACATTTGAGCCCATTGCTGCTGCTACCACTGTGCCAATCCATCTTGTTGGGGGTCTTCCTCTTTTTCTCTGACCCTCCACTTTACCAAACATGATATCCTTCTCCACAGACAGGTCCTTCCTGATAATATGTCAAAGTATGACAGACGAAGTCTGTCCTTCCTGGCTTCCAAGGACCATCCTGGCTGTACTTCTTCCAACACAGACTGGTTTGTTCTTTTGGCAGTCCATGGTAATTTTAATATTCTCCTCCAATACCATAATT
>NW_006408527.1:23875876-23952985 GCF_000296735.1 Chrysochloris asiatica | reverse complement strand
TCTGGAAGTTATGCCACCAGTATCTTAAATACCAGCAGGGTCGCCCATGGTGGACAGGTTTCAGCTGAGCTTCCAGATGAAGACAGACTGCTTCTGAATATTTAGTCAGTGAAAACCTTATGAATAGCAGTGGAACACTGTCAGCACCAGAATACTGAAACATGATGAAGAACACCAGAATATTGTCAGATACAGTCCCAGAAGATGAGCTCCTTAGGTTGGAAGGCACTCAAAATAAAACTGGGGAAGGGCTCCCTCCTCAAAGTACAGTTGACCATGATGGCGCAAATGAGTAAAGCCTTTGGGACCTTCATTTGCTGATGGGACACAACTCTAAATGAAGAGAAGCAGCTGTAAGCATCTAGTAGTAATCGGAACATGAAATGTATGAAGTATGAATCTAGGAAATTAGTTATCATAAGTATAGTAAAATGATTGAATTC
The DNA here is from genome assembly GCF_000296735.1 of Chrysochloris asiatica. Classification (NCBI taxonomy): domain Eukaryota; kingdom Metazoa; phylum Chordata; class Mammalia; order Afrosoricida; family Chrysochloridae; genus Chrysochloris; species Chrysochloris asiatica. Next base: position 23,952,542 of record NW_006408527.1, on the reverse strand, counting down.
ACATTACCAGTGCATTTGTGGACACTCAAAGACTTACTAATTTCTTCATTTAGTCTTTAACCTAGTAACTTTTAGATGCTCTATCTTTTTATTATTGTTGTTTTTCACTATTTCAGTTGTATCTGGATCCTCAGGAAAAGTTTTCACTTACCAGGACCTTTTTATAACAGCAGAGAAGCTCTAGTGGAGTTGTGGAATAAGCACTGGACCGTTAACCACAGGTCAGCAATTCAAACCCACCAGCCACTCCCCAGGAGAAAGATAAGGCTTTCTGCTCCTATAATGATTTACAGTCTCAAAAATCCTACACGGATGAGTTGGGAGAAACTCCCTGGCAGCAGGTTTTGTTTTTCTTTTAGCAGTATGAAATTGGATCTAGATCTCTCTAACATTGCTGCTGATACAAGTTCTCACATAACTACTTGCAATTTAGTTTGCATGTCCTAAAGTATGACAAGTTTGACAATACAGCCAAAGTCCCTTAGGTGCATCACAGCTATGATACGAGTGTACTTGGACCAAGCCTGGGGATAAAAGACTGAGATGATATTAAATCATATAATTCATTGAATGTGAGACCCCAGAAACCTCAATGAGCACACTCACATCAGATCAGTCGTGCAATACACTCAGACATGGTGCATATTGATATTTCATGGTATTGTTATGGCAATTCAAAGTCTAACAAACAATGCTGTTGTTAAAAGTACATCAAGTCGGTTCTAAGTCATTGTGACACTGTATAGGGTTTCCAAGGCTGTAATACTTTGTGGAAACAGAAAGCCTCACGTGTCTCCCATGGAGCAGCTCGTGGGCTTGAACTGCCAAGCTTGTTGTTTACAGTCCTGTACTTATACTATAGAGCCACAATGCTTGCAACTAAACATTAAGAAAGTCTAAAAGCTCAAAACTCGTCTTAAGCTGTTTACTTTCTTTTATCACATTCTCCATGCATTGGGCTCAATATGCTAGATAACATTTTTTTTTTTTTTTTAGTTAACATTTTTGACCGCATCAATATCATTCCAAAACTTGGTACAAAGCATGGATGTATGAATTCAACTATTTTAGTTTTGTTTTTGCACAAATATTATAGTGGCATTGTTGTTGTTGTTGTTAAGTGCCATCGAGTTGGCTCCGACCCATAGTGACCCTGTGTAGGGTTTTCGAAGAGCAGCTGGTGAGCTTGAACTGCTGACCTTGCAGTTCAAACATCTTTGCAGTCTGGCGCATTAACCCACAGAGCCACACCAGGACTCCCTAGTGGCATTAACGAGAATTAATATAAAAGAAGGCCATCACTCATAATACTGCCATTACACCAAACACTTCATTAGTTTGATTTGCTTTTAGTCCTTTTGCCCACATAATTTAAATTATGTTTATAATGTATGAGCCATTTGGAATTTTTGTCCTTTTTGTTTTACATATTCCTATGTTGCTAGACACTTCATATTTACAATGTTGAGTGGCTGGTTATCCGGTCCAATAAAATTCTGCAATCTGTTTTATTCCCTAGTGGGACACTAGGCATTTCCCTTTTGCTTGTGGCTTGGGGCCGGAACCTGTATAATAACACCATAGGTGCATCTTCCTAGATTCTAAAACAAATCCTACGTCATGGGAGTATTAAAGCATACGAATATTTTCACATCTTGTTTACCTTTCTGCCCTTGTTTTCAGAAGTCTGAGTAATATGGACGTTCCAGGAAATACATAAAGATTAATATTAAAATGCTGAGGTTTTTGTTACGTTGAAAAGGCACTGGAGAAACAGGAAAAACGTCACATCCAAATGATTGCTCCATCCAGACCAGGGGCCTGGGGAAATTATGGTCCCCTTAGGAAAGAGAACATTAGAGTGGTGTCCCCAAAATATCACTTAGGTTTCCTTAGGACCATTTTGGCTTCGTTACTATTTAAGTTATCTAAATGAATTTCTACTCAGATATCAGCTTTTAAAGATGCCAGTATGTAAACTGATAGCAGACGTTTTGCCTGCTTTGTTCTCTCTGCAGCACTAGTACTTCAAACATCCTGCACTCCGTAGGTGTTATTTGTTGATTGAATCTGTTTTAGCCGTGTTAAGAAGACTGGAACAAGTGTGAACTCACTAAACGTGTACGTTGGGCAGAACTCCTTTTCCACTCAGGGAATCTTGACTTACTGCTCTACATGCTATCTGGCAAATTCTTGATCAGAACTTTAAGCCTCACAGAAATTTAATCATGAGAATGAATTATGTTGTTGTTGTTGTTATGTGCCGTGGAGTCGGTTCCGACTCATAGCGCCCCTGTAAGGGGTTTCCGAGGCTGTAAATCTTTACCGGAGCAGAAAGCCTCATCTTTCTCCCGCGGCACAGCTGGTAGTTTCGAAATGCTGGCCTTGCAGTTCGCAGCCCGATTCATAACCACTACCGCTATATTGCAGATCAATTTAAAATGGAGTAAATAATATTCCAATGAAATTATGAGAGTGAGTTTAACGACACTTTTAGTAGTTTATTTTCAAACAAATAACATTCCACTAAAAGTGACTATTTGTTTATTTATTTATAACTTTATGCTTTTACTTTATGATAATAACAACCCTTTATGAAGTTAGTTGTTGTTATTAAGTACCATCTTATGGGCTCCGACTCATAGTGACCCTGTATAGGGTTTCCAAGACTGTAAATCTTTGCAGGAGCAGAAAGCCTCGTCTTTCTCCTGTTAATGATGTTTAGGCCAGTTCATTTTGCTGTGGTGTTTTTGCAAAGCTTTACTTTTTATAAATACAAGTTTCATTGTAGAAAAATAAAAATATACAGATAAGTAAAAAAAAAAAACAAAAAAACCTCATAATCTCATCACTTCCTAATGCATAAATGATTACCATCTTTCCATTTTTTAAATCTCACGTTTAATGACTGTGCTTTATAGACTACGTACAACAGCCAGTTTGGAAACTTAAATTGTTTCCATGGTCCACTACTATAAACAGTGCTGGGATGAACATCTCATCTTGATACACATACCACAATATTTCCAAAGATGTTTCTAGAAGTATAACTGGTGCCTCAAATTTCAAGGTATTTGCCACAAACTGACCTTCAGGAAGCCTGTGCCAATTTAAAATACCAGTCAGCAGTATATGGAAAGTTTAGGGCATGTTTAAAGAGGAACTAGAATAACGTCATTTTTTTAAAACTTAAGTGATATGTTCAGTCAGCATAAAATGTAGGCAAAATAAATTAGCAAAAGAACTTTTAAAAAATAATCACAAAAATATCAATTCAAATGATTCCATTTCTCCTCTATAAAATAGCAGAACAATTAAGAAGGAACTAAAGGAGCTCTGGTAGCGTAGTGGTTATGAATTGGGCTGCGAACCTTAAGGTCAGCAGTAGTTCAAAACTACCAGCTGCTCCACGGGAGAAAGATGAGGCTTTCTACTCCCGTAAAGATTTACACCCTCGGAAACCCTGTACAGGGTCGCTATGGGTCGGAACCGACTCGAAGGCACTTAACAACAACAACAACAATCTAGAGTTTGCAAGGGTGGGCATAAGGTGGGTACTTTCATCCACTGCAGGTATGCCAACAGCACAAACAGTTTGGAAGTCAATTTGGAAATACCAAAAGTCTTAAGAATAATCCTACTACAGTAATTAGAGGCAGGTACAAAGGCTCATATATACACAAAGGTGTTCAGAGTGTTATGTATTTCACCGAGGAGTGGTTGGTGGTTCAAACTGCTGACCTTGTGGTTCAAACCCACCTTGCAGTCCAGTGCTTATCCAATAGTGCATGCAACACCAAGCCTCCGCGAAATACAGCAAGGAAAAAGAAACATGAACAAAAATATTCTTAATTACCTGAGTATTCACTCAAAAATATTGTGGTGCCATAGGATAAACACTCAACCTTAAGGTCAGTTTGAACTCTAAGGTCGGCAGTTCAAACTCACCAGCTGCTCTTGGAAACCCTATACATACATTGGTTACTATGAGTCGAAACTTACTCCATGGCATTTAACAAAAACAATGTACTCAAATAGGAGTCCTGGTGTGGCGCTGTAGCACCAGACTGCTAAGCACAAGGTCTGCTAACCACCATCCGCTCTGCGTAAACCTTACATGGTGTCCCTGAGTCCCAGCTGACTTGATGGCACTTCACATGTTCTCAATATGGATGTAAAAACTAGAGTCACAAACAAAAAACAAAAAATATTCAGTCCATCTGTTATTTTTTCCTTTTTGCCTCACTTCCTTCCTCCCTGGTGGAGCTGATGACTTGTAGTAACCCTGTATAGGGTTTTCGAGGCTGTAAATCTTTAGGGAAGCACAAAATCTCTTCTTTCTTCTGAGGAGCAACTGGTAGATTCCAACTACTGACCTAGCGGTTAGCAGTCCAGCTGGTAATCCACTATGATACCTGGGCTCCTTTCCTCCCTCACTGTTGTTAAGTGCCCTTGATCGGTTCCAACCCATAGTGACCCTGTATAGGGTTTCCGAGGAGCCGCTGCTAAGTTAGAACTGCCGACCTTATGGTTCAAACCCACGTTTTGGTCTAGTGCTTTACCCACAGCGCCACACCAGGACTCCTTCTCTGTTGTTGATAAGTGCCATTAAGTCGGTTCTGACCCATAGCGACCCTGTTTAGGGTTCTGAGGAGCGGCTGGTCAGCTTGAACTGCCGACCTTGCAGTTCAAACCGATTTTGCAGTCCAGCTCATTAACCCACAGCGCCACACAAAAATCAAAGCAGACACATGTAAGTCACTCTCTCATTCATAGACAGCGGTATTCATATCTCTTGTTAAGTGCCTTCGAGTTGGTTCTGACTCATAGCGACCCTGCAGAGGGTTTCTCAGGAGCAGCTGGTGAGTCTGAATCACCAACCATGGACAGTGTTTTTCAAACTACAGATTATAAACAATGGGTCCTATCTAGCCGTTTTTAAACAATGAAGAATAAAATATATCATGTAGTAGTAATAAAAAGCAATTTTTTGAGAGAAAGCTTTGTATCAATTGTATAATTGTGTGTGCTAGGTGACTATGTAAAATAATTTTTTTTTTTTTTTTTTACTGTGGGAGTTATAGAAAAAGTTTTAAAAGCTTCTATTCTAATGTAATAGAGAAAACAGTGAAATCAATAGTAAACCATGCCCTCCACTCTCAAAAACTAAATGCCCAAATCAAGTAGACCTGGAAAGTAGGAAAATTAACTTGGAGCTGCAGGATTCCATAGCTGTGCCGACCCAACCTTCAAACTTCACAAGTTTTGAGTTGTTCAAAATCCTGTAAGACCACATTAAACCTTGGTTTGTTTCTTAAATATTCAGTCCACCGGTTATTCCATAACCTTATATCCCTTACTACCACAGACCTCCATAGTCTCTGTGCTGCTTCTGTTCTTCTGGCCACATCCCTCTCCTCCATTTTAAGTCTACCTTTGCATCTTCTGGGGCTCCACTTTTATCATGAAAATTTCCTACAACCTCACCCTGTTGGCAGTAATTGAAACCTCTGTTTCCAGTACAGCCCTCAAGAGCCCTCCATATACTTCCAACTGGTATTTTAAATTAGGTATTTACAATAGGTTGTTCTTTCACTCCTTTAAAAATTGGGCAACGTCTGAGTTCCAGGCTGTGCAAGCCACTAGGAATACAGTTGTGAACAAGAGTGACACATTCTGAGGTGACTGGAGAGACTGTGTGTCAGGAAAGGCGGGTGCACCTGAGAACAGCCAACAGGAAAGTGGCATGAAGGACCTCTTAGGAAGCCTGGATTTGATTCTAAGAGCAGTGGGAAGGCAAGGAAAGGTTCAAAGCAGGGAAATAACATATGAATGATTGTGTGGTGGCAAAACAAACAGGGAGAAGAGTTAGGAAGTTAAAACCTAGGTAGTGGTGGTGGAAATAAAGGCAACAGGCAGGCGATATATTCTGGCGGTCAATCAGAATTTGCCAATAGATGAAAATGGAGAATTAAGAAAGATGAAGATTTGGGTGTGGGTGGGGTCATTGTCCTTCCCATCCACACACCTCTTTTCTTTCACCCTAATGTAAAAAATTGGGAGTCCTGGTGGGATACCATAGGATAAGCACTTGTTCTCAAGGTCGGTTTGAATCTCAGGTCAGCAGTTCAAACTTACCAGCTGTTCCTCGGAAACCCTATACAGAGTCACTGAGTCGGAATCAACTTGATGGCAGTTAACAACTATGTGAAACTTAGTTTCTGGGCCTCAGAGCACTTGGCTATATCCCTCTCCACTAGTTCCTTTGGCTGATATTTATTAACTTCCTAGGTCTGGTGTGACACTGTGGGTTAATGCACTGGACTGCAAAGTCGGTTTGAACCGCAAGGTTGGCAGTTCTAACTCACCAGCCGCTCCTTGGAAACCCTATACAGGGTCGCTATGAGTTGGAACCCACTGGACAGCATTTAAAAACAAAGCCACTTCCTAAGCGGATACTTTGGAAAAGGGCTCCTCTCTTCCCCAAGTTCTACCATCTTCCTGAATATCTTCATGATTTCAGATCTACTAGCCAAAGCCCTCACTTGTTTTTTTTTTTTTTTTCAAAGGAACAAATATATGAAGGGAAGTAAAGTAATGACCGAAGGAGAGGGACGCTTTCATTAGTCATTCTTCACTTTAAAATTTATACTCTGAAAATACAGATTTGCTTGGAGTTTCCCTTCATACATCATGCAGTTTATAAATGAATTCCTTTCTTCCAAAAAAATGTTTTATTATGAATTGGATGAAGGTTTACAGGGTAGAGCATCAGTTTTATGTTCTACAATTCATACACGTTGATTACAATCCCTTCAATGTAGCACCACGGAGCCCACTTCCTCCCTGGGTTTCCTGTTTCCATGCCTCCTTCTTTCCTAACCCTTTTGAAGAACTTTGTTCTTGGGTAAAGGTTGCCCTTTTGATCTCAACTGGTTGATTATTGTACAGTGTGTATCCCTCAGTCCTGAGATGATACCCCTTGTAGATCTGTCTATTACTAGGCTTGTTTAGCTGAAATTTCAGATTTGAACGGTGACTTAGAGCCATAGTCTCAGGGGGTCCTTCAGTCTCTATTCTACCAGTAAGCTTGGTCTTTTGATTTATGATTTTAAGTTTTATTCATTTTTATCCCACTCTACTCAGGACCTTCTACAGTGATCCCTTTTAGAACAGCTGGTAGTGGTAGTTGTTGTTATTAAGTGCCGTCGAGTCAGTTCCGATCCATAGTGACCCTGTATGGGGTTTCCAAGGAGCAGCTGGTGAGCTTGAACCACCGACCTTGCAGTTCAAATGACTTTGCAGTGTGACTCATTAGCCCACAGCGCCACACCAGGAGTAGTTAGGTGCCATATAATTCTTCTGGTCTGGCCCTCATTTGGGCCTTGATGTGCAAACAGCTATGAATCCAGTAATGAACTAGATTTAGAAACCAGATGGGTGGCAGTGGGCCATCATTTTTACAACTACCCTATGTATAACTTCTGCCCTGGACTACATCTGTCATTTTATTCCAGCTGTATCCTAGACTTTGTTAAACCCATAAAAGCTCTATCTCTGAAATAAATTCTGGCACTCCATTCTAGTTGCCTCGCAACCTCTTCTTCCACCTTTCACCTAATTCCCACACAGCTGTTTCCCTAACCTCCCAGGAGTCTTCTTTTCCCCCTGTGCAGGTGACCTTCTAGCCAACTTCAATCTAGGCACTTGGATTCCAGTATCCTAAACTTCATTCCCCATTGTTGCTCTGTCCCACTGCCCACAAAGCATGCCTGCCCACCCTGATTCATGCCATGACTACACAGACACAGCTACTGAAGTCAGGCCTAACTCCTAACTCATCCTGCAAGTCTCCGTGACTCCTCTACTAGGTTAAATGCCCAACGATGTACATCCAAAGCATCCTCCCTTCTTTCTTCTAACAGTTACGCTTTGCTTCAGGTCCTTCTTTGTCACTAAAGTTTAAGCTTCTTGAAAGGAAGGACCATATCTGATTCCTGGTTACTGTCAGCAACTAGCAGTGTTTGACACTCAGTAAATCTTGTTATGAACTGATGTCATATTTCAAAAACGGAAACATTAAAAGTTGAGTTATTTTTAAGTTGAAAAATAAAAGCATAAAGCCAGGTCTTTGGTCTTTCACCAAACTTATCTAGTCTTTTGTTCCCTGTATGTAAAGGAAGCACTGACCCACTGGAAAGGTGATATAAAGCGAGCTTACATAGCAAGGCTTGACTTTACATTGAGCAGCTGTTTTGATCTTTCTTGTGACCAATGGTACAAACCTGGAATATAACTGGCTGGTATTATTACAATCTACTTGGCAACACACAGTATCTGAAACAGGGACTATTAGATTCTTTATTTATTCCTTTTTAGCAAATTTTTGTTTAAAAGAACTAACACTGAAAACCATCCTTTAAAAATTTATGGCATTAAATTTGGGGGGAGGGGGGAATAACTTTGATTAGCTCATGCCAACAAACTGAAATGTTAAAGTGTGAGGCCTCAACAATGAAGTCAATCTGTTATTAATTAAATAATTGTTGCTGTTGTTGTTAAGTGCCATCGAGTCGGTTCTGACCCATTACAATGCTGTATAGAGTCGTAATGGGTCAGAACAAGGAGCAGTTGGTGAACTTGAACTGCCGACCATGTGGCTCAAATTGACTTTGCAATCCAGCTCCATTAGTCCACAGGGCTACATCAGGACTCCAATTACATAATTAGGACATATTAACCTTAAACAATTATCTTTTATTTTTGCTGAAGTCTTCAAGAGTACTAGTCAAGTTAAACATTTAAAAAAAAAAAAAAATTTAAGTATGAGTTATATCTTAATAAGATAACAATTATAAAATACAAGTTTATAGTTACAAATGTCTATATTCTCCTAGGCTTTCTTATATGCTTTACACTTCATGGTGTTAAGAGATAAAAGATTAAAATCAAATTCCAAATACAAATTAAAATTGTTATTTTCCTTCCTACCTATTTTTGGAACTAGTTTGGGCTAGCTGGTTAAGTAGAGAATTATAGCAAAGCCAGGCAACAAATGATATAACACAAACAACAGAAAACCAGGTGTCACATTCCAGAAAAATTTCAAAAGCATCCTTGAATTCTCTTCAATTTCTCAGTTCATTCTCTAAGCAAGTACTATATTAAAGCTGTTCCTGAAAAGGTTCAGCAATCAACTAAGACTCCAGAAATATACTTAATATATAATTAAGACATTTACTTTTCAATCTCATTCAATTTTTCATTTTTCTAGTTTGTCCTGAAACTAAAACTAATCAAACTGCCTAGTATATAAACAACCATGACATCATTATATAATTTCTATTTCTTAGAAAATATTTCCTTTTAATTTTTATACATATTTATATAAATACAGATTTCCTTATTAATACTTATTTAAGCAGGAGTACTGCACTGCATGACAAAATCATGAGTCAAGTGTTTCTATAAATTGTTATGTTTGGGGGAAATAAAAATGAGGAAGGTGGTAATATTTATACTAAATTTCCTTTATATTCATGTTTCCGGTGGAAAAGTACAAAAATAATCTGAATATGCAAAAGAAAATAAGCTCCTTTTTTGATATTATCAAGTTTGCTTGTTTTAAAAAAACTTACCAAGTGTGCAAATTCCAAATATTCTATAAACTATACACATTGAGAATAGCAAGGAACAGCTGAACACAAGAGCATCACCACTGTCTCACTAGGGGATCACAAACAGGACTGTAGAAAGAATGACTGAAAAAACAGAACCTGCCACTCCTTTGCATTCAGCTAGCCCAGTTCTGCCAGCCAGCCTCTTGTATAGACAGAACGTAGTCATGCTATTGTTCCCTGGGTTATAGGCCTTTGCCCATTACAGTGTTTTCCTAGTCCCTGCTTTGAGAGTCACAGCAGCCCTGAGAACCAAATAGGCAAGTGTTTTCATATCCAATTTGTATTTATGGGCAAAGTGACCAAGAAAAGCTTAATGGTTTCCTCAGAATTATGGAGTTCAAAAGTCGTGGAGCTCCAACCTCTGATGCCTAGGCCTGGGCTCCTCCTATCCTGTGACTACACTACATTCAGACTTAAGAGCCAAACGTACGATTGCATTCTAATTCCCACCATTTCCAGTGTTTCTTTGGCAGAGGTTTCCTAAAATTTGTTGATGAGTAACATGAGTCAATAATACTAATACTGTCCCTCAGGTTTGTTAGATGTTCACTTCAACAAATGATAATACCCAAGCTCCACAAGCAACCCCTGGTTCTTGCCATTATCTTTTAATTCCATGAATTTTTCAAAGCCCTCTTGTACACAATAGTACAAAGGAGCCCTGGTGGTTCCCTGGGTTAAGCACTGGGTTAACCAAAAGGTTGGCAGTTCAAACCCATCAGCCACTCAGCAGGAGAAAGATGAGGCTGTCTGCTCCCGAAGAGATTTACAGCCTTAGAAACCCTAAGGAGCTGTTCTGCTCTGTCCTACAGAATGCCTGTGAGTTGGAATCAATTCCATGGTAGTGTTGTTGTTTTTTAACATTTGCAGCAGTACAGTCTATCAGCACTCTTCCAGGGCAGTAACAATTAAAGGGCTCTTTTTTGGCTTATGCCGCTCCAAAATCAGACATTCCAATCAATGGACTAGAGTCTCAAGGCACATACAAACCATTTCTACTAACTGTATAGTATAGCCTCATCCACTTCCCTCCCCCACCTCTATCAGGAGCTGCCACTGATCTGAAGCAGTCGTTGCTACTCCATCCCTCTGGCACAAATGCATGCCCCCTAAAGAAAGGTAGTGCTCAGATTATAAATACAAATAAAACTGGTCTGTAAAAGTCTTTTTGGCTTGTTTTTTTTTCTTTTAACGTGACAAAGAACCTTGGAATAAAAGAGGGACTAGATACTTGGTGTGGGGTTGCAGGATAAGCACTGGACCTCAGCAGCACCACAGACACCCTATGCAGGTTCACTATGAGTCAGAACCCATTCAACGGCATGTAACAACAGATACCTTTACCTTGACTGATTAATTTTTTTAATGTTAATTTTAAACATAAAATTAATATATACAAAGAGTGGTTTACTACAAATAGATTTGTTTTCATTAAAATACAGCTGGTCTCAAACATCTGTTGTTAAGTGCCCTTCAAGTAGGTTCCGACTCATAGCGACTCTGGAGATGTCTTTTAAAACTTTGTGGGAGCAGAAAGCTGTATCTTTCTCCTGCAGAATGTCTAGTGGACTTGAATTACAGACCTTGTGGTTCACAGTCCAGTGCTTATTGTATGGAACCACTGCATTCCTAACTAAAACCTATCCCCTTAAAATTAAGTCCATGTTGGCTCAGGTAACTTAAGGGCAAGCATGAATTGAAGCCACATAATAACCCTAAATCTATCAGCATCATTGTTAAATGCCTTCGAGTTGGTTCCAGTTCATAGCAACCCTGTATAGGGTTTCTGAGGAGCAGCTGGTGACTCTGAACTGCTGACCTTGTAACTTATCCTGCAGCGCCATACCAGGGCTCCTTCAACATAATTGGTGCTGGTGGTGTGCTGACAAGTACATTCCCAATAAGGTTGCTGATGCTATAAATCTTTATGGGAGTAGAAAGCCTCTACTTGCTCCTGTGGAGCGGCTGGTAGATTCAAACTGCTGACCTTTCAGTTAGCAGCTCAACGTATAACCACTACACCATCATTGCTCACCATAATTAGTTAGCCAGAAATTATCTAAAATGAACCAGATATACTCGAGTTTTAGAAAGTCTTGGAAATCTACTTTTCAAAACCAGTTAATGAAAGATCTATGGTCCTAACCCACAACCCATCAGCAAAATGGCACATAATCGGGCAACATTTTGTACCTTTGTGCATGGAGTTACCATGACTCAGGGGTCCACCAGACAGCAGCAAACAAAAACACAACATAAAACTCTGAATATGGGTCTGTCCATAGGTCAGATGGAGTTCAGGTATGGCGCTATGGGTTAATGTGCTGGACTGAAAGTCAGTTTGATCCACAAGATCAGCAGTTCAAGCTCACCAGCTGCTCCTTGGAAACCATATGACAGGGTTGCTATGGGTAGGAACCAACTCGACAGCAGTTAACAATGTGAAATGAAAAATTGGTGGTTCAAACCTACCCAGTGGCACCATAAAAGTGACTGGAGATCTGCTTCCATAGACTTAACCATCTGCAAACCATTATGGGGATGTTCTTCTCTGTCACATGGGGTAACTATGAGTTAGCACTGACTTGATGGAGTCCAATATAATTCAAAAACAGCTGCAACAGTACACTGACAGGGAATTGCCAGATTTAGAAGAGGGCATAGAACTAGGGATAGCATTTCTGACGCCAATTAGTTCTTTGCTCAAAACAGAGACTAGTTCAAAGATGTTTACTTGTGCTTCACTGATTATGTAAAGGTTTTTGACTGTGTAGATCATGACAAACTATGGATAACATTGTGAAGAATGGGTATTCTAGAACACGTAATTGTGCTCATGAGGAACCTATACAAATCAAGAGGCAATCTTTTGAAGAGAACAAGGGTATAATGCATGGTTTAAAATCCGGAAAGATGTGTGCAAGTGTTGTATATTTTCACCATACTTATTCATTCTGTATGCTGAGCAAATAAGTAGTTGAATTATATTAAAAAGAATGTGGCATCAGGATTGGAGGAAGACTCTTTAACAACCTGCGATATACAGATGATACAACTTTGTGTGCTGAAAGTGAAGGACTTAAAATACTTACTGCAGAAGATCAAAGACTACAGCCTTCAGTATGGATTATACCTCAAAGTAAAAACAAAACAAAACAAAACAAAAAAACAAAACCCCTCACAACTGGACCAATAAATAATTATGTTACATGTAGAAAGAATTGAAGTTATCAAAGACTTCATTTTGCTGGGATTCACCAATACTCATGAAAGCAGCAATCAAGAAACAATGACCATGCCTCTTTAAAGTGTTAGAGAACAAAGATGTCATTTTAAGGCCTAAGATGCATCTGACCCAAGCTACAGTATTTTCAGTCACCTCATATGCAGGTGAAAAGTTGTACAATGAATAAGAAGACCATAGATTGAGTTACGGTGCTGGAGAATACTAAAAGTATCATGGACTGTAAGAAGAAGAAACAAATCTGTGTTAGAAGCAGTCAGGATGTTCCTTAGAAGCCAGGATTGAAAGACTTCATCTCCATACTTCAGACATATTATCAGTCCCTTGAGAAGCACACCATGATTGGTAAAATGTCAGCAAAAAAGAGGAAGACTCCTAGTGAGATGGGCTGACACACTGTAGCAGCAATGGGCTCAAATGTAACAACTGTGAGGATGGCACAGGTCTAGGCAGTGTTTCATTCTGTCACAGCCAAGTCAACAGCACCTAACAAGAACACAACCAAAAGGTACGTTTGGCTAAGATGAAAAATAACTTGGCAAGGAGAAGGAGATCAGCGTGTAGAGGACTAATAAGTTGTTTGCTGATGCCAAGAATATGCCATTTCTCTCTACCTTACTTTCAGTTTCTAAGGCGAATGAGCTGCAACAAACACTATGTAAAGCTTTATGTTAATATGAAATCTTTACCATCATGCAATGATCATCTATATGCATTTTAGTCTTTATTGGGAGGCAACAGACTGAAATGTTTAACATTAAAAATATATTAAGCCTAGTTCCAACACTCATGGAAACAGCAGTCAAGAAATCAAAAGATGTATTGCATTAGGCAAATCTGTTGCACAAGACCTTTTTAAAGAGTTGAAGAGCAAAGATGTCAACTTGAGGACTAAGGTGCACCTGACCCAAGCCATGGTATTTTCAATAACCTCATATGTATGCGAAAGCTGAATAGTGAATAAGGAAGAACGTATAAGAACTGATGCTTTTGAGTTATGGTGTTGGAGAATATTGAAAGTGCCATGGGCTGCCAAAAGAACCAATATATCCATTCTGGAAGAAGTGCAGCCAGAGCGTTTCTTGGAGGCCAGGATGGCCAAACTTGGCCTCTCATACTTCAAAGACATATTGTCAGGAGGGACCAGACACTGGAAAAGATATCATGTTCAGTAAGGTAGAGGGTCAGAGAAAAAGAAGACCACCCTCAATGAGATGGACTGACCAAGTGGCAGCATAAATGGACTCAAGCGTGGCAACAGTAGTGAGGTTGGCCCAGAATTGGGCAGTGTTTCATTCTGTTGTGCATAAAGTTATTATGAGTTGGTATCGACTCAATGGCACCTAACAACAACAACAGTTTCTTATTACCATTAATAAATAAAAAATATTAATGAAAAATATATCTGATTTCAATACTAGATTAGCAAAAGCTTTCATTTCCACATTCTGTTTCACCATTTTTGTTAGATGCCATCAAGTTCATTGGGACTCGTAGTGAATCCGTGTACAACAAAACGAAACAGTGCCCGGTCCTATGCCATCTAATCGTTGCTATGCTTGAGGCCACTATTGCAGCCACTGTGCAATCCATTTTGTGCTGACCCTCTACTTTACCAAGCATGGTCCTTTTCTAGGGACTTGTACTGTAGGATAAGCATGGGACTACTTACTGTAAGATGGGCAGTTCACATCCACTAGTTGCTCCACTGGTAAAAGATGCCTTCTGCTCCCATGAGGATTTCGTCTCAGAAAATCCTATACAGGGTCGTTATGCATAGAAACTGACTCCACAGGAGTGGATTTGGTATTTGCTTTCTCCTGATAACATATCCAAAGTACCATCTTTGCTTCTAAGGAACATTCTGGCTGTACTTCAAAGACATATTTGTTTGTTCACCAACACCATAATTCAAATGCATCAATTCTTCTTCAGTCCTTCCTTATTTATTGTACACCTTTTGCATGCATATAAAGAAACTGTAAATACCACAGCTTTCTGCTTTTGTAAAGATTTACTGCCTCAAAAACCCTATACGTGAGCTGAAACCAACTCAGCACACAACTACCACTGCCACTACCCAGTCATAACAAGTAAATTACTACACCACAGATGGCCTCTTGGTCTATGTATAAGTAAGCATTCTGGAATTTCAATTCTTCACAATGTTATCTATAATTTATTATGATCCACATAGTCAAGTAACTTGGCACAGTCAATAAAAGACAAGTAAACATCTTTCTGGTATTCTCTGCTTTCAGCCCCAATCCATCTTACATCAGCAAGGACATCCTTCATTCCACGTCCTCTTCTGAATCCAGGTTAGATTTCTGGCAGTTCCTTGTTGATGCACTGCTACAAAAATTTTTGAATTATCTTTAGCAAAATCTTACTTGCCTTTAATAAGGAGCTCTGGTAGTGTAGTGGTTACAAATCAGGCTGCTAATCTCACGGTCAACAGCTCGAAACGACCAGCTGTTCCGCCGGAGAAAGATAAGGCTTTCTGCTCCCAAAAAGATTTACAGCCTCGGAAACCCTGCTGTACAGGGTCACTATGAATCGGAACCAACTCCACAGCATTTAACAACAACAACATATAATTAATAATGTTGCTTGTTGAAACACATCAATTGATATTCCATCAATTCCTGGATCCTTGTTTTGCGAATGCCTACAGTGCAGTTTGGACTTCTTCCTCTAATACTGTCAGTTCTTATTAGCTCCTGAAACAGTGGAACATTCACCAATTCCTTTTGGTATGGTGACTTTGTATTCCTTTCATCTTCGCTTGATGCTTCCTGCCTCATTCAATATTTGCTCATAAAATCTTACAATATTGCAACTCTAAGTTTGAATTTTTTTTCTTTAGTTCTTTCAGCTTGAGAAATGTTGAGCATGTTCTTCACTTTGGGCCTTTTAACTCCAGGTCTCTGCATATTTCATTATAATACTTTAGTCTTCTCAAGCCGCCCTTTGAGATCTTCTGTTCAGCTCTTTTACACCATCATTTCTTTCATTCACTTATGTTCAAGAGCAAGTTATAGACTCTCTTCTGACATCCATTTCTTGTTTTTGTTTACAAATTAGTTTTGAATAATAAAACAGAGGAAAGCAATGAGCTTAGTGCGTGGAGCTCTTTGATTGCAGCTCCGTCCAGTCAATGAATTTAGCATTTATAAACTCTTTCTACAACACCAGGATCACTTTGTACAACACAAGTTTTTTGGACACTCTGACAGCTGCAGTATATAGTGTAAGACCATGTGGGGGTTTTTTGTTTTGTTTTGTTTTAAAGCAAATATCCATTTATAATCTAGGGTTCTTTGCATTTTAGTTTTTCAGCTCATTTTGCAAAAATTCTTGCAAAAGAAGTAATTGGTTGGTCCTGCTACCCATTTATGTAAACTTCTAACATGTGAATAGTCATGAACTCTTTTTATAGCAAGACCTTTCTGAAATGGGTGCAATACTTGTAAGCTTGACCCAGTCCTTTTTATACCTCCAGCCCCGACGTCCCAAGGCAGCTACGAAAGATGGGCAGGCCAAGCCAGAGAACACCTAATTGCCTTTATTGGGCTCAGACCAGGAGGAGGCTGTGGAAATTGACAATCCCTGTGTGTTTATTGATCTTCATGTTTTCTCAGCCTGTTTCCATAGCCACATGAGTTGCTTTTCCTTCCTCTTCTCCTCCAGAGTGGCTGTAACTGCCTGCTACTTCCAGTCTACCTTATGGACTAGGCAGTCCAGGTAGGCAAACTTAGGCTTGGGCTTGAGGCATACAGCCTTGCTTTGTCATAGGGGACAGGATCCCACTGAACACACTGAGGTGATCCAGGGCAGCTTGGGCAGGTTTGGTCTTGTGAGGCCACAAGATGGGTTGGTGTTCATGTTTGCAGAAGGTCAAGTACTTCAATTTGTTTCTGAAGACGTTGCCAGAAATAATGATGCCCTCGCAACACACAACCACCACTTTCCAGCCCAGCAGCACTTGCTTGGCCACAATAGTGGTGAGGCAGCCTGAGATGGCCTCAGTCTGGGAGCACCAGGAAATGCACCTCCACCATTTTCAGCAGCTGACATCCATTTTTGTCTTTTCTTTCTTACCTGTCTTTTTTAATGACCTTCCACTTTCTTCATGTATGATGTCCTTTGTATCATACCACAACTCTTGTCGTCAGTGTTCAATGCATCAAAATTATTCTTGAGATGGTATCTAAATTCAGCTGGGATATAGTCAAGTTTATATTTTGGCTCTTGCAGATTTGCTCTAATTTTCTTTACCCTGAACTTGCAATATGAGCAACTGATGGTGTATATTCATCAGTCAGCCCCTGGCCTTATCTGACTGATGATACCGAGCTTCGTGACACCATCTGTATCCACGAATGGAGTTGATCTGATTCCTATGTGTTCCATCTGGTGAGGTCCGGTCCTGTGTATGGTTACCATTAATCTTGTTTGAAAAACCATATTTGCAATGAGTAAGTCGTTACTTTTGAGAACTTCTATCATGCGACCGCCAGTGTTCCTATCACCAAGGTCATATTTTCTGATTACTGACCTTTGTTTCCAACTTTCACATTCCATTCACCAGTAATTATTTGTCAACAATAGGATAATATCCTACATCTACAAGGAGGGCTATTAAAAAGACTATTATTCAAACTCATACAAGGAGCTCTGGTAGCATAGTGGGTTTTGAGTTGACTTCGACTGCTACCTGTAAGGTCAGCAGTTTGAATCTATCAGCTGCTCTTTTGGAGAAAAATGAGGCTTTCTGTGCCAATAAAAATTTACAGCCTCGGAAACCCTATACAGGGTCACTAGGAGTTGGAACCGACTCCACATCATCACTACCATCACCACTAATGCAAATTTACACACCTACAACTAATGGCCCACTGTCTTTTGTCAACCTGTAGTACTATGGTGGCTTGCGTGTTACTATGATGCTGGAAGCGATGCCACCAGTATTTTAAATACCAGCAGAATCACTCATGGTGGACAGGTTTCAGCAAAGATTCCAGATTAATACAGACTAGGAATGAGGCAGAACACTTCTGAATGGTTAGTCACAGAAAACCTTATGAAGAGCAACAGAATAGTATCAGATACAGTGCCAGAACAGGAAATCATTATGAATAGCAGAACATTGTCTGATACACTGCCGGACGATGAGCCCCTTAGGTTGAAAGACAATCAAAATATGACTGGGGAAAAACTGCCTCCTTAAAGTAGATTCATCATAATGATGTGAATGGAACAACACTTTCAAGACCTTTATTTGCTGATGGGGAGAAACTCAAATGAGGAGAAACTGTTGCAAATATCCATTAATAATGGGAATATGAACTGTATGGGGTATGAATCTAGGAAAATTATGACACTAAAAATGAAACGGAACACAAAGAGATCAATATTCTAGTATTCTAGGCATTAGTGAGGTGAACTGGACTGGTATTGGCTATTTTGAATCGATCAATGTTTTGGTTTACTATGCTAGGAATGAATTGAAAAGATATGGTGTCACATTCATCATCATTAAAAAAAAAAAAAAAATCAAGATCTTGAAGTACAATGCTGTCTGTGGTTCCTACCTATTATCCATACACCTACAAAGAAGTCCAGTTAATTCCATTGTTACTCAAACATATAAACCAACCACTAAAGCCAGTGAAAATTAAATTGAAGAATTCTACTAACGTCTTTGGTCTGAAATTGATCAAACATACAACCAAGATGCATTGATAATTATTCGTAATTGGAATATAAAAGTTGGAAACAAAAGGAGGAATCAGTAGTTGAAAAATATGACCTTGGTGAGAGAAATGATGCTGGAGATCACATGATATATATGTTGTTGTTGTTGTTGTTAAGTGCCGTCGAGTCAGTTCCGACCCATAGCGACCCTGTACAGGGTTTCCGAGGGTGTAAATCTTTACTGGAGTAGAAAGCCTCATCTTTCTCCCGCGGAGCTGCTGGTAGTTTCGAACCGCTGACCTTAAGGTTTGCAGCCCGATTCGTAACCACTACGCTATATATATATATATATATAGGATTGATAGAATTTTACAGACGAATGACTTACTTATTAAAAATACCTTTTTAAAACAACGTAATAGGTGACTATACACATGGACCTCACCAGCTGGTACATACAGGAAATAAATTAACCTTACCTAAAGGAAGAGATGGTTGTTGTTGTAATGATGTGCCATGGAGTCGGTTCTGACTCACAGCGACCCTATACAGGGTTTCCGAGGCTGTAAATCTTTACGGGAACACAAAGCCTCGTCTTTCTCCCGTGGAACAGCTGGTACTTTCAAACTGCTGACTGTGAGGTTCGCAGCCCGATTCGTAACCACTACACTACCAGAGCTCCTTAAGGGAAGAAAGATGGTAAAAAAGCTCAATATCATCATCCAAAACAAGGCCAAGGGTCAGCTGCGAAACATACTATCAATTGCTCTTATGCAAGTTCAGGCTGAAGCTAAAGAAAATTAAAACAAGTTCATGAGAGTCAAAATATGACCTTGAATAGATCCCACCTGAATTTAGAGACCGTCTCAAGAACAGATTTGATGCAGTAGACACTAATGACCAAAGGTGAGAAGGATTGTGGGATGACATCATGAACATCATAAAGTTAGAAAACAAAAGGTCATCAAAAAGTTAGGAAGTACAGAAAATAAAAATGGAAGTCAAAAAACTCTGAGCCTTAGCTAACAGAAGTATTGAAGAAGCAAGAGGGGTGCACAGAAGACAAAGTATTATAATGAAATGTGCAAAGACCTGGAATTAAAAAACCAAAAGGGAAGAACACGCTCAGCATTTTCTCAAGCCTCAACTTGAAATACTGAACGATTCTATGGGCAAATACTGAACGAGGCAGACAGCATCAAAAGAGGGAAAAACTACAAAGAGTCACTGTACCAAAAGGAAATGGTCAGTGTTCAACCATTTCAAGAAGCAGCTTATAATTAACAACCAACGATACTGAAGAAAGTTCAAGTTGCATTGAAGGCATTGGTGAAATAAAGGCTTCCGGAATTGACAGTATATTCATTGACATCTTTTAAGAAACTGACGCAGCACTGAAGGTGCTCACTCATCTATGCAAAAAATTTTGGAAGACAAGTTACCTTGCCAACAGACTGGGAAAGATCCATATTTGTGCCTATCCCAAAGAGAGGTGACAGAATGGAACGTGGAAATCATCAAACAATCAATCTATCATTAATATCACACACCAGTAAAATGTTGAAGGTAATTCAAAAACAGCTGCAACAGTACATCAACAGGGAGCAGCCAGATATTCAAGCCAGAATCACTAGAGGATGGACAAACAGATGGACCCAGGCCTAATGCAGAGAATACCGGAAAGATTTGACTGACTACCCAAAAGCTTTCAACAGTGTGGATCATGACAATCTATGGATAACAATGAGAAGCATGGATATTCCATAACACTTAATTGTGCTCATGAGCAACCTGTGCACAGAGGCAGTTGTTCAAATACAAGTGGATACTGAAAGGTTTAAACTCAAGAAAGGTGTGTGCCAGAGTTGAATTATCTCACCATACTTACTAAATCTGTATGCTGAGCAAATCATCCCAGAAGCTGGATTATAAAAAGACCATGGCATCAGGATTAGGGGAAGACTCATTAACAAACTGTGATATGCAGATGACACAACCTTGCATGCTGGAAGCAACGAGAACTTAAAATACTTACTGATGAAGAGCAAAAACCACAACCTTTAGTATGGATTGCACCCGAATACAAAATGAAAACAAAAATCCTCACAACTGGACCTATAAATTACATCATGATAAATGGAGAAAACAATGAAGTTGTTAAAGACCATTTTACTTGGATTCATAATCAACATTCATGGAATCAACAATCAAGAAATCAAGTAATGTCTTGATTTAGGCAAATCTGCGACAAAAGACCTCTTTAAAGTGTTAAAGAGCAGAGATACCAGCTTGAGGATTAAGTTGCACCTGAGCAAGCCACGCTATGTTATTTTCAATTACCTCATACACATGTGGAAGTTGGACAAATAAGGAAAACCGTAAAAGAATCTATGCTTTTAAATTATGATGGCGGAGAAGAACATTAAAAGTGCCACGGCTTGCCAGAAGAACAAACCAATCTGTCCAGGAAGACATACAGTCAGAATGCTCCTTAGAAGCCAGGATGGTAATACTTCTCTCAGACTTCTGACATGCTATCAGCAGGGACCAGGCCCTGGAAGGACATCATGCTACAGGTAAAATGGAGGATCAGAGATGAGATGAGTCCATATAGTGGTGGCAGCAATGACCTCAGGTATAACAGTTGTGAGAATGGCACAGGACCGGGTGGTAGTGGTGTGCCGTGGAGTCGGTTCCGACTCATAGCGACCCTGTAGGAGCTCTGGTAGCGTAGTGGTTACGAATCGGGCTGCGAACAGTAAGGTCAGCAGTTAGAAACTACGAGCGGTTCCGCGGGAGAAAGATGAGGCATTCTGCTCCCGTAAAGATCAACAGCCTCGGAAACCCTGTGCAGGGTCGCTATGAGTCGGAACCGACTCCACGGCACATAACAACAACAACATAGGGTTTCTGAGGCTGTAAATCTTTATGGGAGCAGAAAGCCTCCTCTATCTTCCTCAGAACAGCTGGTAGTTTCAATCTGCTGATCTTGAGGTTAGCAGCCTGACTCATAACCACTACACAGAACTGCCGTGTAGTGTTTAGTTTTCTTGTGTGCATAGTCACTTTAAGTAGGAAGCCACTCAATGGTATCTAACAGTAACCACCATCACCACCACTGGTAAAAATTGACAAATTTTACCAACTTCTGCAGTCTGAAATCGACCAAACACAAATAATAATCAAAATAATTACTGGTGCTTCAATGTTACTTAATGCAACACACACAACCTCTAAACTCAGTAGTCGGTAGATTAAGTAATTAAATGTTGTGAGATTGAAAGCAGGTATTAATAACGCAATACATTCCAAGTATAAGACCAGACAGACATCCTCCCAGTTATAATTTAGGTAGTAACATAATTGGAAAACAGGAACACTGAGTATTACTAATTTCCAGTGTATAAATTTACATACTAGAGCCTCTGGTAACAGTAAAATGCTCAATATATTTTAAATTACAAAAACAACCAACCAACCAAAAAGCTATTTGTTTAGTCCACTTCTGACTCAGCATCCTTTTTAAGGTAGAGTAGACTTGCCTGCTCTGCTCCATGGAGTTTACCGAGTTATTTCTACGGAAGCAGACTGCTTCATCTTCCACCTGGGAGCGGCTTGTGCTTTGAATGGCCAAGCTGTTGATTAGCCGCCAAGTGCTTAACCAGTGCTCCATGTATTATTGAATGCAACCAAAAAAATACCCACTGTCGAGCTGATCCTGATTCACACCCACCATGTGTGCGGTTTTCAGGGCTGTAAATCTTTACAGGAGCAGACAGCCTCCTCTTTCTCCCGCTATCAGCTAGAGGGTTTGAACTGCTGACCATGAGGTTAGCAGTCCAGTGCTTTTCCTACAGTGCCACACTAGGACTCCACCACAGCTCCTTGTTAAGAGCCATCGAATGGATTCCAACCCATAGTGACCCTGTATAGGGTTTCCAAGGAGCAGCTGGTGAACTTACTGCATGCAAAAGGCAGGTCTAAATTAAATTATCAAAGTAAAAATATAAAATTATCAAAATTTCATCATCCGTTCATTAAAATTCTAAGACATCCCTTTCCCAAAGTATAACCTAAGTATAATTTTCTTGTTTAATTCTTTTTAATATATTGAAATGATAATTTTAGGATAATTAACTCCATGTTTACAAATTAAGTACTTCGTATCTGTAAAATATGTAGCTTTTACCTTTTAGTGGATAAGCACAAGGAGTCCTGGTGTGGCGCTGTAGAACAACCCAGTGTCAGTGGCTTAAATATCCCAGTTCGCTCTCCAGGAACCCTAGACATGGTTGCTTAACAATAGGATAAGCACTGGACTGCTAACAAGGTTGCGGGTTTAAATCCTCCAGCTGCTCTTCGGAAACACTACAGAAGGTTACTGAGTTGAAACCATCCATAGCGCTAACAAATGAAAATTTTTATTTTGCTTAAAAAAATATTAAGTGCTATCAAGCTGATTCAGACTCAGTGACACTGTATAGGGTTTTAGGAGCGACTGACGGGTCTGAACTGCCAAGCTTGTAGTTAGTAATCTAGTGTTTACCGTACGACACTAAACCTAAGCAACTGTTGCTGTCCTGTATTTAAAAAGTGTTATTGTAATGTAAGCTCTGGTAGCGTAGTGGTTACGAATCGGGCTGTGAACCTTAAGGCCAACAGTTGGAAACTACCAGCTGTTCCACGGGAGAAAGATGAGGCATTCTGCTCCCGTAAGGATTTACAGCCTCGGAAACCCTGTACAGGGTCGCTATGGGTCGAAACCGACTCGACGGCACTTAACAACAACATTGTAATGCTTTCACTTACATATACTCCACACTTCACTTCCTGAAAATCTTAGTGGTCACTCTCGAAGTATAGAGAAACTGGATACATACCTTATAACTTACGTGAACAGGAATTCCAAAACTAATATCCATTCTGTGAAATCCAATTTTCTGGGCATGTTTATCAGAAATAACCTTCAAAATTGAAATCACGTCTAGCAGTGGTTTCCTTCATATTTATAGACTAAATTTCTTTCCTCGTCACAATCTTAATAGCGCTAAACATATTAATTTTATTTATTGCTGAGCAATGTCCCCACCATCTGCTCTTGCTAGTATTCTGAATATATCTTACTTTCTTTTAAAATACATTCAGCTCCCAGCAATGTGTTGAGTATTTTATTATAAAGAAAATACATGACAAACAGAATAAAGTGGAAAGAATGTTCATCTAAATAATCATCTATACATAGTCTTCTACACAAAACTCACTAACTACACTATGGAAGGCAATTCTACATATATTTTTCATTTCTGCTTTTACATTCATCTGCCAAAATTCCAACTGATATTTTAGTACTGAACATTCTTAACAAACAGTACTTTCAGACGGTTCAAAATGTTTTTGTGTTTTAAGTCCAGATGGATTACTGGTTCAGTGAATAGCTGGTAAATGATTCAATGCAATCCAGGATGTCTTATTAAATGATAAAATGCATGTTATTTTTGGTTTGGAAATCAGAAAAATAATTTCCATCATTAAATATCAGAGAAGCCTTGACATTTTTATAACTATACATCCAATTCCATACAACTCCTACCTACATACTATATGTGGTTTGAATTACATATGCAGATGAAGTGATTCAATTTAAAAATAAAGACTGTTTTCCAGAATTCTTTCTTTACCATAGTTAACTAAAAATGAAAACGTTACCTTCTTTGTGTTTTAAGTCAATTGTTCATGAAAGTATTCTTTACAAATTGAGTTTAGAGAATTTCAAAATGTTGACAGCTTCAAGAAAACAAATTTAAATTTTCTTATAAGAAATCAAAGGAGCTGTGGTAGCATAGTGGTTATGAAGCGGGTTGCGAATCTTAAGGTCAGCAGTTTGAATCTACCAGCCATTCCACAGGAGAAAGATGAGGCTTTCTGCTCCCGTACAGATGTACAGCCTCGGAAACACTCTATAGGTTCGCTATGAGTCGGAACCGACTTCACCGCACATAACCATATTAGAAATAAGGATTCCTGGTGTGGCACCGTGGGCTAATGCACTGGACTGTAAAGTCTCTTTGAATTACAAGGTCGCTGGTTTAAGCTCACCAGCTAGCTGCTCTTTGGACGCCCTATATAAGGTCACTACTGGTCAGAATCAGTTCAATGGTACTTTTAACATTACAAATAAGGAATCCTGGTGTGATATGGTGGGATAAAACTCTGAACCACAAGGTCAGTTTGAACCACAAGGTTGGTGGTTCAAACTCACCAGCCACTTCTTGGAAACCCTATACAGGGTCGCTATGTGTCGGAACCAACTTGATGGCACACAACAATAATTAGAAGCAAACTATTAATGTGCATTCAAGACTAATAAATGTCTCCTAAATACTCTTTTCTAGGGCAAATACACTACTATTAGCAGCACAAATACTATAAACCATTTATTAATATTCCTTTTCTCTCCTCCCCAAGTATCTTCTAGTATTAGAGGTTTAATAAAATGATAATGAAGAAAATGATAAACTGCAATTCTCTACTCACTCTGCCAGGCCACTCTAGAAATCTCTCCCAATCATATTTTAATTTATTCTTATGACTTACATTTACCACAGTAACCCATTAAGAACTTTTATCAGTTTACCACTGAATCTTCCAAATACACCTAATGCAAATCTTTTAAGTTTTAAAAAAACTTTTATGATCATGCTGAATTTTTCTATTAATAAGATCCCTTCCCTTATCATTAACATAATAGTTCTTCCTTCCCTTTTAAAGAAAAATCTGTCACAAGAGTTGTAATACATTGTTTCTTATACCACTTTCAACATTTATAGGCTTTAGAAATATATATATATATTTCCTCCATCATGAAGCATCTATTTTTTTATTAGAAAACAAGTAGTAATTTTAAGTTAGAATTGGATGGTGCCAGATTATCCTTGAAATTTTTCTAAACTGTACCTTTAAGAAATCAGCTAAGTAACAACATAAACACCCTTTAAGAATATATACAGCTGACTATCCTAAAACTGACCTAGTATCTTGTTGCTGAGTAAGTGCCAGAGTTGGTTCCGACTCATAGAGAACCCATGTAGGGTTTCCGAGGAGCGGCTGGTGAGTTTGAACTACCAACTTTGCGAATCAAAGCGACCTTCTGGTCTTGTGCCAAAATATGTTTGGAACTTCTACTGCTCTGTCCCACAAAGAAACAAAATTCTACAGTAATTTACCTTTAAAACATAGTCCTTAACACACTAACACAATTTTAAGATACTCATCGAAACTTATAATGAAAGTAGAAAGCAGTACAAGATCAATTTTTCAAAAATATTTAAAATCATGTACGTAGCACTATGAACTTGTTCTGTTTTCTAATGTATTGTTTCTAGTTGTGGTTAAGTGCTGTCTAATCGGTTCCAACTCATAGCAACCCAGAACTTAACGCTGTCCAGTGGCTACACCATCCTCACAATTTTCTGTTTGAGCCCATTGTTGATGCCACTGTGTCAAAACATCTTCCTCTTTTTCACTGACCCACTTTACCAAGCAGGATGTCCTTCTCCAGGGACTGGTCCTTCTTGACATGTCCAAAGCACATGAGATGAAGTTTGGCCATGCTTGCTTCTAAGGAACATCTAGCTGTACTTCTTTCAAGATAGATTTGCTTGTTCTTCTGCAGTCCATGATACTTTCAATATTCATCACTAGTACCATAATTCAAATTCATCAATTCTTCTACAGTCTTCCTTAATCATTGTCCAACTTTCACATGCATATGAAGTAATTGAAAATATTATTACAGAACAGAATTTATATAGTGGGTCTATTATATGCAGACATTTTCATAGTAAATTTTATTCCTGAGCTGTATCTACTTGCAAGATGTAAATTTCAGGTCTCAGTTTGTCTTTGAATCTACATTAAGCACTTGTGTTTTGGATCACTAAGAAACTGTAGCGTCTTCCCAGTTTCAGAAGATCTCTTTCCAGTTCCACCACTAAATGAAAGGGATCAAGGTCAAGGGTTGTCTATCCATGGAGACCACAATGAAAACCCATTTCCAGTTCTCATTATCTTCCAAAAAGAAGGAACTCTCTCTTTCAGCTGTTTGCATTTGGCTTCCTTGTAGGAAGCGCCTAGTTTATGTGCAACCAAACATGAGAGTTATATTCCTGATCTTGTTATTCAATTTTGCAATCCCCTCATAAAAATAAAAGTGAAAATGTCATTTCCAGATTACAAAAATTGCATTTATCCCAAAACTTACGATGAACACTTTAGCTCTCAACTAAACATTAACTTTTCTAATAGAAAATGCTTATAAAACACGATTATCTGATGTAGGATAAGCATATGACCTAGTCCTAAATGAAAATTTAACAAGACTTTTCAAAATAAATACTTGAAAATAATTAAGGGTTTTCAACTTGTTAAAACCAATCAACTTTACCTTTGTCATAATATAGTACACATTTTTACACACTGTACTTAAGAGAATTTCTTTTTTGAGGGGTTGGAGGAAGGTGGATGCAAAGCTTTTAATTCCTTACTTCTATAATTATTTGGTCACATATAGCAATGATTTTGATTAAAATAGTTTTTGGTAAGGAAGAAGTTATTTAAAATTTTCAACAATCAATGGAATCTGTAGACTTTAATCAACTATTAAGAAAAAAGATTTAATATACAAAGATTAGCCATCTTGTTACTAGATTGAAATGTAAACAGAAGTTCACCACGCTTGTCTGCTAAGAGTTATTTATTAATTATTCCACAATAATACTAAGGTTCATATCAAAACAAAGTACCAAAAGAAGGCTGAACTGAAAGAATGATAAAAGCAGCATGAAGTTTTTCAGCCAA
Source organism: Chrysochloris asiatica (assembly GCF_000296735.1). NCBI lineage: Eukaryota > Metazoa > Chordata > Mammalia > Afrosoricida > Chrysochloridae > Chrysochloris > Chrysochloris asiatica. The sequence goes on along the minus strand of NW_006408527.1, from coordinate 23,925,062 downwards.
AGATCCCCTTTACTCTTCTACTTACTTAAATACTCCAGGACCTCTGTCAATATTGGAATACATTTCATAGGCTCCATTTTCTTTAAAATCGATTTCCTTTTCTTCGTCATTGTAAAACATCCCGTACCTTCTATAATACTCCACCTCTGCTCATTACTGTTTTATTTCCCTAACACAGAAAACATTTTCTCCTTTGGGGTATAAGGTCCAATTTTTCTCCAGCTTTTTACCAAAAACCCAGACCCACTGCTATCAAGTCGATTATGACTCATTGTCACCCTATATTGATACCCAGAGGTATCTATAGTAACACAAAGCATGCTTTATAAGACTTATCTTGCACAGTAAATTTCAACCTACACATTGTGATTTAGTATAGTATAGTCACAATGCTAAAAATATATATACTCATTATTACTGCTCAGTAAAAATGCTCAGTAATACTCATTAAAAAGGTCTGGGTTGGCATGGGTTTTCTTTCATTTTTGCCAGTAGTTATGTGATAGGCTACTTTTGTGCAACTGAAGAGCCAGAGGAGTTGACTGTAGTTATTGTACACTGTAACACATTTCTTTGTTAATGGAAAATACTAAACCATTGTTAAGTCTAGCATCTGTATGGTACTTATTAATTATCAGATGAGAAACTGCAAAGAATTAAATTCTATTTAACTCGTTATTTGACCAGCTTATCATAAAACTCTAGAGCTTTAAATAACTTAAGTATGTTCCATAAATGCTGAATTACTGATGAAATTTTTAACTACCTTTAATACATATGCCTTTTGTAAAAGTTTAGGCAGACTCTTTGTTTGTACAATTACATTTCAATATTTAGGCAGTCTTTTAAGGCATGGATTCTTAACCAGGTCCATAGATTTAAAACATTCCTAGTTGGACAGGCCTTAAGAACATGTAAATTGGCTTATATATTTTCTTGTGCAGATATAATTTTGCTCTGAGGGGCAAGGTGGTAGAGATTTTATCATCAGTCACCTATAGAATCTATAACCTCCAAAATGCCAAGCAGAACTTGCAAAGATTCATCACAATTTTAAATAGAATTTTGCTTATACGGTCACACTCAAATAGTCTTTTTTTTTTAAAGGCAAAAAAAGCAGAAATAATTAAAAAGCGTTTGCTTCCTGCATGATAATAATCTCTCTTAAAATATACCGACAGCTCACACAGACTTTTATTTTTTAAGATGTTCTTGATGAGGGGTAGCTGTTGTTAAGTGGGGCCAAGTCAGAGGTCCTGAATAGTTCCCTTGGAACGGCTGGTGGGTTTGAACCTCTAATCTTGTTGTTAGCAATCCAGTGCTTATTCTATAGCGTCACAAATGACAGTGACAAGAACCGGTCTGCTAGCATTAGCATATGCTAATTTAGAAGAACAAATGAGTAAGGACATTAAAAATATAACAAGTGTAAATGATTAGCACAACATTTTTGAGGCTTCCTGAGTCATCAGCAACTCTTTTATCATCTCACAGAAAGTACAAAACAGATTGGTAAACAGGCCACTAATCTCTCATGTATAAAAAGGGATTCCATAAAATGTTCTGGAACATTACTAACATAATCTCATGCAACATGATGCATGGATCCTATAATAGAACTAACAAAGGAGTATTGCATCACATTTAAAACAAAATCCTGTCATTATGTATCACAGAATACATGAAGACCATATAACTCAGAAAATAACAGTCTTCAGATATGCATTTAACTCTAAAAACAGAACCCTGAAGTTCAGAAGCTAAATTCTTTGAGATGAAGGTATTCAGTTAAATAAAAGCCTATGAATCTGAAGCTAAGGACATTATGTCAAGACGAGGTTATACCACTGAAGCTGTCACCCAGCTTAGGTTTAAATGCAAAAAAGTATAAAATGTCAGAAACCAGGAATGAATAAAGAGTTTACCTCTCAGCTCATTAGTGTAACACACCAAACCCAAACCCACTGCCATTGAATCCATGCCAATTTACAACCACTATGTATAGGGTTTTTGAGGCTGTAAATCTTTACAGGAGCAGAGAGGCTCATGGGTTTGAACTGTCAACTTTGCAGTTAGCAGTCCAGTAATTATCCTATAGCAGCACTACAAATATAACTAAATCTGAGGGTGAAATATTTGCAATGAAAAACATAGCATTTAAAACTGTAATGCAACTACAATTTTCCCCACACATCTCTAGTCTCATTATTGAATTACCTCACAAATTACTGACCAGTGACTGTTATGGTATTATAGGTTCAGCACTGGACTGCGAACCAAAAAGATCGGCAGCTCAAACCCACCAGCAGCTGCTCGGAAACCCTTTATAGGGTCACTATGAGTCGGGACCAACTTGAAGGCACCTAAGAGCAACTGCTAAACTGTTGTGTGGTCCTTAACCTGAATTTACAGCCACACAAAATTTGCAGAAATCCAAAACATGGTTCCTAACCTATGCTAAATGTCTTGAAGTTTAAAATGACCATATTCAGATACAGACATGCCAAAGGATCAAAAAAAATTAAAAAGGCAGGGAGGGTAAAGGAAAAACACCCAACATTAATCTACAAAAACTAATCTAGAGAGAAAAAAAAAATCTGTACAGAGAAATCAAATCGGACCTCAACAAAGAACCTGTGAAAATTCAGCTTAACGCTCTTAATTTCAAGACAATGATAAAATTGAGGGAATAACCTTGACCAAGAAGTAATTCATTTACATTATCTAATCATATGGGCCCACAAGTAGAGACCCCTACATAGAGAAATCCATGCTATTATGCTTAATTATTTTCATATTTTCTTATACATCCATATACCAAACCAAAGTACCAAAAGAAAGCTTATCAAAGATTCAAAGACCTATTTTAGCTTTCATATTTTTATTCCTAATACCTTATCATTTGTAACCAAACTTCAAAGCAATTTTCTCATGATCTTACATTTTGTCCTGTATCTTATTTACTAACTTTTCAAACACCTTTCCTCTATCAATATTTATATGCTTTAGTAATTTCCTTCTAATATCTATATGCTCAGCTTTACCATTACTATGATTGAATACTACTAAAAATGCTCACTCATGAGCACTTTAGTGACATACCATTATTACCACCTTTTGGAGGCAAAAGGATGCACCTACAACCAAGATATTAGAATCTGATTTCAAATAAAGCCTCAATAAATATATAATCTCTGGAGTAATATTTAGGTTGGCCAGCTGGATTTTAATAAAACATGCTTTTATTTACATAATATTAAATCTCTATCCTTCCATATTATAGGATAAGCACCGGGCTGAGAACCACAATGTTGGCGGTTCAAGACCACCAGCCTCTCTCAGTGGGGAAAAGGATGAGGCTTTCTGCTCTTGCAAATATTAAAAAAAAAAAGCCTGAGAAACCCTCTAAAGGGATGCCATGACTCGGAAACAACTCGATGGCACTAACAACAAACAACAACAAAACTCAAACACCAAGAGACTATGCTCCTAGTTTTCAAATAGAATATTTAAGTTTGGGTTTTAAAAAAAAAAGGAATAAAACTACAAGTTCCAAAGTGCAGGTTATACCATTCATGTGAATATTTAATGAAATGTAGTTAATAGGAACATCTGACAGCTGTGACTGGATATTAAGTGATATCTCCTTTCTTCAATTTTGTGATTAACAGGACTTTTATTGGTAGTAAACTAGAGCAAACAATCAGAATAATACATATGCAGTATTTAGTACACACAATAAAAATTAAAAGAAATTAAAAACCTGTATAAAACAAAAAACTGGAGAAAAATCATACAGCTTAAGTGATAACAGTGGTAAAATCCTCTCCATCCTTTGATTACAGCTTTGATTTTGTACCCAGCAGAACTTACCGCACTTACCAAAGTCAGAAACACACACGTTTCAGGACTGAGTATATTTAAGAGGATTAAATACATTTTCTAAGAACCTTGCAATGACAAATAGGCGACTCTAGTTGATAAAGAAGACTTAAAGGAGAAAAGTGGGGAAAGGAAATTAACTAGTATTTTGTAACCATTTTTTTTTTTTTTTAATAATTTCTTATCTTTCCAAACACTGCTTTCATAACAGAAGTGTTTTACACTTGCACAATATTAATTACTTTATTATACATGGAAGCCTGTGGTAGGCTGATTACACAATAAGACTGCAAACAACCAGCGGTACTTTTCTGACGTCAGAAGAGTACATAAGACTGAAACATCACCAAAAGTACATAAAAAACTCATCAGCATAAACATCAAAGTACATTAAAAAATATAATCAGAAAAAAAATACAATTGCTAAAAAGTGGTTTAGAGCAGAGCCACTGCCTATCAGTAGCTTCAAATGGCAATTAGCGTTCGTAGCAAGTTTCGATGACTTTACAAGACCCATGTACAATACTGACTAATGTACCCTTTAAAAATGTACATCAAAGGTTGCAATTTCAGAGGTTCTGATGTCATAACTATATGTAGACACACTCTTATCCTTCACACTTGCTATGTCACCAGTTGTAAATTACAACCTTATTAATAGCTATAGCTCTGAATATGTAGGGTTTTATTATACATGGAAATTTATATGGGATTTGTTTAAAAAGGGGTGGGGGTGTTTAACCTATTCAGTATTTAGATGCCATAAGGCATATAAAATGCATAATGAATTATCAGAATGTAAATCATTTAAAAATTTTAAACTATCAAGATGAGAGAACAAGGAAGGCCCAGAACTCCAAGAACAGAACAGAACGAGAACCAAAAACAGGAGAAGTGGAGGCGAAAGTATAGACGAGAGCAATATTTTAGGCCATGTATAATAAATAATGGATTCCCCAAATTGTAATGAATTATATAATCCCAACTTGGGGTCTAATACTGGAACCAACCAACCACTTGGGTTTCAACACTGTACTAGATGTCAGTAGAATTTCATAATGGAATACAGCCTTGCTACAATTGGGATAAGGGGAGGTTGCTTTTTTCATCTTTTTATAGTAAAGCTATCATTCCAGGGTTTGATCAAAGATCCAAGAATATTTGTTCTACCAGGCTGGAATGAATGTGGTTTGGAAGTTCAGAATACAATTAAAAGCTGCAACAAAATATAGGTAGCCAACATCTCAGAATTTTGGATCAGCCCAGATGGAGATAGCAATTTGAAATGTTTTCGATCCCTTAAATGATGAAATGTATTATCTTATCAGCCCAGACAGAGCAATTTGAAATGTTTTCGATCCCTTACTTAAATGATGAAAATGTATATCATACTATCTGTAAATTGTATATTCCATTAGAGTGATAACGTACAGAATTCCCATGCGTTATTACACTTTCCTGAGAGTAAAGCAATTAGAATAATATTAATCCTAGCAACGAAGTTTTTTTTCTTTTTTGTTTTGTTTTTTGTTTTTTTTTCCCTAGGTTTTTTCTCTTTTTCTTTTTTTGCATTTAAAACTTTTGGGCTATTCCCTGACAATCTATACATGTAAATTTGATTGCTAAACATTTGTCACTTTGAATGTCAAACTATTTTTAATCTATTGATTTTGATTAAAAATCATAATACAAACAGAGCTAAAATCACGCTAACAAAATAAACTAAATATGAAAAGTTGCATTGAAAGGGCATTACATTATTCTTAATAGGATCGTGTAGAAACATTCCAATGGCAGTGTTCTCAAAATAAAACAAAATTACATCAGAAGACCCCAGCCTGGTCACTTTTGGGACCTTACCTGTAACTTTGGCTGGTGGGTGTCTTTACTCTTGTACTACATGGCTCACTTACATCAGACATCATATTTGTATACCCTGAGAAATCTGATACTGAAGTCCTTACTCTATGGTCCACTTCTCCGTTAGAGTTAGTGATAAAGGTCATTGGCACCCTGCTGCCCGACTTAAACTGAGAACCAAATGCTTGTGCAAAGTTCTCAATCTGGTACGTTGTTCTAGGCTCTATGTCTTTCTGAGGATCTATCTGGCTAGCTAACTCCTGAGATGGAATCTGAAAGCTTGTTGAAGACTCTAAGTTTTTCTGTTGTTCCTTCTGGCTAGTCAGTTTCTGAGATGAGGACTGGAAGGCTGAAGTCTCTAAGTTCTTCTGAGAATCTATCAGGTCATCTAGCTCCTGGGAAGGTGTCAACTGCTGATGTGTAGCATCCAAAGCAGATAAATAAAGACCTGGTTGAGATCCAAACAACATCCCAAAAGGTGGCTTTGGCAATGAAGATGGCAACACTGAGGTAACAGACTGGCCGAAACCACACTCCAAAGGAGATGTAGTGTATATCTGTTTTTCTGGAAATAAAGTGTGGTTGTGGAGAGGTGAAGACAAGCTGACAAACTGGAAACTGGGTGCAAGAGTAAAACCTGCATTATTAGATTTTTCAAAAGCCTGTTGGAGGTATTTGGAGTATTCTTGCAACATGCTTGCTTTATCATTTGAAGGTGTTTGGGTGCCTGGGCTCAAATTTTCTTCTGGAACCAAATCTGAATGCTCTCCTGAGGTGTGTAAATCCACTCGTGGCTCCGTTATATTGAAAGGATCCTCCTTCTGGCTTTCTGGTTTGTTAGAATATTGATCCAAAATACTCTGTAAAACCTCATCAGGAATTCCAGACTTGTCATGACAAGACTTAATTTCTGCATTTAGAGTTGAAGAGTCAATAAGTGACAATGGTGCCTCATTGTCCAAAACACTGACACCTGCAGACTGAATGACAGACTGCTGGGAGACCATGTGTCCAACATTTATAGAAAAGGCACTGTTGCTGCTGGCAGTTGGCAAATATCTTCTTTTCTTTGAAAACTGGATGGCATCATCATAATTACTACTTATCTGACCTTGTTTGCCACTTGTACTTTGGAGAAGACTAATGGTCTCCACACTATTATTTGATACTAAGCCAAGTGAGCCACTTGGTTTCCCAGACAAGGATTTCTGTCCAACTATGTCTGGTAATGGTGACACGAAATTAAGGTAGTTTTTGTCTGTATTCTTTCTGCTTCCTTTTTTAAAGATCACTTTTGGCACCCTTTTCTGTAATTCATCTATACCAGTGCCAATTATGCCTCCACTGGAAGACACAGTAGGCATGTCTACAGAATAACTCTGCATGTTTATATTATTTGAAATTTGTGATTCGTTTGTTTTACCAGTCTTATGTTCCTTATTTTCAATTGCTATGCTTTTTGACTTTGTTTTCCTCCTCGAAGAACTTGTATTTCCCTGAGACAACACAGCCAGATTACCCATATTGTTATGGTTTGATGACCCAGGTTCTGCACTAGCTGCTCCTTTAGCTATGGCTTCACCACAGGTGCGCCTGTGCTTCAATAATCTATCAGTCCTGGAAAAATACTGTTGGCAAGTGTCACATTTGTATGGCTTTTCTCCACTATGTGTCCTCTTGTGTCTTTCCATATGGTACTTCTGAATAAACTTCATGCTGCACTGATCACAGCCAAATGGCTTCTCTCTACTATGAATTTTCTCATGTCTCTGCAACAGGTATTTCTGAATGAAACCCATGCTACACTGGCTGCACTGGAAAGGTCTCTCTCCTGTATGAATGAGGACATGTCTCCGCAGGTGATAGGAGCTTCGGAAAGCAGCACTGCAGTGATCACAGATATGAGGTTTCTGACTTGGGGAGAGGATGGCACCTTCTCCATCTCCAACCAAAGGTTTGGAAGATGCACTTGGCTTCCTCTTGGCTTTGATTCCCTGAGATTCTGGCTTTGGCCTTTTTGCCTTTTTGACATTAGTGTCCTGCTTTGGCTCCTCATTGCCAAGGTGGTCGTCAGTCCTGCCACTGCTGCTGAGTAACACGTCTCGATGGTGCTGGGCTGGTTGCTGCTGGGCATGCTGGTGGAGAATGCTGAGGTCCTGGATGACGCCGTGGCTCCCCACTTCCCCGCCTCCTAGGCCTGCAGATCGCTCTTCAGCCCCAGCAAACAGCCCTCCAAAGTGGTGGTGGTGATGGTGGTGGTGGGACTGCTGCTCCTCAGGATCTGTCGGTTTCTCTTGTTTGATGCTAACCAAAGACTGCAAGAATCCCCAGGAGGTCCTCTGCGAGGGGAAGGCCGCGGCTGACGCGGCCGGCTCCTTCTTGAAAGTCATGTCCGGGGCTGGCGGAGGGGGGGGCTCAGCGGCCGGGGTTGCGGAGGTAGAGGAGGATAACACGCACTGCGGGGGAGGGGCGGCCGACCCCGCCGGCCGGGTAAAGCTGGTGACCGGGGGAAGCCGGTGGTTGAACATAACCATACCCTGGGGAAAGGTGGGTTCCATCTCTGCCCTCCTGCTGCTGCCGCCGCCGCTACCACCACGGCCGCCGGAGCCGCTACCACCGCTACTGCCGGTACCACCGCCGCCACTCAGGAACCCGCTGCCGATTTTCATACCCCGGAGGAGGCCTGGCTGAGAAAAGGAGGAGGAAGAGGGAAGAGGAAGGAAAGGAGGTGGAACCGGGCCCCGGGCCGGGACCACCGCAGCACTCAGGACCCCGCCGCGCCGCCGCCCAGATCGCAACGCGCCCAGCACTAATTCTCAGCCCAGCCGCCTCCGGCACCCGCACGCAAGGTACTGAGGCTCTTCCCCGGGACTCGCCCTCTCCCTCCCGGGTTCCCCGGCAACACTTACGGGTCCCGCTGCCGCCGCAGCCGCCGTCGCCTCCAGTTAATAAAAATAACGCCGTCCTCTCCACAATGGAATTAAAAGCCTCTCCTGTACTGCGCAGCCGCGGCGCGGTGTCTGCTGGGAACTCCTCGACCCGGCCAGAGGGGAGCTCTGCGGAGTCAGGGCGCTTGCGCTGCAGCTTCCGCCCGGCCTGCCTGTCAATCACTGGGGCGGTTGGTCAGAGGGGTGGCCCATGGCAGGATAGGCTGGGGTTTGGAGTCCCTCTAGTGAGGGGTTTCTGAGGAGGTTAGGCGTGGCTGACCGGCTGTATTGGAGAAGATGAAAGTGGTGGGGGTCTTTAGAGGGGAATAGTCTCAGGAGGTGGAACCCAGGGGGCGGGAAGTTACGGTGCACTGTATTGCAGCGTGGCGTGGGAGCTGCAGAGGAAAAGACTGGAGATGATGGGGTAAAATGAGGACTGAAAGCTAGGACTTTCTGCACTTTACAGTTTGCAATCCAGGTATTGAATCAAAAAAAACCCACATGAAGCAGATCAGATCACTTAGGTCACTTTTGATTATAAACTATACCTAAATCATTAAACGTCAGATGTTCAACATTTGTTAAAACTTTTGGAAACACCTTATTAATGGGTGCATATTTTTTGTATTTATAGGAGGAGACTTTGAAACCGCAACAGAGGTGCCACTGCAGAAAAAAAAAAAAAAAAAAAATTGTCATACGGCCAACCTACCTGAAGGCTACTGGAAAAGGAAACCGCGTGTAATCCAGGTGCAGCAGCCCTGTAAAACACACCCACACACATACTTCATCACCATCAGATGTTATTTAAATGTCCACATACCTTCGCAGTCTGTGCTAATGAGTTTGTTTGCCACGTTATATTGCTGCTGGCTTATTATATTTGTGAAAGATTGACCGCCAGGCCTTCAAAGATCTCCACTAGAATCCATTCTCTCCTCCAGTATAATTGTGCAAAATTATGCATTCTTTCTCTTAAAGGAAAATTGCAAAGTAAAATCTTGACAGCAATGTCAGACCAACAAAAATGAAACTAACGAATACATTTAGTACCAGATCTGCTCCTGTAAAGATTTATAGTCTCAGAAACCCAAAGAGGCAGTTCTACTCTGTACATTGTTGTTATTAAGTGCCGTCCAGTTGGTTCCGACCCATAGCGACCCTGTATACGGTTTCCGAGGAGTGACTGGTGAGCTTGAACCACCCACATTAGGGTCATTATAAGTCAGAATGGATTCAGTGGCGATGGATTTTGGATTTTAACGCATTTAAAGCACTCACACACATGTTAAAGCATGTAAAAATTTAAATCAACAAAGTTCCTAATGAAGCGCATTTATAAAGCACAGAATATTTTTAGTAAGAGAACTAGAATTTGATGATAGTTTATGCAGTGTATTTTTCTTAATGAAAATGCAAGTATTTTCTCATAATATTTCTAGCTAAATAATTTCTCTTAGGAATTTAACAATTGAAATCTTTATGATTACTGATTAGCATAGAATTCTCTGAGTCTACCTCAAAAGCTTAAAAGACTATTTCATAAACATTTTGAGTTAAAAATCAGTGCTTTCCTAACTCCATGCAAAGACTTATGAACATTTTGCCACTTACACTGTAATACTTTAATACTGTCAAGTATAGCTAAGTGTTAACAGACAGACTGAAAATTCAAAAACTTAAGGCAGAGGTAAAATATTAGTCAATGCTTATGAGAAATGAGGCTGTCCCGTTATTCAGGGTGTCAGTGTTTAATAGTAAGCTAAGATGCATATAAGCTAGTCCAAGCATGAAGGGCAGTAGGACACTCATCTGAAAAGCCAACTTTGTTCCTCAGTTATCAAGATAAGAAACCTGTCATTTCTCTCATTCACTCTGTCAGCCTTGAGATACTCCAAGCAGACTTACCTCTGTGTTGTACACCCCATATATCAGGAAGATGAAGAGACCCTGTAAAATAAAATGGAGGGAAAAAGCTGTTAACGCTAATCATTTCAGCAGTGGAAATACCTGAAATAAACTTTCCTGGGAACAGACAAAAGAAGACACACTTCATCAAGGTCAATTTATTTTTCTATTTTTCAACATTAGAAGCTGTACCTTGAGCATTTATATGAGAACATACCAGCACATCAGTTACAGTGCTTGTGCTATTGAATTCTCTAGAAATAGAAATAAAAGTTCATCCCAAACATGTAGAATATTAATTAGAAAAATCAATATGTTAGTCTATGACAGATAGCAGGGTAAGGAAAAAACTTAGAAATGTCATCGAATTGATCACAGAATTAGCACTAAGAATTTCTAAACACTGGTTTAAACTTTAGCCCCTAGAATGTATTTATTATAGTCTTCAATTGTATAAAAACTAAAATACATATATATTGCTAAAGTATAAAACCATTAAAGGAATAAGCTTAAGGAAATAATTTGAATATGAGTATTGCCAAAAATGTTATTTAACTACTTGTTAAGGTAAAATTTCACGTTAATAGCTGTATGTGAAACAGCATGTATTTGTATTATATTCTATAAAAAAAGTTCTGAAAAATCTGCTATATAATAGTCTTTAGCATTAGGAAGTGCTTAATTATAAAATTAACCCTAACTCTTAAATCTAAACATAACTAATTTTGAAAGTAAGTAAAATTGATGAGCTTTTAACTTACCAGAGATAATAGGGGCAAGAAATTTTCTTTGTGTTTTTGCCTTAAAGAAGAAATAAAAATCTATACTGAACGTTCTTGTTAGATATCGGTGTTGTTGCTAAGTGTCGTCGAGTCTGTTCTAACTCATGTTGACCCTATATAGTCTTTCCAAGGCTATAAATCTTTGCAGGAGCAGCAAGCTTCATCCTTCTTCCACAGAACAGCTGGTGGGCTCCAACCACTGGCCTTTGATTAGCAGTCCAGTAGGTATCCTATATAACTGACAGGCTCCTTTATTAGGTACAAAGATGCCAAAGATTAAATAGGGGTTTGGACTGTAACATCTGTAAATAGTTCAAGTTCAAATAGTTAAGGAATGTGATGTTTTCAAAAGGAAAATATTACAGGAATATTATAATATTTGTTTTACTTCTAAAAAATACTTACATTTTTTATAGGCAGTGGAAACAACCCTAGAATTACGAGATTATATAAAACACAAATGAGTTTTGTCCCTGCTAGATTTTTTGTTTGTTTGTTTTTTAAATGCCAAAACAAATCAAAGCAAACTGAGTGTCATCAAGTTAATTCTGACTCATAGTGACCCTCTAGGACACAGGACCCCTCTAGGTTTCTGAGGCTGTATGTTTTTATGAAAGCCCACTGCCTCGTCTTTCTCTTGCAGAGGGGCTGATGGGTTTGAATTACCAACCTTTGGTGCAGTGCTTAACCCATGGTACCACCAGGGTACCTTTTTTTAAAACATAGATTTTCTTTTTTGTAGAATAAATTTAGATTTACAGAAAAATTGAGATAATAATATATTACTCTGCATTTGCATGTCTGGTGTGGCATTGTGGGCTAAGGCTGTGAACTGCAATGTCAGTTTGAACGGCAGTTCAAGTTTACCAGTCACTCCTCAGAAACCCTATACAAGGTTGCTATGCTCAGAACCGACTCGATGGTACATAACAACAACAACACTCTGTTATGGCATATTCGTTACAATTAATCAATACTGTTGTTGTTAAGTGCTACTGAGTCAGTTCCAACTCACAGTGACCCTGTATAGGGCTTCTGAGGCTGTATATCCTTGTAGGAGCAAACAGCCATATCTTTCTCCTATGGAGCAGCTGGTAGGCTCAAACCCCAACCTTGTGGTTCATAGTCCAGTGTATATCTTACAGAGCCCCCTGCTCCCCTAATTAATATTGCTACCTATATAATTTCAGAAACTAAAACTATTGAAGTGTATGGGTTTGTATTAATAAAAAAGATCAGTGATGGGTTTGTAACAGTTTAAAAGTTTTCATTTGGTTATAAACTTAAAAATAAGATTCAAATCTTGTTCGAGCTTTTTCACGGTGTATACATGATGTCCGTAAGCTCAATGTTAATACTCAATTCATTTTTCAAATAGGCTTCCTTACGATCTACGTAGTGCAAGATAGATGCAGGCTACTTTGATGGTAGTCATTTTATAGGCTGCTTATTCTAGATAGCACCAGAATTTTTTTACTTTGATTTATGTAAAAAACGCTAAGATAGCCTTTTTCCCCTTGTTGTTGTTGTTAAGTGCCGTGGTGTTGGTTCCGACTCATAGTGACCCTGCACAGTGTTTCTGAGTTGCAAATCTTTTCGGGAGCAGAAAGCTTCATCTTTCTTCTGTAGAACAGCTGATAGTTTCATACTGCCAACCTTGAGGTTAGCAGCCCAATTCGTAACCACTGCGCTACCAGAGCTATTTAGTAGTTACTAATTTTTCATTTAATTTTTGTTCTATATAGATAAAAAATTAAATCACACAAATTGTATCTCTATTTATGAGATAATATTTTGCTTCATACAAGAGATGAGTTTGTGAGTATTTAAAATTTCCTGTGCATTATGATTTCTGTATGGAAAGAAAGTCAGCTGTTTATCAGAAATTTGTGACACTGAAAATAGAAAAATCCCTTCTATTATGTATATAATCTCTCTTGTAATTTACAAATTTCAAGTTTGGTTTTCTCTTAAAGAAAGTAGAATTTTTTAAAAAAATCACATTTTCCCCATTGTCTTGGTAAACTGAGGATAATGCAGAATATGGTGCCACAGTTTTATTTTTTATACTTATATGTTGTTTCCTTTTAAAATTTATTAGATTTAACTCTTTGAATAAGTAAAATGATCAACAATAAAAGTCTGCCTTTTGTTTAAAAAGGACTTAAACTGGAACAAAAAAATTTTTTAAGAATTTTAGATAAAGGTAACTTCAGTCTCCAAAGTTGTTTTGTTTTTTTTTAATCATTTTCCTTTTTCTTTAACAAATACACAGTTAAGAACTTGATATGCCAAGCCCCAAAAGGATGGTTTCTGAAGAGTGACGAAATCTGAAACTTGAAATCATTTCAAGAGCTCTCTGCCTTTCGTTCCTTTGGATTGTCTACTTAACACTCAACCAGTAGAAAGGTAAATTACTACTACTATTACTAATAATAATAACTTTATTTTTTATCACCCCGACAAAATGCTAACTGTTCCCCCACTAAAAGTATACCAGCTATCAACATTTGTGATAACTTAGATATAACCCTACAGAACATCATAAACCCTTTACTACTAGATGACCATGCCATTCCCTGTATTCTCCAAAGGGAAAAAATCAAAACAGAAATCACTAAACCTAAAACTCTGAAGCCATATCTGTGAGTCACTTTTAAATTCCTGCAGAGAGAATACCTTTAAGAACAGCTGGAAGGAACCAACTGCCAATCTTCAACTGGCACTGCAATTTCTGGAACGTTTTATACCAACATTCTGTCCTATTAGAGAGTGGATACTGAAATGCGCCATCTGTTTCTGAATTGAAAGGTCCTTCATGTATGCTAGGTGGTTTTTGCTGCTCCATCCATAGATGGAGTATTTATCTCTAGAGGTACCAAATTCTCCATGTTTTAGTCGCAGTAAAAATAACAGTAAGTGGGCAGGAAGCATCCAAACTATAGCTAGATTCCTTTAGCATGTGTGTACTTTATGAGCAGGAGCCAGGAATAGGGAAAGAACACCAGGATATTACTGCACAGGAGTTAAAAATAGAAACTGAAGAGAAAGAGAAAAAGAAAAAGCCCAGAAAAGCCCAGACTCTCTTATTTCATTCTCATTTATCTATGAAACATTAAAAACTGAGGCAGCTTCGTAAATATTTTCACTGTTATAGAAGCCCAGTGAACAATATCTGCAGAGAGATTAAATAGCTGACATGTACTCGGTTATTTTTATATTAATTGTTCTGTACTTCTATAGTACACTTCATGATTGCTACAGAATCTATCTCCTTTTAAATGATAATATGTTCTTTCTTGATGATACAAAGAACAGGAAAGGTGCCTCCACACTACATTTCAACTCAAGAATCAGAATATTAACAATGCTAATATATGTATGGCTCTCTCAAAGCACTTTCATTTACATAATTCCATTTGTTCTTCTCTACTTTATTGTAAAGTGGGAAGCCTGGGTATTATTAGCTTGGTTTTGTACATGGGGAGTTTGAAGCTTTCTCAAAGTGACACTGTGCTGACAAGTTGGCAGAGCCAAGGATTAAGATTCTGACTCCTAATAAAATACTCCTTCACACACACTTCCTTAAATAGACACCTTCATAACTCCTAAGTCACCAGCTTCAAGATAATGCACTTACTGAGATCTCTCAAAGTTCAGGTTTGTTGAAAGCCTGTTGTTGTTGTTGTTAAGTGCCGTCGAGTCGGTTTCGACCCATAGCGACCCTGTACAGGGTTTCCGAGGGTGTAAATCTTTACGGGAGTAGAAAGCCTTATCTTTCTCCCGCGGAGCAGCTGGTAGTTTCGAACCGCTGACCTTAAAGTTCACAGCCCGATTCGTAACCACTGAGCTACCAGAGCTCCTTTGTTGAAAGCCTATTGCAGTTTAATTAGCTCAGAGGGTCAAGAGTATGCTCAGTATTCAGTATTTGGGCTTCAGATAACCCTGGTCCTCTATCATTGTTAGCAGTGTATTTGGGCTAGCAGATACAGCAGGAAATATGCTCTGTATGGCGATTCTTAGTTGCTATGTGCCAGGTTCTGCCTTTTGTATTTTCCTTACAAATTCTCATTCAATGATGTACACTTGCTAGTTGCTGGGAAGCATATCCTTTTCTGTTAAATGGCTGCTAGCAGGTAATGGCATAGTCAAACATCCTAATCATTATCAGCATTTAGTAAGCTTCTCTGAATGTGTGGCACTAAAGGCTGCATTTTTATTTTTTTATAAATCACACTTTAATCTATTTTCAAAAGACAGTTCCCATTTTGGGAACTATATTCTCTAGAAACAAAGGCACCAGTTTACAGCACTATCACCAAATTCATTACCATCAGGTTGATTCTGACACGTGGTGATCCCATGTATAACAGAGTAGAACTGAGCCATAGGGTTTTCTAGGCTGAACTCTATGGAAGCAAATTGTCCAACCTTTCTTCCCAATACCACAGGATGGGTTCAACTGCAAACCTATAGGTTAGTTATTGTTTTTCATTACCGCTGAGTAGGTTCCCTAACTCAGGACAACCTCATGTGCAGAGTAGAACTGCTTCATGGGGTTTTCAAGGCGGTGTCATCTTTCAGAAGCAGATTGCCAGGTCTATCTTCTGAGGTACCTCTGGGTGAGTTTGAACCATCAACCTTTTGGTTAGTAGTCCAGTGTTTAAGCATTTGTACCATCCAGAGAATCAGTGTACAAGGACTGTGTGTACTGACAGAAAATATCCTTCAGTGTAAGAATAGCTGAGTAAATTATGGTATATAGTATGCCCAAACAGTAGAATGTTTGTTGTTGTCATTGTGGTTGTCAAGTGCTTTTGAGTCAGTTCTGACCCATAGCCACCTTGTGTAGGGTTTCTGAGGAGTGACTGGTGAGCCTGAACAGCTGATCTTATAGTTCAAATGACTTTACAGTCCAGCGCATTAACCCAAAAGGTGTTGGAGTTGTATTTGTTAGCATGAAGGGATGCTTGTATTATTAAATGAGGACAATCATATGTGTTATATATTCCTATTTTAAAATAACACACAATAAAACTTTTCTCTCTGCAAACATAATCGATTAATTAGGAGAAAAATTAATGAGAAGAAAAGTGGGTAAGGATAGTTGTCACTAGTTTCTTTGTGGGAAGAATGAGAAGAACAGGGAAGAAATAAGAAAGGCAGAAGCAAATTGGAAAACATGCATGATATTTCAACTGAAAAGGTGTAAAAAAAGTCTGTCATATTACTATAAATATAGAAAACGGAATCTGCACATTTAGAAGGATCTAAATATGATAGACAAGTAAGATATTGATATGGTTTGGGAATGAGTTGTGGAATTGTTTTTCTTGATTCTCATTATTTTACTAAAAAGACTACAGTAAATTTGTACAAGAATGGTTAGATGGGCTTATTAACATAGACATAAGAATACATATACACATACGCATATTTAATGTATACATATATGAGTGGACTCCCAAAAGTTCATGGAAAAGTCCCTTTATATTTTAACCCCATTTTTCCATACACTTTTTGAAGCCCCTCGAATGTATTATTTTGACATATGGTGGCCTCATGTGTATCAGAGTAGAACTGTGTTCCCTAAGATTATCAGTGCTGGTTTTTTAGTGAATCATCAGGCATCGCACCTTTGGGTGGACTTGAATCTCTAGCCTTTCAGTTAGCAGTCAAGTACATTAACATTTGCACTACCCAGGGACTCCTGTACACATCTACATATATTTTGTGTGTTTGTTTGTGTATGATAGGATAGTTAGAAATAAAATCTGGAAGCAAAACATGAAAACCTAGAAGCTCAAAAGAAATGAAAGAATTCTTCCAGAGATCTATGCATTTCCTTTAGGTTCTGGTGGCCAAGTTCATAAAAGTGGATATGAAGTGGTTACATGATTCTCATTATCGTCTGATCATAGGATCAGTTTTTCAAAAGAAACGGACTTCTTCCTGACAATATTTCCCAAGAGGAATGCTGATTTACATAAAGAAGAATCTCTTAAATGATGATTTTGCAAAAGACTCAAAGAAGATACAAGAAGCAGAAGTGTGGACTGGTTAAAAGCTAATGGAGTCAAACGAACCCAGTTATACTCCCAGCTCTACCACACACTAGTCCTGTGACTTTTGGCAATTTAAAAAATCTCTCTGAGCTTCACTTTCCTTATTCTATAAATGATAGTGACTTTATAGTATGGGTAAAATCATGCAGGTAAAACTTTGCATGAAAATATAGTGTGTTTGCTATTGCTTTGAAGTTAAGCAAAATACCATTTCTTCTATCCATTCCCAATAAAGACTGAATGTTGTTGTTAGGTGCCCTCAAGTTAATTCTGACTTACAGCGACTCCATGTGTGACAGAATAATGCACTGCCTGGTCCTGTGCCATCCTCACAGTCATTGTTATGTCTGAGCCATTGGTGCAGCCACAGTGCCAATCCATGACCCGGGAAGACTTGCCTCTTCAAAGTAGAGTTGACCTGAATGACGTAGATGGAGTTAAGCTTTTGAGACCTTCATTGGTTGATGTTGCACAAGTCAAGATGAGAAGAAACAGCTGCAAATATTCATTAGTATTTGGAAAGTAGAATGTATGAAGTATGAATCTAGAAAAATTAGAAGTTGTCAAAAGTAAAATGAAGTATTTGGAGATCAATAACCTAGGCATTAGCTGAAATGGACTGGTATTGGCCATATTGAATTGGCCAATCATATGTCAGGAATGATTAATTGGAGGGATGGTATTACATTAATTCACTATCCTGAAGTAAAATACTGTCAAAGATAGGCTAGTGTTTATACAAGGAAGACATTTAATACTATTATTTAAATCTATGTAACAATTATTAATATCAAAGATGAAGAAATTAAAGATTTTTACCAACTTGCTGTTGTTAAGTGCTGTCAAGTCTGTTCCTACTCATAGTGACCCTGTATAGGATTTCCGATGAGCAGCTAGTGGGTTTGAACTGCCAACCTTGTGGTTCAAACTGATCTTGTAGTCCAGTGCATATCCTATAGTGCCACACCACTTAGGCAGTGTGAATTTTTTTCTCCTTTTTTATTGTGAATTGAGTGAAGGTTTACAGACAAGGTCATCAGTTTTACATTCAACAAGTCATACTCTTTATTTCATCTCAATTACTGCAATCCCCTCCAAGTAATAACAGTTGTCCTGCTTCATGTTACAAATATCCTCTTTCAAACTCTTATATATTTGTGGATACATAAACATATATATAGGTTGTTAAGTGCCGTAGAGTCGTTTCCAACTTATAGCGACCCTGTATAGGGTTTCCAAGGAGTGGCTGGCAAGCTTACACCACCAACCTTGTAGTTCAAACCAATCTTGCGGTCCAGCACATTAACCCACAGCACCCCACTCGGGCCCTCTCTCTCTCTGTGTATCCCACTCTTCCTCCCATACCCATTCAGCCTGTGTCTGTCCATGTATCTACACAGCGAACACTGTTGTTCCAATGTTTTGTACATATCACTATTTACTTCTATCTCCTTTAGCCCTTGTATAACCTCCCTGTGTCTTCACATATCTTTATCACTCTTCTATCAACCTCCCTCTGCTTGTACTTGTATATTGCCCTTCTCCTTATTGTACATTGCCCTCCCTGTCACCCAAATTACCCTCTTTCCTTCCACACCTGGTAACTATCAAGGAAATGTTCCTTTTACTATGAACACCTTTGCTTGAGTTTTTATAATAGTGGTTGTTGTTGTTGTTAAGTGCCATCGAGTCGGTTCCGACCCATAGCGACCCTGTACAGGGTTTCCGAGGGTGTAAATCTTTATGGGAGTAGAAAGCCTCATCTTTCTCCTGTGGAGCGGCTGGTAGTTTCAAACCGCTGACCTTAAGGTTCGCAGCCCGATTCGTAACCACTACGCTACCAGAGCTCCTTATGTGGTATCATACAATATTTGTCCTTTTGTGATTGACTTATAATGCCCTCCAGGTTTATCCATGTTATGAGGTGTTTCACAGATTCATTGTTGTTCTTCAACATTGCATAAGATTCTATTGTGTGTGTATGTCAAAATTTATCTACTCTTCCACTGATGGGCATTTAAGCTGTCTCCATCTTTTTACTATTGTGAATAGTGCTTCGATGAACATCGTTGTACATATATCTACTTGTGTCCTGGCTTATATTTCTTGTGGATATATACCAACTAAAGGGACTGCTGGATCATACGGTAGTTCCATTTCTAACTCTCTGAGGATGTACCATACTGTTTTCCACAGCAGCCATATAGGAGGGTCCCAGCCTTTCCACACCCTTCCCAGCATTTGTTATTGTCTGTCTTGCTGAACTTTGCTATTAATGCTAGTATGAGATGGTATCTCATTGTTGTTTTGATTTGAATCTCTCTATTGGAGAGTGGAGCTGTGGGCTAATGCTCTGGACTGCAAAGTTGGTTTGAACCTCATGGTCAGTAGTTCAAGCTCACCAGCCGCTCCTTGGAAACCCTATACAGGGTCACTGTGAGTCGAAACCAACTCGATGGCACTTAACAACAACAATAACAATGGCTAATGATTGTGAAATGAACATTTCTTCATATGTTTGTTGGATTCCTGAATGTCTTTGGTGAAGTGTCCTGGGTTCATGTCCTGTTTGTCTTTTTCTTGTGATTGTGTTGTCTTTTTCTTGTAAAGGTGTTCAGTTTTCTATACATTAAGAGATTAGTACCTGTAATGTTGTTGCAAAAAAAGGGAGTCTTTTACCTCCCTTTTTACTCTTCTGGAGAAATCTTTTGTTGCACATAGGTGTCTAATTTTTAGAAGGTTCCAGTCATCTCTTTTGTCTCCTGCTGTTTGTGTGTTTTTTGTAATGTTTGACAGTATATTTATGCTATGTATTAGAGCCCCTAAATTTGTTTGTATCTTTTCATTGATGATCATTAAAGTTCTAATGATCTAATGATCAAAAAGATCTAATTTTATTATTAGATCTTGAATCCACAATGAGTTTGTTCGTTCATATGGTGTGAGATGTGGGTCCTGCTTCATCCTTCTGAAAATGGATTTCCAGTTTTACCATCACCATTTTTTGAAGAGACTATTTCTTCCTCACTTAATGTGTTTTGGCCCTTTGTCAAAGATCAGCTGACTGTATGTGGATGGATTTACTGCTGGCTTCTCAATTCTGTTCCATAGATCTATGAATCTTTCATTGTACCAGTACCAGGCTGTTTTGACTACTGTGGCTGTGTAGTAGATTTTGAGAGCAGGAAGCGAGAGGCCTCAAACTTTGTTCTTCTTAAGCAGTACTTTGCGTATCCAAGGTCTCTTTCTATTCCATATAAAGTTTGTTATCATTTTTCCATCTCTTTAAAGAAGAATGTTTGAATCTGGATTGGGATTGCATTATATCTATTGACTGATTTAGGTAGTGTTGACATTTTCTCAATGTTAAGTCTTCCTATCCATTGTTCTTGTTAAGTGCCATAGAGTCAATTCTGACTCATAGACTCTGTATAGGGTTTCTGACGAGAGGCTGGCGAGCTCAAACTGCTGGCCTTGCAGTTCAAACCGACCTTGCAGTCCAGTGCGTTAATCTGCAGCACCCATGAGCATGGTATAGTCTTCCATTTTTGTAAGTCTATTGGTTTCTTGTAGTTGTGTTTTGTATTTTCTTTGAGTAAATTTTTTATTTATCTAGTTAGTTTTTATTCTTAAGTATTTCATCTTTTTGGTGGCTATTGTACATTGTATTGTTTTCCTAATTTCCTTTTCAGAGACATCTTTATTAGTGTATAAGAATCCAACTTTTTTTACATTGATCTCATACCCTGTCACTTTGCTGAATCTTTCAATGAGTTCCAATATTTTTCTTGATGAATCTTTGGGATATTCTATGTGTAGGATCATATTATCTGCAAATAGAGAGATTATTACTTTTTCTTTGCTAATTTGGGTGCCTTTAATTTCCCGTTCATGCCTTATAGCTCTGGCTAAGACTTCTAGCACAATGTTGAATACAAGTGGTGATAAAGGGCATCCTTGTAAGGTTCCTGTTTGCAAAGGAAAGTCTTTCAGTTTCTCTCCACTGAGAGAAATGTTAGTTTTTGGATTTGTATATATGTTCTTAATTATGTTGAGTAATATCCCTTTAATTCCTACTTTGCTGAATGATTTTTATTAGGAATCTATATTGGATTTTGTAAAATGCCTTTTCTGCATCAATCGATAGGATCATGTGGTTCTTTTCCTTTGTTTTATTTTTATGGTAGATTGTGTTGACTGTTTTTCTAATAGTGAACCATCCCTGTATCCCTGAAATGAATTCCACCTGATCATTGTGTATTCTGTTTTTTTGATATGTTTTAAATTATATTGGCTAAGATTTTGTTGTACATTTTACATCTATGCTCATGAGAGATATTGGGCTGTAATTTAAAAAAAAAATTTTAATGATGTCCTTGACTGGTTTTGGTATGAAGGTTATGCTTGCTTTACAAAATGTATTTAGGAATTTTCCATCCTTTTCTATGTTTTAGAATAATTTGAGTAAAATTAGTGTCAGCTCTTTTTTAATGACTTTATCAATTTCTTCTTGTATTTTAGGTCTGTTCAAGTTTTTCACTGTGTTAGTTTAGGTTGATCATGTTTTTCTAAAACTATATCCATTTTTTCTAGATTTTTAAATTTGTTGGAATACAATTCTTCATAGTATTCTACAGTCTGAAACTGATTAAATATGCTGTCAAGATGCATTGATAATTACTGGTGGTTGGAATGCAAATGTTAGGGAAAAAAAGAAAGATTGGTCATTTGAAAATATGGCCTTGGTGACAAGAATGACACCAGAGATCACATGATAGAATTTCCTAAGACCAGCAACCTACTTATTGGAAATACTGTTTTTCAACAACATAAATGGTTACTATACACATGGATCCACCAGATGGAATATACAAGAATCAAATAGACGACATCCTTGGAAAGAGTCGGTCGAGAAACACAATATTATCAGTCAGAACAAGGCCAGGCACCGGCTGTGAAATAGAACGTCAATTGCTCACATACAAGTTCAAGTTGAAGCTAATGAAAATTAAAGCAAGTCCATAAGAGCCAAAGAAAGACTAAATTACATCAAAGTAATTCACAATCATGCTTACATTAATCATTTGTATATACTAAGCACCTACTAGGTTATCAGGTACTGCGCAAAGACCATCAAGAGGGTTCAGACATGTACCCTTTCATCAAGAGGTCTAACAGAAGAGGCATGTTAAAAAAAAGAAAAAGCTGTCCATTCTTTGTGATTAGTAGACTAAAAGAAGTCTTAAAAGTACTTATACAGTAGAATGAATAATCAGTTTTGTCAGAAAGAGTGGATTGTGGAAGGGGAGCTAAAATGTATTGAGTAATTGCCTCTTTTGTGTTCAAGTGTTTGATCTGATAACTTTTTGGAGACCTCATTGTTGGAGAAGTAGAAGTGATCAGGGAGATAGCTCAGAAGGACATTTTAGGGAGATAATCTAGAAAATCCCAGCATTGTGAGAGCACTGAGCTCTCCAGAGGACTGTAAAGAGCTCAGAATTGCTTGAGCAAGTGGCTTTCGTGTGAGGAAGGGGAAGGCAGTGAAACCAGCAAGAGGATGAGACCGGATATTGAAAGGCCTTGTGTGCTATGCCAAGGAGTTCACTATTCTTTTCTAGGAAAAGGAAGTCATGAAAGTATTAATCAGGAAAATGATGCCATCGTTTCAGTATTTTCTTCAGAGTAACTCTGGTAGAAAGAAGGTAAATTGAAGCTACACAGATTAGAGGCAGTTAGGAGGCTACCGTCAGGGTATGAGAACCAGAATTAAGGAAGTGGTTGTGAGAATTCACAGAAATTGAATAGGTAGAGTCAACTGGATATGGATGCTGACTGGATATGGAGAGGAAAAAAGAGAGGTCAGTTAAGGATGATTCACAGTTTTCTGGCTTCAATGACCGGATAGGTGGTGGTACCATTTCCTAATATAATTAAATGGGGGAAAATGCCTATTTTCTAAGGAGAAAACAAATGTGTAAATTTATTTTATGCATTTTGAATGTGGATACGGTCCAGTGAGCAATTGGACACAGAAATTTGAATCTCGGGAAGGACATTTGGGATAGAGATGAGAATTTGGGCATCATCAGAGTACACATGGAAATTGAAGCCGTCAGCAACTGAGAGTGTCAAGTTAAAAAAGGCCATAACCTTGGACAGAGTTCTGGGAAACGTCAACACTTCAGAGATGAGCAGAAGGAAAAGAACCAGTGAAAGAGGATTTGGAGAAGTAAATAAGGATGTGTTCATGCAAGGCATTGCAGGAAGGTTTCAAGGAAGTAGATATTAGTAGTAAAATCATAGGTTAAGGCAGAACCTAGACTTCCTGGCTTCCAGTCCTGGCTGTCCCACTTATTAGTTATGTGAGCTTGGACTAATTGCTTAACTTGTCTGTGCCTCAGTATCATCATCTATAAAATACACACTATAATTGTACATATCTCATATTGTTGTTGTGTGCTGTTGAGTCGATTCCAACTCATAATGACCCTGTGTAGGGTTTCCAAATCTGTAAATCATATTTTTTTTTAAACTTTTTATTGTGAGCTGAGTGAAGTTCTACAGAACAGATCATCAGTTTTACATTCAACAAATCATACACTTTGTTTCATCTCAATAATTGCAATCAGCAGTTTTCTTATTTTCCTCTCTGTGATTCTTATTTCCATTCCACCCTCCTTTCCATCCCTTTTCAATTTTGTCCTTAGGTAAATGCTGCTCTTTTAATGTTGAATGATTGGCCATTCCATGGTGAGCATACCTAACCAGTGTTGTTATCCCTCAACTCCCTATATACATATCTACTGCTCAGCTGGAAGTTGGACCATGAGGGTGAGTTCTAGTCCAGACATGAAGAGTAGTTGAGGGCCATAGTCTCAGGTTCCTCTAGTCTCTTTCTAACTAGTAAGTCCAGTCTTTTCATTTTTTAATAATTTTGAGCTTTACTCCCTATTTTCTCCCACTCTATCTGGGACCTTCTAATGAGATCCCTTTCAGAGCACTGATAGCGGTAACCAGACACCATCTAAGTTTTTTTGTCTCAGAATCATGGTGACTGATGTTCACATGTCTGTTGGTCCATTGGCCCATTTGTTTCCAAGCAGCTTCAGATTTTCATCACTCTTCTATCCTGCACATGGGGAGACCAGTAGTTGCCCCTTAGATGACTGCTAATGAGCTTATAAGTTCCCAGTCCTTACTCAGCAAAGTAGCATGTAGACCATTGTCATTGTGGACTATATCATGCCAGAAGACCATGGTGTCCCCTGAGACTGGTGTCCCCCAGGCTCAGCAACGCACTACCTTAAGATGTTTGATAATATCCAAAAGTTTTCATCATTTTGCCCCCTGTATGCTCCATTGCACATAACTACCACCACCACCAGCACCATGCTCCACCACTGATGTGGTGCTGTAGGATAAACACTGGACTGCTACCTTCAGGGCCGGCACTTCAAACTCACCAGCCGCTCCTTGGAAACCCTATACAGCGTCACTATAAGTTGGAAGCAACTCAAAGGCACTAACAACAACAACAAATCCTCCACCACATTTGTAGGCGTGTTTGTAGCAAAGGTAAATACCCATGTACAAAATACTCTTTCAAATCTTTGTATATTTGTGAGACTATCCCCACTATCCCTGGCTTGGCTGTTTAGCCTGTGTACCTGTCCATGTGTCTGCCTACAGATCACTGTTATCCTGGGGTTGTGTATATAATAGTATTTACCTCTATTCCCTTTAGCCCTTGCAAACCTCCTGGTGTCTTCCTGTCTTCATCGGTCTTCTGCCAGCCTTCTTCTTCTTATATATTGCCCTCCCTACAACCCGAGTTGAAACATTTACTTATGAAGATCAAAGAGCACAGCCTTCGATATGGATTACATCTCAATGTCAAGAAAACAAAAATCCTCACCACTGGACCAATAAACAACATTCTTATCAATGGAGAAAAGATTGAAGTTGTCAAGGACTTCATTCTTCTTGGATCAAATATCAACACTCGCGGAAGCAGCAGTCAAGAGATCAGACGACGTATTGCATTGGGCAAATCTGCTGCACAGGAACTTTTTAAAGTACTGAAGAGCAG
Organism: Chrysochloris asiatica; assembly: GCF_000296735.1. NCBI lineage: Eukaryota > Metazoa > Chordata > Mammalia > Afrosoricida > Chrysochloridae > Chrysochloris > Chrysochloris asiatica. The sequence goes on along the minus strand of NW_006408527.1, from coordinate 23,899,549 downwards.
AGATGTCAGCTTGAGGACTAAGGTGTGCCTGACCCAGGCCATGGTGTTTTCAATAGCCTCATATGGATGTGAAAGCTGGACAGTGAATAAGGAAGATCGTAGAAGAATTGATGCCTTTGAGTTGTGGTGTTGGAGGAGAATTCTGAAAGTGCCATGGACTGCCAAAAGAACCAATAGATCTTTTTTGGAAGAAGTGCAGCCAGAGTGTTCCTTGGAGGCCAGGATGGCTAAGCTTCGTCTCTCATACTTTGGACATATTGTCCGGAGGAAACAGTCACTGGAGAGGGATGTCATGCTGGGTAAGGTGGAGGGTCAGAGCAAAAGAGGAAGACTCCTAATGAGATGGATTGGCCAGGTGGCATCATTGATGGACTCAAGTGTGGCAGTGGTAGTGAGGTTGGCCCATGATCGGACATTGTTTCGTTCTGCTGTGCATGGGGTCGCTATGAATCGGTTCCGACTCAACAGCACCTGACAACAACAACAACCCGAGTTAACATGTGCCTACCCTCGAGCCAGTGAATTATTCTTCTGTTCGCGCCCACTCCTGGTAATCAACAAAGAATGTTTCTTTTAGCGTGAAAACTTTTCCTTGAGTTTTTACAATCATGATCTCATATAATATTTGTCCTTTTGTGATTGACTAATTTCATTCAGCAGATTTATCCATCTAGGTTTATCCATGCTATGTGATGTTTCACTGATTCCTCATTCTTCAGTGTTGCATAGTATTCCATTGTGTTTATGTACCAAAGTTTGTTTATTCATTCTTCCATTGAGGGGCATTTAAGATGTCTTAATCTTTTTGCTATTGTGAATCGTGCTGTGGTGAACATCAGGTGTGTATATATCTACTTGTGTCCTGGCTTTTATTCCTTGTGGATATATTAAGTAGAGGGATTACTGGGTCTTATAGTATTTCTGTTTCCAACTTTCAGAGGATGCATCATACCATTTTACATAGTGGTTGTATCATTTTACAGCCCTACTAGTAGTGTAAGAGGGTCCCAGTCTTTATACACCTTCGCCAGCATTTGTTGTCTTCTGTTTTTTTGAACTTGGCTATTATTTTTTTGATTTGCATCTCTTTTGGGGTTCAAGCTCACCAGTCGCTCCTTGGAAACCCTATATAGGAACACTATTGGTTGGAACATTGGCACTTAACAACAGCAATGGCTAATGAGGAATCCTGGTGTGGTGCTATAGGATAACACTGGACCTCAAGGTTGGTTTGAACTGCAAGGTCGGCAGTTCGAACTCAGCAGCCGCTCCTCGGAAGCCCTATACAAGGTTGTTATGAGTCAGAAACAGCTCAACAGCACTTCACAACAAAAAACAATGGTTACTGAAGGCAGTAAATCTTTAAGGGAACAGATAGTCTTCTCTTTCTCCCACTGAAGTGACTAGAGGATTCGAACTGCCGAGTCATACACTTTGGTTCATAGAGATTTTTTGTTTTGTTTTTTTATCTAGTGCTTAGGACAGTGTTTAGTACAGGTAAGTGCTATGTAAGTGAGCAGTTGTCACAATAAACTCAAGTAAGAAAGGACCTGGAAATGGCATTGTATTAGAGAATTAGTCATTCATTTAATTTATATTTGAGTACCTATATGTCAGGTACCGAGGACTTGTGTTGTTCATGAACAGTGTGAAAAATCATGTCCTTGCCGTTGATAGAGCTGATCTTCTGATGAATGGTGATGGTTAGCATCAACTGAATGTGTAAGTGCTCAGCTGCTAACCAGAAGGTCAACAGTTCAAACCCACCAGCTGAAAGATGTGGCAGTCTGGTTTCCACAAAGATTTGTAGGCTTTGAAACTCCGTGGAGACAGTTCTGCTCTATCCATTATTGTTGTTGTTAAGGTCCCTCAAGTTGGAGTCCTCATTTTGTAGATAAGATAAAAACAATGAGGCCTACCAAAAAAAAACCTGCTGCCTTCAAATCAATTCTGACGTATAGCAACCCCAAAGGACAGAGTAGAACGATTCCATAGTGTTTCTGAGACTATGAATGTTAATGGAAGCAGGTAGTCTCATCTGTCTCCCTCAGAGTGGCTGGTGGCTTTGAACTGCTGACCCTGCAGTTAGCAGCCCAACATTTAACCCAAGGCACTACCAGGAATGGTTAAACTAGGCCCTTGAGTCAGGAGATGGCCAAGGCAGGATTTGAGTGAGCGGGACTGGCTCCGGAGAACCCCTCTTTAACCTCCAAACCACAGTCTCCAGGAAGAGACTGCTGACTTCAGCCACAGCAATTTCAGAAGCATGATGGGCCCATATCCAGACTACACAAAACAGCCTTGACTGGGAGTTAGTCTAGATAGAGATACGACAGCGCTGCCGCAGAAAACCAAAGTCCACGCATGGGATTTGTGGTGATCTTATTTTGTTTGAGGGATAAAGTTAGAACCGCTAATGGTTTAAATGGTAAGGTTGCTCTTCGGTCCAGTCTTTTTCAAATGTCTATTGTTTCCAGTACTCCTTTGCAATGAGCTAGGTGGCAGACATTTAAGTTTAAGATCTCTAGTGAATGTCTGACAGTATATATTTGGTATTATTTATTAACATAGGTCAGTATCATTTAACTATCATGAGTAGGTACAGAATCGCATTCTGTTATAAAAGAAAACAAAATTATTTGCATCCTCAGACAAATCTAAGATCTCTAAAGGGTTCTACATTAGGAGGTATTTTAAACAAACATCCCAGGTTGTTCTGATGCAGTATAAGAATATTACAGTATAAGAATGACTTCCTTGAACCAACAGATCTATGTTGAAAGAAGTGCAGCCAGAGTGCTTCTTGGCAGCCAGGATGGCCAAACTTTTGTCACTCATACTTAGGACATATTGTCAGGAAGGACCAGTTGCTGGAGAAGGATATCATATTTGGTAAGGTGGAGGATCAGAGAAAAAGAGGAAGACCCCAAGCAAGATATATTGGCAAAGTGGCAGCATCAATGAGCTCAAGCATGGCAACAATTTTGAGGTTGGCCCTCGGACTGGGCAGTGTTCCATTCTGTTGTACATAGGGTCATTAAGAGTTGGTCCCGTCTCGATGGCACCCAACAACAACAACAACATAGAGGAAATGGACTTCTGTTGATCAGCACTGGAATGTGGACCCCAAGCTCAGCAATTCAAACCTACCAGTTGCTCCTGGGAATCCCTATACAGGGTGACTATGAGTTGCAACCAACTCCATGGCACTTAACAACAACATAGAGGAAATAAATGACATTTCAATGTGTTTTCAATTTATAGTTCTCTTATGAGGCAAGCATCTTTTCATATATTTTTCTGGTCCTGTCTTTTGTTATGGACACTCTTTATATTAGAGACTAAGTCGTTAAAAAAATTTTACTATTTTTTTTCCTAGTGTATTTTTTTTCCCATCCTTCTTTTCTTTCTTACTTCCTTTATTTCAACAGCTTACTTTTTTTTTTTTTTTTACCTTTGGTTGTGAATTGGGTGACGCTTTACTAAGCAGATCAGTTTTCCATTAAAGAATTAATTTACAGGGAAAAAAAGAATGACTTCCTCATCTATTGAAGTTCCAAGGAGCCCAGTGGCACAGTGATTAAGCACTCACTCAGCTGTTAACCGAAAGGTTAGGGGTTCAAACCCTATGCAGCTCAGCAGGAGAAAAGCCCTAGCAATCTGCTCCCATAAAGATTTATAGCCTAGAAAACCCTACGGGGGCAGTTCTACCTTTAGGGTTACTAGGGAGAGTTTGAACTGACTTAACAGCAAACAACCACTGGAATTCCAGCCCCACCAGCCACGAACTCTATGACCCTGGTCAAATTACTTACTCTCCCTAGGCTTCAGTTTCCTTCTTGTAAACTAAGATCACAATAGTTACCCACCTCAGAGGCTTGGTGGGAGAATCAAATGTGCTAATTAGAGCGAAATGCTTAGAACAGTTCCGGCCAGAAAATAAACATTACATATGTTTTCGTTATGCAAAATAAATACTGTTTTAAAGGATAATTAGCCAAATGTGGGTCTGTAAAGTTAAGGAGCCATGGAGTTTGCCTTTTGTGAACTGAAATCAATTACATCTTGAATTGGTTCTCAAATATTGTAACTGAAAGATTGTACAGAAAAATAAAATAGGAAAAGTCTCAGGGCAGAATTTAAAGAGTTGTGGTAACAACATAGTTTTTCCTCTAGCTTTTTTTGAGTTAAGGTAAAGGACCAATTGTGATCTAGGGTATAAACCCAAAACAGTTACCTTTGAGTTAATTCTGACTTCTGGTGACCCCATATGTGTCAGAGTAGAATAAGGTTTTCAATGACTGTTCTATTTGGGGGGTAGATTGTCAGGCATTTCTTCTGAGGTGCCTCTGGATAGATTTGAATTGCCAACCTTTTCTAAATACCAGCCTTTCAGTTAGTAGCCAAGAACTTAATCATTTATGCCACCCAGGAGTACTATATCAGATACAGAGAGGACCCATTTACAGATATAGTTGTTGTTGTTAAGTGCCATCAAGTCGGTTCTGACCCATAGCGACCCTGTATAGAGTTTCTGAAAAGCAGCTGGTGAACTTGAACCACCGACCTTGCAGTTCAGTCGGCTTTGCAATCTGACGCATTAACCCACAACGCCACACAATATAATAATTTAACTATTTTGTGAGTCAGTACCCACTTGATTGCAAACGACAGAAACTGAGCTCAAAGCAGATGATGCAAAAAAGGGAGGAGGGTATTATTGAAAGGATACTGGGGTGGTTGGTCATGGTGGTGGTTGTGTGCTGTGGAGTTGCTTCTGACTCTTAGCAACCCTATATAGGGTGTCTGAGGCTGTGAATCTTTATAGGAGCAGAAAGCCTCATCTTTCTCCCATAGAACAACTGGTAGTTTCAAACTGCTGACCTTGAGGTTAGCAGTCCAACTCGTAACCACTACGCTACTAGAGGTAGCTATCACAATTGAATAAATTGTTGACCAGTTAAACCTTGGGCATGGCAAAATCAGGCATAAACATAGGATTCTCTGACAGTACTGTTGCCATTTTCAGACCAGCTCTCTCCAGTGGAAGATGTTGTCTGACTCTCATTCTAACAGCCCAGCTACAGAATGAGAACTGTGTTTTCTCTCTCAGCACCTGAGATGGAATTCTGGTTCCATTTTGGTTCGCATGGCCATCCATGACCAAGCCACTGTGAGTGGCTCAGACTGGTATACAAATCTCCAAATCCTGCGGTCAGGATTATGGTTAAGAAAAGCAAGGTCATATAGGAAAATGGCCACCATTTACATCTTGATCTTATTAAATTGGAACCCTATTAAAGTTGATCCTACTAAAACTTTTATATTTCTGATTTTAGAATACTGATTTTAACAAACTTAATGGTATTGCATTTGTATTAGTCTAAAAGTCCAAGGGTGTTTGATGGATTAACTCCTTGCTCATTCAAATTCTTCTATGATCTATTCAAATAAGCTGCTTACATGCTTAATTCTCCACTAGGACCTGTGCTTTGTACATACTTGTGGGTGTATGCCATCCCATGCTTGTTCATCTTGCATATCTTCCTATGTTGTTGTTGTTATTAAGTACCGTGGAGTCGGTTCCAACTCATAGTGATACTACACAGGGTTTCTGAGGCTGTAGATCTTTATGGGAGCAGAACGCCTCATCTTTCACCTGCAGAACCATATCCACTGGTAAATTATCATTTGTTATTACAAATTTAGATGTGTCATAGAATTTATCTTGTGTACTCTTTAATGTCTTTCTTTGCTTTGGTCATCTTTTGCTGCCCTCCTCCTTGCTCATATTGCTTCCACTTTACCCAAGTTAATGCACATTTACCCTCTAGTTAGTGATTTATCCTCCCTTACACTCTCACCCCATGTAACCTTCAAAGAATGTTTCTTTCCATGTGTAAACCTTTACTTGACTTTTTATAGTAGTGGTATAATATATTTGTCCTTTTGTAATTGACTTATTTTATTCAGCATAACATCTTCTAGGTTCATTCAGGTTATGAGATGGTTCATGGCTTCATCATTATTCTTAAATGCTGTGTAGTATTCCCCTATGTGTATGTATCATGGTTTGCTTATCCATTCATTCATTGTTGTTTCCTTTTTTTTATTGCTGTTGAGAGCAGTACTATGATGAACATGTGTATATACATATCTGTTCGTGTCACAACTCTTATTTTTCTAGGCCATACACCTTGTAGTAGGACTGATTGCTACTTCTCACTTTTTAAGAACATCCCATATCGTTTCTCACAGTGGTTGCACCATTTTACAATTCCACCAGCATGAGCGTTCCAGTTTTTCCACATTCCACCAGCATGTGTTGTTTTCTGATTTCTTGATCATTGTTATTGTGGGGGAGGGTGTTCCACCAGTCCTCGGGTTACTGGCTCAGGAGACTAAAGGGAGTAGAAGGCACCACAGATTTGTGGGTTCTAGTGTAGGTGACTAGACATAGAAGCTCAGCCTCCAGTTCAGGTGTCCCTGGTCCAGTGACTGGGCTGAGCATGTATGCCACCAATGCATGAGCCCCCAGTGTTGGTAACTGGGCAGAGGAGCAAGGGCTGCTGGTCTTCAGCCTCTAACACAGTTGGCTAGGTGGAAGAGTTGGTGCCACTGGTCCCCAGTACTAATGGCCCGTCAAGAAGGGGATGTCTCCAATCTGTGACCTTGGCTCAAGTGGCTGGGCTTAGGAACTGGTACCACTGGACCATAGGCCCCAGGCATGAGAAGGTGGGCTGAAGATGGAAGCAGTCAGACCATGGGCACTCAGCATGGGCATGCAGGTAAAAGATGACCCCATCAAACATGGCTGATTGGAGAAGCAGGTACTGCCAGATTGCAGGCCCCGATGCAGTGGGTGGGCAAAAGAGGAGACACTGTGGTTCCATGGACCTCTGATATGAGTGAAAAGGGTTAGACGCTGCTCCATAGACACCTTTCTCTGGTGGACGAGTGATTATGAGTTCTTCTTGGCCATGATCATGTACAGAGGGGTGTGGATGAGGTTGTAGAAGATCCCACAGATCTCATGAGGGGACTTGGACGAGTGCAGTGGGGGAGGTGAGTGGACTTTCATAGGGTGGTGAGCACTCCGCCTGGCTCTGGACATGGAGGCAGACTTAGCCTGCCTGTCTGTACTCGGTGACAGCGACTGACAAGGGATCTCTGCTTTGTTTCAATATGGCTACACTGTGTGGGTTTTGTCATTGTTCATGTGTGCTGTTTTGTATAGTCTCTCCTTCCACTTGACACTCTTTCCTCTGATGCTCAGAGTTCCCAATTGTCATCTTTTCTTGGGTCTTTGTTATAAGAGGATATTATGAGATGTCCATGCCACCATCTTACACCCCCTCTATCCTTCTTCATACTTGAAAGAGGTCTTTTGATGTATACTTGCCCAACGCAATACTTCCATGGGCATTGACTGAAATCCTTGACAACTTGAATATTTTCTCAGTTCATCCTGATGCTGCTTATTGCTCCAGGTGTGAGGATTTGTGTTTCCTTTATCTTGAAGTATAATCCATACTACAGGCCAGTCTTTGATCTTCATCAGTAAGTACTTCAGGTAAGCTTTGCATTCAGCAAGCAAGATTGTGCCATCTGCATAGCACAGGTTGTTGATGAGTCTTCACCCAATCTGAATGCTGCATTCTTCTTCATATAGACCAGCTTTCTGATTGTTTGTGTAGCATACAGATAAGTATGGGGAAAGGATACACCCTTGACACATACCTTTCCTGATTTTAAACCATGCAGTATCCCCGTGTTCGGTTTGAATGACTGCTTCTTGGTCTATGTACAGGTTCTGAATAAGCACAATGTAATGTTCTGGAATTCCCAGTCTTTGCAGTGTTATCCATAATTTGTTATGATCCACACAGCCAAATGCCCTTACACAGTCAATAAAACACAGGTAAACATCTTTCTGGTGTTCTCTCCTTTTAGTCAAGATCCGCCTGACATCAGCAGTGATATCCCTCATTCCATGTCCTCTTCTGAATGTGGATTGAATTTCTGTCAGTTCCCATCAATATACTGTCACGAGCATTTAAAAATTATCTTTAGCAAAATTTTGTTTGCATGTTATATTAATGATTGTTGTTGCTGTTCTGACTAATAGTGACCTGGTATAGGATTTCCAAGGCTATACATTTCTGCATGTGCAGAAAGCCTCATCTTTCTCCCATGGAGTGGCTTGTGGACTTGAACCTCTGACTTTGTGTTACACAGTCCAGTGCTTATTGTACATTGTACAGAACCACTCTGCTCTCAATATTAATGATATTGTTTGACAGTTTCCCATTCTGTTGGCTCACTTTTCTTTGGAATGAGCACAGATATGCATATCTTCCAGTTTCTTGTCCAGGTAGCCAAGAATATTTCTTGACACAGACGAGTGAGCACCTCCAAAGTTGCATCAGCTTATTGAAACATCTTGATTGGTATTCCAACCGTTCCTGGAACCTTTTTTTTTTTAACCAGGGCTTTCAATGCAACTTGGACTTCTTTGCAACTTTCAATGCAACATCAGTACTGTCAGTTCTTGATCCTATGCTATCTCCTGAAAAGGATGGATGTCGATCATTTCTTTTTGTTACAGTGAGCCTGTATTCGAGAGTAAGTAAAAGTTTGTAACACTGTGGTGACTTGCATGTGGCTGTGATACTGGAAGCTATGCCACTGTTATTTTGAATGCTGGCAGGGTCACCCATGGTGGACAGGTTTCAACTGAGCGTCCAGACTAAGACAGACTAGGAAGAAAGACAGGTGAACTACTTCTGAAGGCCTAGCCTCTGAAGACCTTAGGAATAGCAGTGAAACACTATCAAATAGCACCAGAATATGGCACAGGACCAGACAGTGTATCACTTTATTATGCGTAGGGTCATTATGGGTTGGAACTGACTCGATGGCACCTAACAACAACAATAACCATTAGGATTCCAGTTTATGCATGCATCGGTTCATTTCATATAAAACATGTTAAACATGTCCCTGTGATCAGTGGATAGCTGCAGATAAATTATTTCAGTAACACACTTGTCTTAGTCTCATTAGGGCGCCTTAGAAAAAGACCCAATCAAAATACTGACTTCCGAGGGTTCTGTTGAGCCAATTAAATTCAAGGCTGAGAGGTCAGATCAGAAGGTTATGGCAACTATTGTTTGTTTGTTCTTTGAGATTCCAAAGGGGTATCTTAATAGATTTTCTTAAGACACAGAACATGAGAGCTTATACTGAAGAATTTTTAGGAAAATTGAAAACTGCATTAGTGAGAAAAAGGCCAGAAAAGTTGCACCGTGGTGTTTTTTCCCATCAGGGCAATGCATTTGTTCATTTGTCAAGGATAGAAAGGCTATCCAAGAAGAATTTTGTTGAGAAACCTTACCCAATCCATCTTACAACCCTGACCTTGCTCCTTTTTGTTCTGCAAGCTCAAAGGACATTTAAAAGAATCCTGATTGAGTCCCTCTAGGGACCTTGTGGTTAGCAGTCCAGTGCTTATCCTACAGTACCATACCAGGGCTGTAGGACTGGTTAGGGGATTTTATCAGTTTGCATTGCTGTGTTGTTGTTGGTGGTAAGTGCCTTCTAGTCAGTTCCAACTCATAGTGACCCAGTATAGGGTTTTCAGGGAGCAGCTGGTGAGTTTGAACTGCCTACCTTGTGGCTCAAACTGACCTTGCAGTCCAGTGCTTTATTCCACATTGTCACACCAGAAATCAAAGCCAAAACTAAAATCCAGACCTCCTGACTCCTAGGTTCAAATGTATTTCACAATACCCTACTCTCATTTTGCATTCTTTGTTGAAGCTTTTTTTCTGTCCTCAATACTAGGTAAAGCTCCCCTCTAAGCTAAACCTAATTTTCATCATAAGGAAACTTAATTTGCTTAATTAATTTGCTTTGACTGTTGCATGCTCAGAATCATATTTGTGGCCTGTCATTAGCACCTTTTTACTTTGTCCTGATTTCTGTTTATTTCAATAAACTAACTCAAATGCTCTTTGGGAAAAGTGAGGAATGTACATACAGAATATAATATTTAAAGCCTAGTAGAGTACCTGCGCATAGTAGGCATTTAATAAATATTTGATGAATGTCTATATCTTGTTTTCATATTTGCAGTGACCCATTTTTCTTTCATAGATTATTGATGTGTTTCTAAAACTATCATTATTTATTAAAAATTAATATAAAAGTCAAAGCTCCTGGGTCATTCAGTGAAATAATTAAATGGTTAGAATAAAACCTCACTGAATAGAGGAATTGCTAAGCAAATCAAGGTATATTGATGTGATACAGCATTGTTGTTGTTAGGTGCCCTGAAATAGTTTTGACTCATAGTGACCCTGTCTAGGGTTTCTAAGGCTTTAAATCTTCACAGGACCAGAAAGCCTCATATCCCTCCCACAGAATGGCTGGAAGGCTCAAACTGTGGATCTTGTGGTTCACAGTCCAGTGCTTATCGTATGGAGCCACTGCACTCCTGATACAGCATTAGCCAGCTATTAAATATAATTTGTCAAAGGTAAACTTGAGAAGACAAAGTCAAATATTAAGAAATATGTAAAGACCTGGAGTTAGAAAACCCAAAAGGAAAGAAGACACTCAGCATTTCTCAAGCTAAGGGAATGAAGAAAACAATTCCAGCCTCGACTTACAATATTGAAGGATTCTATGGATGAAATATTGAATGATGCAGAAAGTATCAAAAGAAGATAGAAGGAATACACTGAGTCACTGTACCAAAAAGAAATAGTGATGTTCAACCATTTCAAGAGGTAGCATATAATCAACAGCCAATGATCCTGAAGAAATCCAAGGTGCATTGAAGGCATTTGCAAAGAACAAGGCACCAGGAATGGATGGAGTACAAATTGAAATCTTTCAACAAACTGATGAAAGTATTATTTTAGTTATGTTTAGTTCAAAAAAGAATCACTGGAGGCACTCACTCATTGATGCCAAGAAATTTGGAAGACAACTACCTAGCCAACTCACTGGAAGAGATCCATACTGTGCCCATTCCAAAGAAAGATGACCTAACGGAATGTGAAAATCATTGGAAAATATCATTGATATCCCATGCAAGTAAAGTTTTATTAAAGATAATACAAAAATTCCTGCAACCAAACATTGACAGAGAACTTCCAAAGGTCCAAGTCAGATTCAGAAGAGGACATGGAACAAGGGATATCATTGCTGATATCAGCTGGATCTTGGCTGACAGCAGAGAATGCCAGAAAGGTGTTTCTCCTTGTTTTATTCACTACTGAAAGGCTTTCAATTGTATGGATCATGACAAACTATGGACAACATTGCGAAGAATGAGTATTCCAGAACACTTACTTGTACTCATGAAGAACCTGTACCTAGACCAAGAGGCAATTGTTTGAACAGAACCAGGGAGCAATGAATGGTTTAAAATTAGGAAAGGTGTGTGCCAGGGTTGTATTCTTTCACCATACTTATTCAATTTGTATGTTGGGCAAATAATCCAAGAAGCTGGATTATATGAAGAAAGCGTGGTATCAGTATTGGAGGAAGACTCATTAACCACCTGCAATATGCAGACGACACAACCTTGCTTGCTGAAAGCAAAGAGGACTTAAAATACTTACTGATGAAGATCAAAGACCACAGCCTTCTATATGGGTTGTATCTCAATGTAAAGGAAAGAGAAATCCTCACCACAGGACCAATAAACAACATCCGTGTGAATGAAGAAAACATTAAAGTTGTCAAAGACTTCATTTTGCTCGGATCACCCATCAACACTCATGGAAGCAGCAGTCAAGAAATCAAAAGACGTATTGCATTAGGCAGATCTGCTGCACAAGACCTCTTTAAAGTGTTGAAGAACAAAAATGACAGTTTGAGGACTAAGGTACCCCTGATCCCATCCATGGTATTTTCAGAAACTTCATATGCAAGTGAAAGTTGGACAATGAATAAGTGAGACTGTAGAAAAATTGATGCATTAGAGTTATGATGTTGGAGGAGAATATTGAAAATACCATGGACTGGCAAAAGAACAAATAGCCTTTGTTGGAAGAAGTACAGCCAGAGTGCTCCTTGGAAGGCAGGATGGCCAGACTTCATCTGTCATACTTCAGATATAGTATCAGGAGAGACCATTCCCTGGAGAAGGATATCATGTTTGGGAAAGTGGAGGGTCAGAGAGAAAGAGGAAGATCTTCAGCAAGATGGACGGGCACAGTGGCAGCAGCCGTGGGTTCAGGAGTAGCAATGATTGTGAGGTTGGCCCAGGACCAGACAGTGTTTTGTTCTGTTTTTCACAGGGTCACTATGAGTGGGTACTGACTTGATGACACCTAACAACAAGAAAAATAATTTTTATGGAAGTTTTTTTGATCACACAGGAATCTGCTTACAAAAAGTATTATTTTAGTTATGTTAAGTTCAAAAAAGAAACCCTAGGGGTACAAATGTGTAAGTGCTTGAATGCTAACCAAAAAGTTGATGGTTCAAACCCACCCAGTTTTGCTACAAGAGAAAGGCTGGGTGATATGATTCCATAAGTATAGCTGTTATTGTCAAGGGCTACTAAGTCGGTTCCATCTCACAGAGACCTTGTAAAGGGTTTCCAAGGAGTGATTGGTGAGTTTGAACTACTAACGTTGTTGTTCAAACTGACCTTTCTGCCCAGTGCTTATCCTACAGCACCACACCAGGACTCAATAAATATTACAGCCTTCAAAACCCTATGAGGCCGTTCTACTGTGTCATACAGGGTCACCATGAGCAGGAATCGCCTCAAAGGCACACAACACCACCATTTTGGGTTATAGAATTGTGATTATTTCTATATTTCCCATATATTAGAGCTATTTTTCCAATATATTTCTTTTATTACCAGAAAATTTTTTCTAAAAATTGATTTTAAAATATTTTTAATGCCATAGGGCAATAAATATTCGAAACTCTTAAATGACAAAAAGCACCTTTCAAATTTGTATCATGATATAATCACAAATGTGTAAGAATACACAGGAAAAAAGAAATGAGTGAAAATATGCCACATTGTTCAAATGTTGCTATTGGGTGGTAAATGTTAAGAAAACTTTTTCTAGCGTTTTAATTCCTTTTTCTGTCATTTCTACAAGAAGTTTGTATTTCTTTTATAATAAGAATCACCTACCCCTCCAAGTAATATGAAAAGGGCCCCATAAACGTAAAAACCTAATAAATCTGAACTATCCAGAGTTGTTGTTAAGTACCATGGAGTCAGTTCAGATTCATAGTGACCCTGCACAGGGTTTCCGAGGCTGTAAATCTTTACAGGAACAGAAAGCCTCATCTTTCTCCCACAGAACAGCTGGTAGTTTCAAACGGCCGACCTTGAGGTTAGCAGCCCAATTCATAACCACCACGCTACCAGAGGCAGTAGTGGTTGGTGTGGCACTGTGGGTTAATGCGCCAGACTGCAAAGCCATTTGAACTGCAAGGTCAGTGGTTCAAGTTCACAAGCTGCTCCTCGGAAACCCTATACAGGGTCTCTATGGGTCGGAACTGACTCGACGGCACTTAACAACAACATCCCGAGTAACTGCTTCACTAATTCCTTATGAACTGCATTTCTTATAAATCTAGACTTCTACTTTCATCTAAAGAGATATCACTACACATTTCCAGGAAAGAGTTTTGTTAAAGTATCTTAAGTAACAGATGATCTGCCTTGTAAACTTTCACTGAATCCACAATAAAACGCTTAAAAAAAAAAAAAAAAAAAAAAAAACTTAAGTATTTTAGACGAAACTTACAACCTGTTGAGTGTTGAGTTTCTTAGAACTTCCCAAAAGGTCAGCGATATTGCCAACAATACATTTCCTGTTGTCACTAGAAGATAGATTAGATTCTATTAGACAGTCTAAGGATAAATGAGTATGCTGTGTTACTTTGTCATCTGGTGGTAGTATATAGGAAACACAGTCTCAGCTTCAGTAGCCTGAAACCACCGTGTAATTTGGGTAAATTTTCTAGGCAAACAATTCACTAATTTCCATGATCTGTTGGAAAATTCTCAAAACAAAAGTGTATAAGAATCTTGGCACATTGAACCAAGTCCTATCTTTTGCCAAACCAAACTATACTTCTTGGAACACTTTCCATTTGAACTGCAAAGTGTAGTTGGAGCTCACATGGTCAGGTGCTAAGATGCTCCAACATTCCCTTCAGGTTGGACTTCATCATTACCTGTACTCACTCAGCTCAAATTGTAGAATGCTTACTAGGAATATAGATTGTTGAGTACTTACCTTGCCTCGATATTTGATTTTCAGAATTCTGGTCTCCAGCTTTGATTTAATCAAATCCTGGGTCTCCTCTATTATACATATATCAATTTAAATTTCTCAAAATATCTTTATGAAATAAGGGTGTTTCCTTATGTATGAAAATTTTTAAAACCTGCAAAGAAATGGCAGAAAGCCGAAATGATTGGAACTCTCTAGCATGACTTCAATCTTACTTGCAGTATTTACATGAGCTAGAATGACTAAGGACAATTCCCTAAAAGTCCCTTTTCCAGTTGAGGATAAAGTCTGGTTGCGATATAGCTAGACTTTTAGCTCTTGACTCCGTACGTAGTAACTAAATTGTCCCTAAATTCTAAGCTATTAGTCATTCTTTTTCAAAGCTTGTAATATAATATTACTGCTGATATCAGAAGAAGGAAATTCCAGTGCTAAAGAGTATAAAATAAGGCTTTGTTAAAAGCTCTTAGTTAGATTAATTTATAGTTAAATTAAATAACCGTAGTTTTGTGAAGTGAGTGAGTGCTGACCTCCCAGTTGGTTGTCTGAGGTGTTCTTTCTCACCTGGGCACTGACTTTAGAAGCAGCTAATCATACTGGCTTATTAGGTAAAAAGAAGCAGTTTGGCATCAAATATATTTGCAGTGTGCATGTTGTAGTCAGTAGAACATCTTTAGCATTTAAAAAGACATAAAAACAACTGTTCAACAAGTATAATAATCAGATATTTGAGAATACCTTCTGTGGCTAATATTCTGAGAAACCTATTAGGTTGGATTCTTCAGGTCAGAGTTCTCGGGCCAAAAGAATCTCTTCCAACAAGATTCTAGTGTTCTTATCAAGGTAGAAAAGTGAAGTGCAGGACCCTGTCCAGGGAGGCAGTGACACCAGGGAAGGAGGCAGAGATGATGATGGGGAGAGAAGAAGTGGCTGGGGACTCTGGATTCAGGGACGGAGAGGGGCTGTGTGCTGGTGGCCGGGGGCAGGCGTGTGGGGTGTACCCTTTGGTTGGTTGATGATGCATGTAGGGGATTGTAATCATTGCAATGAAATGAGATACAATAGAAGGAATGTAAAGATAATGTTCTCCCATGTAAACTAACATATAATTCACAATAAAAATTTAAAAAAAAAAAGATTCTAGGGTTCTAAATAACTTGAAAAATATCTGTCTCTCCTCCTCCATGTATCATGTATTCCTCCTCCCACATCCACTACAAGTATGCTGACCCCCCAGTCTGCAGAGGCCAAAGGAAACACAACCTCCACTATCCTGAAACCAGAAGATCTATCTAGGTGGTGCCTGGCTACCACAGCCAACTACTATGTTCAGGATCACAAAAGAAGGTTCCTGTCAGTGTGGGAGAAAAGTGTAGAACAAAATTCAAAATCACAGGAAAAGACCAGATTTACTAGTCTCATAGAGACTGATGGAACCCCGGAGAGAGTTATCCTCAGACACCCTTCAAACTTGGAACTGAACCCATTCCTGGAGATCACATTTCAACCAAACCAACAGGCCTACCAAGTGAACAGTAACATCTGTGAGGAATGTGTTCCTCAGAACAACCAATCACATGAGGCCAAAAGCACAGCATTTGCCCAAAAACAAAGTTGAGAAGGCTGAAAGGACATGGAAAGACGAGTAAAGGAAAACAGGGAACCCTGGGAAGCAGTGGAAAGAGTGCTGTTACATGGAGGGAATTGCAACCAAGGGCATGAAACAGAATGTGGAGGAACGATTGTGCTCTTTAAACTTTCACCCAAACTACAATAAAATGTTCAAACAAAAAAATACACCAAGATTCTTGGTATGATACAAAAGAAAGACCAACACTGCCATCGACTGTGACTCAAGGTGTCCTCAGGTGTGTCACAGTATAACTCTGTTCCGCAGGGTTTTCAATGGCTGATTTTTCTTCTGAGGTGCCTCTGGGAAGACTCAAACCTCCGTCTTTCCAATCAGGAGCCAAGTACATTAGCCACTTGCACCACCAAGATTCTGAGAGAAGGAAGAGATGCATCGGAAGCCCTTCCACCAACAATGCTTACGAGAAAGGCACGTGGTGGAGATACTGTGGGTTCAGTTCCAGACCACTGTGATGAAGTGACTAACACAATAAAGTAAATCACACAGATTTTTTGGTTTTCCAGTGCATATGAAAGTTATGTTTATTCTATAAAGTGTGCAACACCATTTTGGAGAAGTTTGATATATTGTGAGAATGGGCAGAATATGACACAAAGACATGAAATGAGCACAGTCTGTTAGAAATATGGCATCAACAGACTTGCTTGAGTCATGGTTGCCACAAACCTTCAATTTGTAAAAAAAGACCGTAGCTCTTGGCACACAAGAAAGCAAATGCAATAAAATGAGCTCCGTCTATACTGCTCTTCAGGCACTTGATAGGGATTCGAGCGTACATTGACTGCAATCTAGCACTTGCCTAAGACTCACTTGAGACTCCTTATAATTATGAGATGGTATATAGGATATATGTCATCTGTTCCTATATTTTCTGCATACTATTTTAAAATAAAGCTAGATCATCAGAAAGCAACATATTTGGGATCACACTGACATGCCAACAAACAAAAAACCAGTTGCTGTCAAGTCAGTCCCTAGGAAAGAGGAGAACTGCACCCCCCTCCCCAATAAGGTTGCCAGAACTATAAATCTTTACGGAAGCAGACTGCTATATCTTTCTCCTGCACAACAGCAAGTAGATTCAGTTAGCAGCTGAGTGCTTAACCAACTATGCCACCAGTGAGTAATAACAAAAATAAACCACTGCCATTAAATCAATTCCAACTCTATGACCCTATATAATGTTTCCAAGACTGTAAATCTTTACGGGAGCAGCCTCATCTTTCTCCTGTGAAGCAACTAGGGGTTTGAACCCATATCCCTGCTAGGGCTTCTTATAATGACATTATCCATCTCTATTTAAAATATGTATATATTTTTTAATCTTCATCAAAGCTATATGCTGCTGTTGTTGTTAGGAGCCATCAAGTTAGTACCAACTCATACTAACCCTGTGCACAACAGAATGAAACACTCCCTGTCCCTGCACCAACCTCGCATTGCTGTTGCCACTGTGCCAATCCATCTTGTTGGGGGTTTTATATACACTATATATTGTTGTTGTTAAGTGCTGTCAAGTCGGATCCAACTCTTAGTGACCCTGTATAGGGTTTCCGAGGAGCAGCTGGTGAACTTGAACCGCCGACCTTGTGATTCAGATGGACCTTGCAATCCAGCGTATTAACCCACAGCACCACACAAGGACTCCACATAAAAAGCTCTGGTAGCACAGTGGTTATGAGTCGGGCTGCTAACCTCAAGGTCAACAGTTCAAAACTACCAGTCATTTTCAGGAGAAAGATGAGGCTTTCTGCTCTTGCAAATACTCACAGCCACAGAAACTGTGCAGGGTCACTATGAGTCAGACCAGACTCCACAGCACATAACCACCACCACCATAAGCTATATATACACACAGTTCAAATAGCTCTACAAAACCTGTATAAATACATTAACCTCCATTCTCCTATCCCCTAAGGGCAACTGCTGTTCATTCTTTGACAATACTTTTCATATTTATCTCAATTTTTCTAAATAATATGCTTCTACCATTACTTTATGGAGTCCTGGTGTGGCGCTGTGGGTTAATGCGTCAGACAGCAAAGTCATTTGAACTGCAAGGTTGGTGGTTCAAGCTCACTAGCTGCTCCTTGGAAGCCCTATACAGGGTCACTATAGTCGGCATCGACTCAGCAGCACTTCACAACAACAACAAGCGTTACTTCATGGTTTTCAGTTTTTATATGGACTTTCCACAATGTAAAATGAGAACCTGTCATGCTTTAATCCCATTCTACCTCATTGACTCCTTGCTTTCCTTTCTCTGACTTAACTGCTTATTGGTTGAACACTTCCTCTAGTAGCTACCTAAGAGATGATGATTGAGAAGCAAAATGAAGACTTCACATATCCAACACTGTCATCATATTTCTGTCATACACAATTGATAGCACAAAATTCTGTTGAGTTGCTTCTAGCACTGGATACAACAGAAAGAAACACTCCTTGGTCCTGGACCATCCTCACACGTGTTTTGTTTTGTTTTGTTTTTCTTTTTTTATGTTTGAACCCCTTGCTGCTTCCCCTGTGTCGATCCATCTCACCAAGGCTCTTCTCTCTTGTTCTCATAGTTCTCTGACCCTCTACTTTCCCAAGCTTAATGTCCTTTTCCAACGACTGGTTCCTTCTAACTACATGTCCAAAGTATGATGGAATGAATTCTTCCATCCTCACTTCAAAGGAGCATTTTGGCTGTATTTCTTCCAAGACAGTTTTGTTTATCCATGGTACTTCCAATATTCTTCACCAACACCACAATTCAAATGCGTCATTTCTTCTTTGGTCTTCTTTATTCTTATTGTCCAGCTTTCACAAGAATATAAGACAATTAAAAATACTGTGACTTGGACCAGGTGTACCTTATTCCTCAACGTGACATCATTGCTCTTTAGCAAGATCTTTTGCAGCAGGTTTGCACAAAGCAATATGTCAGTTGATTTCTTGACTGTTACTTCCACGGGTGTTCATTGTGGATTCAAGTGACTTCAATCTTTTCTCTATTTATCTTGATGTTATCTATTGGTCCAGTTGTAAGGATTTTTGTTTTCTTTAAATTGTCTTATAATTCATACCGAAGACAGTAATCTTTGATTTTCATTAGTAAGTGCTTCACGTCTTCATTTTCAGCCAGCAAGGTTGTGTCATCTGCATATCTGAGATTGTTAATGAGCCTTCCTCCAATCCTGATGCTGCATTTTTCTCCAGTTTCTTTAGTCCAGTTTCTGGAATTATTTGCCCAGCATGCAGATTGAATAAGTATGGTGAAAGGATACAACCCTGACACACACCTTGTCTAACTTTAAACCATGTAGTATACCCTTGTTCTGTTTAAATAGCTGCCCCTTGGTCTACATACAGGTTCCTCATGAGCCAGTTAATTGTTCTGGGATTTCCCATTCTTTGCAATGTTATCCATAGTTGGTTATAATTCACACAGTAGAATGCCTTTGCATAGTTAATAAAGCACAAGTAAACATCTTTCTGGTATTCGCTGCTTTCGGCTAAGGTTCATCTGACATCAGCAATGCTATCCTGTGTTCCATGTCCTCTTACGAATCCAGGTTGAATTTCTGGCATCTCCCTGTCAATGCACTGCTGCGACCCTTAAAAAATTATTTCCAGCAAAATTTTACTTTCTAGTGATATTAGTAATTCTGCTCAGTAATTTCCACATTCTGTTCGGTCTGTTTCTTTGGAATGGCACAAATATGGATCTCTTCTAGTTGGTCGGCCAGGTAACTGTTTTCCAAATTTCTTGATATAGATGAGTGAGTGCTTCTCCACTGCTGCATCAGTTTGTTGACGCTTTTCAGATGGTATTATGTCAATTCCTGAAGCCTTGCTTTTGCTAATGCTTCAATGCAACTCTTAAAATGGTTGAATGCTGACCAGTTTTTTTTTAGTACAGCGACCACACACAAAGAAGTTTCTTGAAAACTTTGTGCCTGGAATTGGGGGATTGTTAACAGTGGACTTCACCAGGTGATTTTATGGCCAGGGCATTTTATCAGAGGACCCTAATATCAGCTTCTTTTTGTCTCTTCTCCTGGACTTGTTGGATTCCCTAGAGAAGGCTTTTAATGTAATTCTAACCTTCTGAGAAGAAAAAGAAGACTCAATGTTCAGTGTATAAATTTCACTTAGTGTTTCCTTTATTCAGTGTGGCACCCCTGGCCTCTGTGACTAGTGTCCCTCCAATTCAGTAATCCTCTATAGTACCCTCTTGAAAAAAAAACAAACAACTTTTTATTGTGAATTGGTGATAGTTTACAGACAAGATCATCAGCTCTGCATTTAGCAAACCATACACCTTTTTTTTCATTTCAGTGATTACATTCCCCTCCCTGCAACAGCATTTATCCCATTTCCTCTCTATGTCTCCCCATTTACATATGATATTTCCTAAATGAACAAAGGAAAAACATTTGATGTACACTCACAAAACAAACAAAAAAAAGTACAGTACCCTCTTCAGACAATAAACTTCCAGTTTCCTGCTGGGCAAAGGTGGGGGCATCCTAGATTGCCAATCAATGGGCATATAGGGTGTCTCTCCATTGCGAATAGTGCAGCGAAGAACATATATACCAAGTAGAGGGATTGCTGGGCCAGATGGTATGTCTATTTCCAACTTTTTGAGGAAGTCCCATTCTGTTTTCCATTTTATTGTCCCACCACCAATGTAGGAGGGTCCCAGTCTCTCCATATCCTTGCCAGCATTTGTTATTTACTGTTTTTGTGAACTTTGCTATTAATGCTGGAGTGAGATGATAGCTCAGTGTTTGATATATATCTCTCTTTCTCTGGCATTGCAGGATAAGTACTGAACTGCTAACCACAAGGTTGGTGGTTCAAACCTACCAGTCACTCTTTGGAAACTCTATACAGGGCCGCTATGAGTTGGAACAGACTCAATGGCACTTAACAGCAACAACAACAATGGGTAATGATCACAAACATCTCTTTATATATTTGTTGACTGAATGTCTTCCTTGGTGAAGTGTCTGTTCATGTCCTGTGCCCATTTTCAAACTGAGTTGTTTATCTTTTTCTTGTAGAGGTGTTATAATTTTCTATAAATTTTGGAGATTAGTGCCTCGGCTGATATGTCATTGTAAAAAAAAATTGCCTAATTTGTGAGCTCTCTTTTTACTCTTTTGGTGAATTCTTTTGATGCATCTAAGTGTCTAATTTTTAGGAGGTCCTGATCATCTATTTTGTCTTTTACAGTTTGTATGTTTTTAGTAATGTTTCACAGTGTTTTTATGCCATGTATTAGAGCCTTTAAGTTTCTCCCTCTTTTCTCATTGGTGATCTTTATAGTTCTAAGTTTTAAATTTAGGTCTTTAATCCAGGTTGAGTTTGTTTTTGTATATGGTGTGAGATATGGGATTTATTTCAGTTTTGCCAGCACCGTTTGTTGAAGAGGCTTTCTTTTTCCATTTAATATGTTTTGGCCCTTTCTCGCAAATCAGTTGACAGTATGTGGATAGATATACTTTTGGGTTCTCAATTCTGTTCCATTGGTCTATGTATCTTTCATTGTACCAGTAACAGACTGTTTGACCACTGTGGCTATGTAGTAGATTTTGAGATCAGGAAGTGAAAGGCCTGGTACTTTGTTCTTCTTCTTAAGTAATGTTTTGCTTATCTGAGGTCTATTTCCTTTCTAAATAAATTAGTGGTCAGTTTGTCCATCTCTTAAAGAATTATGTTGGGATCTGTATTGGATCTGTATTATATCTATAGATTGCTTTGGATGGTGTTAACATTTTTGCAGTGTTAAATCTTCCTAACCATGAGCATGGTATATTCTTCCATTATTGTAGGTCTATTGGTTCCCTGTAGTAGTGCTTTGTAATTTTCTTTGGATAGGTCTTTTTTCCCCCCTGTGGTTAAATTTGAGAGTGTTTGTTTTTTATGACAACTCCTGGAAAACAATTTTATAATCTTTTTAGGAGCTATAATGTTCATATTCCTTGTCTGACCCAAGTAATAGATCAATTCCAAAACACCAAACCAAAACTACTGCCACTGAGTCAATTACAACTCATAGTGATCTTGTATAGAGTGTTCACCCATCTTTCTCCCAAGGAGCAGCTGGTTGGTTTGAACTGGAGACCTTCAAGTTAGCAGTTCAGTGCTTCTCTTATAGCACTACACCAGGACTCCAATAGATCGATTGTTAGTAGTGTTGTTGTTAAGTGCCATAGAGTCAGTTCTAACTCATAGAAAGCCTGTATAGTGTTTCTGAGGCTATATATCTTTGTGGGAGCAGAAAGCCTCGTCTTTCTCCTGCAGAGCATCTGGTGGGCTTGAACCACCAACCTTGTGGTTTAAAGTCCAGTGCTTACCCTACAGAGTCACTGTGTTTCCCAGTAGATTGATTGTTGTTGTTAGATGCCATCAGGACAGTTCCAACTCTTAGTGTTATACGTAGGTACAAAGAAACAAAACACTGCCTGGTCCTGCACCGGTCTCCACAGTCGTTGAGCCCATTGCTGGAGCTCATTGCTGCTGATGCCACCTGCCAATCTATCCTGTACTTGGTACACTCCATGTTCTGATTATTAAAGGATGTTTTCAGCTGTTTCTCTCTTCATTTTGAGTTGTGCTCCATGAACAAATGAAGGTTCTGAAAGCTTTCCTCCATTCATGTCAACTCTACTTTGAAGAGACAACTCTTCCCCAGTTGTATTTTGAGGGCCTTCCAACCTGAGCTCTGGTGTGGTGCTGTAGGATAAGCACTGGACTGGTAATCACAAGCTCGGTAGTTCAAATCCATCAGCTCTTCTCAGATACCCTATACAGGGTCACTGTGAGTCAGAACTGACTCGATGGTACATAACAATCCAACCTGAGGGGCTCATCTTCCAGCATTATATCTGACAATATTCTGGTGGTATTCATCATGTTTCGATATTCTGGTGCTGTCTGACAGTGTTCCGCTGCTATCCATTAGATTTTCAGTGGTTAAACATTCAGAAGTTGTCCTCTTCTCTTTCCTAGTCTATTGTAGTCTGGAAACCTGTCCACTTTGACTGTACTCTGCTGGTATTTAAAATACTGGTAGCATAGCTTCCATCACAGCAACATACAAGTCATCACAGTGAGACAAACTGACAGATGAGTGGTGGATCAGCAGGGTCTGATATTTATCTCTTACAAGTAACTGAAGCTTCCGAGCTTAGTTTAGTACTTGCCTGCAAATAAACACTCAATAATCATTAGCTTCTAGTTTTATTATTTTACTCTTTCTGTATCACCATTAAACAATTTTTTTAATTTCATAAACTTTGTTGCCTTTAATTTGAATTTGAACCCTAGCTTTTGATACATTTTTTGGACTTTGCAATTTTATTTTTTCCGAACTATTTGTTTACATCCTCCAATAATTTTTCCCTTGAGAAACTTGAGGACTTCATTAATTTGAAAGAACTCTTCATATATTAGTAGCTTTAAAACATTTATCTATACCAACTTATCTTTCAAGTCAAAGTTCAAAAATTAAAAGAATGTTTGGATCTTCCCCCTTACCCCCACCCCCCCCCACTCCATTATACAAGAATCATATTGTCATTTTGCCTACTATTCAATGTTGTTGTTAAATGCCGTTGAGTCGGTTCTGACCCATAGCAACCCTGTACAGGGTTTCCGAGGGTGTAAATCTTTACAGAAGTAGAAAGCCTCATCTTTCTCCCGCAGAGCAGCTGGTAGTTTCGAACCGCTGACCTT
>NW_006408527.1:23871619-23872893 GCF_000296735.1 Chrysochloris asiatica | reverse complement strand
TAAAACTGATGATGTGCCCTGTAAACTTTCACTCAATCCACAATAAAAACCTTAAAAAAAAAAAAAAAGATAGGGGGTGGTCTTATTTCTAGCCTGTTTTTTTTTCTATACAACAACATGTTACAAAATATTTCTATTGTCATCAAATTGGTCAATTGTATTTTTTTTTTTTTTTCTCCTTCCAGGGTTAATTTGTCCATGTTGGATATAATGTATGAGTCAGTCTCCCTTTGATGGTTTGGAAAAGCTTAGGGACAGAACATAAAAAGTAATTATAAAAACAGTCTAAGGAAACCAATTCATATACTGATTTTGAAACCTGCCATCCTTATTGGACAAACCTGATCTTCTCAGTGTTATTTGCTGAGAAATGCAGTATCAGCAGATCTGGAAATAGAGAACTTGGATTTCTGCCAACATGTTAGGCCAAGGATTTCACCATTTGAGCTAAAAGGTATGTAGAAGATGATTTTGCTAAGACTGAATTGTATCCTGAATGGCATTCATCAGTAAACTTGGAAAAAAGCTTCATCAGCATTGCAAAGGGAGAAAATTGGTTAGGGAAATCGGTCGCTGTTGATATAAAGAAATACCAATACCCAGTGGCCATCTGGTGGATTCTAACTTGTTGCAACCCCATTTAGGCCAGAATATAACTCTTCTCCATAGGGATGTCAAAGGCTGACATTTTGCAAGTAGATCATCAGAATTTTCTTCTGAGTGGACTTAAACGTCTAAGCTTTTGTTTAGTAGCTGATGATGTTAATGGTTGGCATCACTCAGGGACTTCCAAAAAATGAAATATACAAAACAAACTCAAAAAAAAACCAAGCCCATACGGTGCCTATCCCAGAGTCTGTGGTGAGACACTGTGACCTAATTAGCCTATATGTGAGCACAGTTCCTGGATTGAAATATGCAGGAATTTGGAAGCCAGTTTTAAAATCATCTTTGATTTGTTTCTTTGTTTTGGCTTTATAAAGTGATTTTAGTGCCTCCCAGAAAATGGAGAAGACAGATGACTAGCATGTATATTGTTGTTGTTGTTAGGTACCATCCAGTGATAGGTACTGGCCCATAGCGTTAGGTACCAACCCATAGCATTAAGTACTGACCCACAGTGACCTTATACACAGCAGAAGGAAACACTGCCCAGCCCTGGACCAACCTCACTACTGTTGCCATGCTTGAGTCCATTGATGCTGCCACTTGACCAATCCATCTCATGGGGGTCTTCCTTTTTTTCTCTGACCCACCACCTTACCAAACATGAT
>NW_006408527.1:23867202-23869034 GCF_000296735.1 Chrysochloris asiatica | reverse complement strand
TTCTCTTTATTTTGAGTTGTGCCCCATCAGTAAATGAAGCTCCCACGGGCTTTTCTCCCATGGCCTTTACTCCATTCACATCATCACAGCCAGCTCTACTTTGAGGAAGCAGCTCTTCCCCAGTCGCATTTTGAGTGCCTTCTAAAAGGCACTGAGGGGCTCATTTTCCGGCACTATATCTGACAGTTTTTCTCTGATATTCATAATTTTTTTAGTGACTAAATATTTGGCAGTAGTTCATCACTCTTTCTTCCTAGTCTGTCTTCATCTGGAAGCTCATCCAAAACCTGTCCACCATGGGTGACACTGCTGGTATTTAAAATACCACCAAATTTCAGAATCACAGCAACTCATGTATATTAAGTGCCTTTAAAGTAGTGTCTGCTATACACGCTATAAATGTCACCAAATTCATTCCCAAGATAAACCTTTTGTAAAGAAAAGGCTCAGAGAAGTCTACTAACTTGTAAGATCACAAATTACCAAGTGTCAGAGCCTGGAATTCAAACTCAGGTTCAAGTGCTCTTCTTTCTGTGAGGCTGCTCAGCCTTATCGTGGCATTGGATGGAAGAATAAAGGAAATACTAGGTGTTCTGTGAATCTGTTAACAACTGTGGAGCCATTTTTAAAGAATAGAGCACATGGCCGGTACTCAGGAGAATTAGAATTGTACTTGGAGGAGAAAGAATGAGAGCCAGTGGCACTATGTCCCAGTTATTTGTGACATTCCCAATTTCTATCTCACCTTGTGAGTATTCCCTTATGTAACTTGTGTTAAAATAAGCTTATTATACTGTGGCAGACATCAGCAGTTCACATAAAAGTACCCTTGCCAAGAGAGGATGTGGCAATCAATAGCAGATCTGCTCTGAATAATTTTGATGGCCTTTAGGTCACCTCAAAAATACTCACTGTCACTGAGATGATTCTGACTCATAATGATCCTGTATAGGGTTTCTGAGGTGGTAAATCTTTGTGGGAGCTGAAAGCCTCATCTTTCTCCTGAGGAGCAGCTGGTGGTTTTGAATTGCTTACCTTAGGGTTAGCAGCCCAGTGCTTAGCATCCAGCCCTACCAGAGCTCTCTGGTAGGAGGGAATTGAATTATCATGACTGATATGAGGAAGCACTGCTTTGCTTTTACTAACAAAATGTTGCTCTTTTCTGTGGACAACTCACAGAATATCTCAAGGCATCAGACATGTGCCCTTTGGATTTTCTCTTTAACAAAGGTTAATTAGTGTAAGTGTTCTCAACATTGCTATGACAGGCTTTCTGATCTCACTCCTCGGACTGATTGTGAATGTGTTTTATTACAGGGAAGGACCAGAACTGAAGAATCTACATGTGGCAGTACAGGCACACAGTCCAATGATGGCCAAGGTATAGTTATGTTACCGTAGCCAAAAATTGCATCAGAATGTTAGCAGTGACATCATACTGTGTAATTGTACACAATGAGCATACTGCTATTGTTAGGTGCCATCAAGTCAGTACCGACACATAGTGACCCTGTGCACTGCCAAATGAAACACTGCCAGGTCCAGCATCAACCTCAACACTGCCATGTCTTAAGTCCATAGCTGCTGCCACCATGGTAATCCATCTCACTGGGGTCTTCCTCTTTTTCGCTGACCCTCGCTTTACCAAGCATGATGTCCTTCTCCAGGGACTGGTCCCTCTTGATAATATGTCCAAAGTATGAGAGATGAAATCTGGCTATCCTGGCTTCCTGGATCTAGTTCTTCCAACAACGATTTATTTGTTGTTTTGCCAGATCATGATACTTTAAATATTATCCTCCATCACCATAATTCAAATTCATCAATTTTTC
>NW_006408527.1:23842307-23865762 GCF_000296735.1 Chrysochloris asiatica | reverse complement strand
TCTGCCTCCATCTCTGGTGTTGCTGCTTCTCTGGTTAGGGTCCCACATTCCGCTCATGCTCTTCTCTCTTTATGGTCCTTGGGTGCTCTGTTCCTGGACTATAAGATTAACTACTTCCCCTCTTTCTGTTACAAAACTTCTACCTTTACAGTTGTGACAATCACAATAGTCATGATAACAATTACTCACTATTGTGTATTCCATCTTCTTTTGATGTTTTCTGCATCATTCAATATTTTAACATAGAATCCTTCAATATTTCAAGTTGAGGCTTGAATTTTTTTCTTTGGTTCTTTCAGTTTGGGAAATGCTGAGCATGTTCTTCTCTTTTGGTTTTCTAACTCCAGGTCTTTGCTTATGTCATTATGATATTTGACTTTGTCTTCTCAAGCTTCCCTTTGAAATTTTCTCTTCAGTTCTTTTACCTCCTCATTTCTTCCGTTTGCTTTTGATCTGTACACTACAGACCAAGTTTCAGAGTCTTCGGACATCCATTTGGTCTTTTCCTTCTTTCTTGTCTTAATGACCTTTTGCTTTTTTCATGTATGGTGTCTTGATATCATCCCATAACTCTGATCTTCATTAATTGGTATCTGATTCATCAAATTTGTTCTTGAGATGATCTCTAAATTCAGGTGGGATATGTTCAAGGTCACATTTTGGCTCTTGTGGATTTGTTTTAATTTTCTTCAGCATCTGCCTGAACTTGCATATGAGCAATTGATGGTCTGTTCACAGTCTGCCTCTGGTCTTGTTTTGGCTGTTGATATGGAGACTTTCCACTGTCTCTTCCCACAGATGTAGTCAATTTGATTTATGTGTATGCCATCTAGTGAGGTCTTTTTTGTTGTAAAAAGTATTTTCAATGAATAAGCATTGGTCTTGCAAAATTTGATCATGCAATCTCCGGCATCGTTTCTATCACCAAGGCCATATTTTCCAACTACTAAGCCTTCCTTTTTGTTTCTAACCTTTACATTCCAGTCGCTAGTAACTATAAATACATTTTGATTGCATGTTTGATCAATTTCAGACTAAAGAAGTTGATAGAAAATCTTCATTGTCATCATCACTGACTGTAGTGGTTGGTGTGTAAATTTGAATAATAGTTTTATTAACTGATATCCTTTTAGGTGCATGGATATTATCCTATCACAGACAGCATTGTACTTCAAGATAGCTCTAGAAACGTTCTTTTTGATGATGAATGTGATGCCATTCCTCTTTTATTTGTCATTTTTGGCAGAGTAAATCATGTGATTGTCACATTCAAAAAGGCCAATACAGTCCATTTCAGCTCACTAATGCTTAGGATATCGATGTTTATGCATTCCATTTCATTTTTGACAACTTTGAATTTTCATAGATTGATGCTTCATACATTCCATATTCTGATTATTATTGGGTGTTTACAGCTGTTTCTCCTCATTTTGAGTTGTTCTCCATCAGCAAATGAAGGTCCCAAAAGTTTTTCTCAATTTGAGGAGGAAGTTCTTCCCCAGTCATATTTTGAGTGCCTTCCAACCTGAGGAGCTTATCTTCCAACACTATATCTGACAATATTTGGGTGTTCTTAGTCATGTTTCAATATTCTGTGCTGACAGTGTTCCACTCCTATTCATAAAGTTTTCAGTGACTAAATATTTGAAAATGGTCCATCTCTCCTTCTTCCTAATCTGTCTTAGTCTGGAAGCTCAGCTGAAACCTGTCCACCATAACATTTAAAATACTGGTGGCATAGCTTCTAGCATCAAATGCAAGGCACCAAAGTACAGCAGACTGACAGATGAGTACGCACATGAATTAAAATCCCAGATCTTGTTCACATAAACGGTCCATGTGCCCCTGCCCTGTCTTGTGGGCTTTATTTTGGGACATAATGATATTTTTTGTTGCATTTGTTTAGCAATTTAATTAATGTAAAAATGGCATGATTATGGCTTCTGACATCCTCTAACTTAACATGAGAGGAAGATCATCAGCAACAGCCCAAGTTTCATTCATCTGAGACAGAGGTCAGATGTATCTCCACCCTCAAACCTTTTTACCAATTCTGATACCCATCATCCTTTCCGCTGTATTCTCTACTTCTCTGCTGGGGTCTATAATTCATTACAGTGGCCACACAGAATTCACAGACAGTATTCTCAAGTATGGGTTTACAACTGAGAGGGAAGAAGTCTTCATTCTGTGCCCTCTGTATGAAGGGTTAATAGGGATGGGAAACTTAGACATTGGCTACCTAAAATGTGGCGGGGTGGTGGTGGAGGGTAATAAAGTCATGAAGTGACTGGCTTACCAGTTTTCAAGAAGGAGTTTAATTTCAGAGTGTGCGGGGAAGGTAGAATCCCCACTGAATAGTTTTCACCTTGTCTAGACGGGTCTGATGAAAGATGGGGATAAGATTTTTATGGTTCAATAGTGTGAGTAATTGTTATCATGACTAACTTCAATTGTCACAACTGGAAAGATAGTTTTGTATTATAAAAGGGGGGAGTAGTTAATCTTACAGTCCAGGTACAGAGGACCCAAGGACCATCAAGGGAGAAGAGCATGAGCAGAATGTGTACCCTATCCAGAGAAGCAGCAACATCAGAGATGAAGACAGAGATGAGGACATGGAGAGATAGAGCAGCTGAGGACTCTAGACTCATAGAAAGAGAATGGCTGTGTGCTGGTAGCCAGAAGGCAGGCTTGCAGAATGTGCCCTTGGATTATTTAAATAATTTTATATTCTTGACTGTTTTTGTGTACATCTCCCTTCCCCACCCCCCAAAAAAAACAGACAGAATAGAAGCAAATACTGTTGAATGATGATGCATAATGGAGATCATAATCATTACAATGAAATGATGAGTGTAAAACCAATGTTCTACCATGTAAACTATCACTCAATTCACAATAAAAACTTAAACAAAAAAAAAAAAGTATAGGGTTTCTTAGGGCAGTAACACGTTGAAACAACTCCCAGTGGAGTTCTTTGATCAGGACAACTTCTTCACAACTGTGCCTAAAGGTACACTTCTCTCTGGTCCTTGTTTGCTTAACCTAGCTTCTGACCTGCTCTCACAAGTGTTACAAAGCTCATTTAGTTCTGCTGATTAAGTGTCTAGAGGCACCCCACTTCACCAGCAGGCCTCCTATCCGAAAGAACGCATCTTTTCCATCTTGTGTGGGTGTCTTGGTTCTACTGTCTCTGCTCCTGCAGTTTCTCTTCCTGTCGTCTTTACCCTCTCCACTCTCTTAGCATCTGTCTCCTCGACTGAGGAGGTTAAGGGTAAAGATCTTAGAGCCAAAGGATGCACTCTAGTCTTGGCTCTTCTTTCTTAATGACACTGGGAATCAAATCCTTCTTAAACACCCTTTACTGTATGAAAGACATTCTCCTTGACGGAGAAAAATAGAAACAAAATAACAGAAGTGCCACAGTTCTGATTTCTCTCTATCGTCTGATTTACAGGCTCAGTTAAGATAGTTATCAAATGTAAGCCACCATCTATCTATCTGTTGAGTCCTTGTGTACCACTATGGGCCAATGCGTCCGACTGAAAAGTCGTTTGAACTACAAGGTTGCTGGTTTAAGTTCACCAGCTGCTCCTTGGAAACCCTATAAAGGGTTGCTATGGATCAGAATCGGCTCAACGGCACTTAACAACAACATCTATCTGTCAGTTTGTCACATTGTGTTGGCTTGTGTGTTGTTATGATACTGTTACTCTGCTACCAGTAATTCCAGCAGGGTCACCCAGGTAGACAGGTTTCAGCAGCACTTTCAGGCTGTGATAGATTAAGAACAGAAGGTTTGGTGATTAACTTCTAAAAATTAGCGAAAGGAAACCCAATGGTTTCCAGAGCAGAATATTATCCAATATAATGCTGAAAGAGTAAAGACTAGAAACATCTAGTTCAATTGTACAGTCAGAGCTGACTTGATTGCAGCCAAAAAGAACCACAAAAATGTGGACTGTTAAAGATAGGAAATGCTTTAAATACTATTTCTGGTAGTGTAGTGGTTATGAGTCAGGTTACTAACCTCAAGGTCAGCAGTTCCAAACTACCAGCCATTCCGCTAGAGAAAGATGAGGCTTTCTGCTCCTGTAAAGACTTACAGCTTCGGAAATCCTATGCAAGGTTGCTATGAGTCAGAACTGACTCCATGACACACAATCAACACCACACAATCAACACCACTAGCAGTGACAGGATTAATGCACTGGACTGCAAGGTCAGTTTGAAACTGCAAGGTCTGCAGTTCAAGCTCACCAGCCACTCCTTGGAAACCCTATACAGGGTCGCCATGGGTCAGAACCGACTTGACAGCACTTAGCAACAACAACTATGAAAGAAGCCTGGTGGCACAGTGGCTAAAGCACTCAGCTGCTAACCCAAAGGCCAGCAGTTCAAACCCACCAGCTGCTCCATAGGAGAAAGCTGTGGCAATCTGCTTGCATAAAGATTTGCAGTCTTGGAACCTCTATGGGGCAGCTCTACTCTGTCATTTATGGTTG
Organism: Chrysochloris asiatica; assembly: GCF_000296735.1. NCBI lineage: Eukaryota > Metazoa > Chordata > Mammalia > Afrosoricida > Chrysochloridae > Chrysochloris > Chrysochloris asiatica. The sequence continues at coordinate 23,861,254 of NW_006408527.1, read as the reverse complement.
TGATGAGCTTTGATGGCAACGGGTTTAGGTTTTTGGAATGACTATAAAAGACTCCATCTCTTTGATTTCACCAATAAAGAAAATGAGGCCCAGACAGACTCTATGCTTGTCCAGCAACCCAATGAACAGTCGTGATGAGTCTATAGAACCATCCGTATCTTGACATGCAGTTCATAGTCTGCTGTGATAATATGCTCTATGCAGTAGGCAAATCTGCTACACAAGACCTCTTTAAAGAGTGAGGACTAAGGTGTGCCTGACCCAAGCCATGGTATTTTTCAGTCACCTCATATGCATGTGAAAGTTGGGCAGTGAATAAGGAAGATCATAGAAGAATCGATACGTTTGAATTATAGTATTGGAGAGTATTGAAAGTACTATGGACTGCCAGAACAAACCGTTGTGTCTTGGAAGAAGTACAGTCAGAATGCTCCTTAGAAACCAGCATGCAAAACTTTGTCTCTCATACCTCAGACATATTATCAAAAGAAATGGGCTCAAGCATAGCAACAATTGAATTGAGTTAGATAGTCCTGCCCATCCCCTAGACTCCTCTCCTTTACTTAAATTCCTTCCAATCAAAGGGATGACCCAAGAAAAGTTACTTTCTACTTGTAGTACCAAGAACAAGTTAATCTTCGATCTTTTTCCCCCTTTATGTTGGAGTTAAGGATTCCTCATAGCACAATGGTTAAATGCTGCTATGCAAAAGCTGAAGAAAGAGCTAATTATCTGCTTCCTAACAGTACACAGCCTAGGAAAGCCTATGGGGAAGTTCTACTGTGTCCTATAGGGTCACTACGAGTTGTGCCTGACTCCATGGCAATGGCTTTCTCTCCCCCTCGTTGTAGTTCTTTTTGGTGGAGGGTATATATGTGTGTGCAAACCCCACAGGCATCACATACAAAATAATAGGAACCAATAGAGGCAGTGATGAGCACCTGCTTAACAAAGATCTTATGTAAGATTTTTAAGATTTTTAAAATCTGACCTTTGCTTCTTTTTCCTTCCTTTAAAAAAAAAAAAAAAGTTACTGTGGCCTTTTAATTTAAGAGCTGTAAGAAAACCTGAACAGACAATCACTCTTTTTCCAAAATTATATTTCTTCAGTTCACTGTGGTACTTGAGACACAAGTTGGTTTGATTGGTAAAGTTCCCTCTGAATTATGAACAATTATAATTGTTCTGTGTACTAAGATCAGTGTGTCCTTTTTATCTCTCTGTTCAATACTCAGCAAATTTTAATTAAAAGTCAAGCTATTGTATTTTCAATAACATCATATGCATGTCTCACAGTCAGCGGTTCAAAACTCCCAGCTGTTCCGTGGGAGAGAGATGAGGCTTTCTACTCCTGTAAAGATTTACAGCTTCGGGAACCCTATGCAGGGTTGTTCTGAGTCAGAACTGATTCCACAGCACATAACCGCCACCACCACGATATATATGTGAAAGTCAGCAAATAAATAAAACTGTGAAAGAATTCATGCATTTGAGTTACAGTGTTGGAGAAGAATATTAAGACACCTAACAACAACAATTGCCAGAAAAACAAACAAATCTGTGTTTGAAGAAGTAGAGCCAGAATTCTCCTTGGAAGCCAGGATGACAAGATTTCATCTCTCATACTTTGGACATGTTATCAGGAGGGATTAATACCTGGAGAAGGACGTCATACTTGATGAAGTGGAGGGCCAGCAAACAAAAGACCCCATGGGATGGATTGACCCAGGGCAGCAACAAAGGTCTCAAACGTGACAATTGTGAGTCTGATGCAGAACAGGCCAGTGTTTTATTCCATTGTGCACAGGGAGCCTAACAATAAAAAGTCTAATTCAGTTCCCTAAAAGAGTGGGCATGCAAAAGTGTGACAGTGAATAAGGAAGACCATGGAAGAATTGATGCATCTGAGTTATGCTGTTGGAGGAGAATATTGAAAATACCATGGGCTGCTAAAAGAACCAACAGATCTGTGTTGTAAGATGTTAGCCAGAGTGCTCCTTGGAGGCCAGGATGGCCAAACTTCATCTCTCATCCATCGGACATATTGTCAGGAGGGACCAGTCACTGGAGAAGGATATCATGTTTGGTGAGGTGGAGGCTCAGAGAAAAAGAGGAAGACCCCCAGCGAGATGGATTGTAAAGTGGCAGCATCAGTGGGTTCGAGCATGGCAACAATTGTGAGATGGACCCAGGACCGGGTAGGATGTCATTCTGTTGTGGTACTTAAAAACAACAACAAAAGAGTGGGCATGTAAGGTGTATCTATTAAATGAGTGATTGAGTGAGTGATAGAGTGAGTGGGTGTGCATTTGAGTTAGTGAGTGGATGAATGTGTAAGTGAATGAGTGAATGAAGCAAGTGAACAAGTGATAGAGTGAGCAAGATATCACTTCAGTGAGTGAATTGTTGAATAAATTTGGCCTACCTGACAGTAGATTAAGAGCCTTCTCCCTCCTTACTTCTCAGGAGCCATGGGTTAAGGCCCAATATTGAATAAGTATACCAGCTAGTTGTTATTTCTAATTCCACCTTTCTGAGTTTCTTTCCAGTACATGAGGGAAGGGAGCATGCATTTCCCTGTATGGGTCTCTACCACCAGTATCCTCTGAGTACTTAGTAACAATGTTCCTTTCTGGGCTTTTCCCCAGAGAGAGGGAGCAGGAATTGCCTTTTAACCAGGACCCTCATAGGCTCTTTGCACCCTAAAGTTTGAGAAATAGTGCATTAACATCTGGGAGGGACAATATCCTAAGTGGTTATTGGTACTTTTTAACCTGGTGTGAATGGTTTGATGGCAGAGAAAAGAAAGAATGGGTAAGGACCCCAAAAATATACTGTAAGAATATCCCAGAGACACATTTTTTTCTTCAGAAATTTGCCTCAGGCTGGTTTTGTGGAGGAAATGAATGCAATCTAGTTAAAATTCTGTGAGCTTGAAAAATCAGATGAGTGTTTGAATTTATTATAAATTCTATGTATTTTATTGACTTATGATAAGGGATATCTATATTGTAAGAAATATGACACAAAAACAATAACTTTCATAAGTTAAGGTTCATTTTAGTGATCCCTCTAAATATAGACGTAAGAGTGGTTTGCTTTGACGAGTGGGTGAAAGGGTTATTTTGGCAGCTTTGTACTTTGGTACGGAACCTGACCGGTGTCTTCCTGGAAGCCATTCCAAAGTGTGAAATTGAAGAGAAATACCAGGCAGGTGGCCAATGTTTTGGAGATTGGCTGGAAAATAATATTTTTTTTTCTTTCTAAGTTGGGACAGTGAAACCTAATTATCTTTTCTGAATTTGAAAATGAATTTTTGGCATACTTTCTACTGTACTAGTAAACAACAGTTTTTAACTGGAAACCCCCAAACTCTCATATAGAAACCAAATCTTATAATCTTTATTCTTTCCTTATGTCAGCATGAAGCATATATGTTTTGAAAGCAGCTTCAGCAAAATCCCCTAGTTTCTGTTTTATTAAGATAACTGTTTCATTCTTTTGGATAGTATATTCTAAGCCAAACGTTTTCCCTGATCCTTGTTGTGTAGTTAGAGAAATCCATTCCCATGGGCCCCAGCTGGATAAACATGCATCTCAAAATGCAAACACTCTGAAAAATACCCAAAATGCTTATCTTTCAGGACCTCCATAATGAAATGTGCTAGAACTTTCTAGAGGCCACGAAAAAGATTTGTTAATGAATTTTACAGTCTAGAAGAAACGCTTTTGTTAGTTGCCATTGAGTTGCTTCTGACTGATGGCAGCTGTGTGTGTGTCAGAGTTGAACTTGGCTCCAGAGGCTTTTCGGTGTCTGTGTTTAGAAGTATATCACCAGGTCTGTCTTCCAATCAACAACCTATCAGCTAGCTCAGCACTTAGCCATTTGCCCCACCCAAGCTTCTTATACTTGACATATTGAATATAACAGGGAAAAAAAAATGGAAACAACTTAAATGCCCAAAGATGAAAACTTGATTAAGTAAATTAAATTTTACCCAAATCATAAAATGGTCTAGAGCCATTGTGAGACAAAGAACTTGGTTTTGGCTCTTAGTCTCTGGTTTCTGAAAAAAACTAGAGCAATCAAGATGTGTTTGTGTTTCTAAAATAACCAGGCAAGTAGGGACTACCTACACTGAGCCCACCCTTGGCAAATGACTCTAGGAAGGAGTGGGGTGAGGTTAATGAAGTCATGCATATTCATTGAGTGGATCAGTTTGAACTATATATTAGGCCCAAGTCATGCGTATTCACGAAAGAAGTTCCAATGACTAGCGGGCCCTGGACTTTTCAGTGCCCTCTTTGTGGTCCCCTGGATCAGTGAGAATGTCCATGCATGAAAATAAAAGTAGCATGTCCCTTCCCTAGGTCAATGGAGACCCTGTGCAGGGAACTTTCCCAAACCTAGCCTGATAGGTCTCTACGCTTATATTCTTTCTAGTTATAAGTACGTAACTGTATGAGCCAGCAGGAGCCATCTGCATAGACAGATTTGTATAGACCCAGTTACAGGTGGAGTCCTGGTAAGATGTTGAAGGATAAATGCTGGATTGCTAACCACAAGGTTGGCAGCTCAAACCCATCAGCCGCTCCTTGGAAACGCTATACTAGTTCACTTTGAGTCGGAAATGACTTGATGGCACTTAACAACAGCAACAGCAACAACAGCTCTCGGTGGCTTTGTGAGAGGGAGAATGCGTACATGGACAGTTGATAAAAAAGGGATAGAATCCTTCTAGTTTGTGACCTAGTCCAGGGGGACTAGGGAGAGGGGGCGGCTAACTGGTCTGAAGTGCAGGGGTTTTTTCAGATTCCTGAGCCTACAGCTGCTCCCCAATGAATTGGACTCAGGATAGCCATGGATGAGATCTAACCTAACTCTAGATGGGTAGGGTTAGAAAGATAATTGTCACAAAAAAAGTGGCTGGCACACTGTAATTGTTTTGATCATAGACTGACCTCTCAGATCCTCTGTTCTTACAGTTTTATTCTGTTCTTGACTCTTCCATTTGTCGATTGAGTTCAGGGTGATGCTGCGACGTACATCATTTTCTGGTTGTTGTGTGTTCTTGTTGGTTCTCAGTCCACAGAACTTCCTTTAGGATGTTTTTCATAGCAGGGTTGGCTCTGGCAAAATCCCTTAGCTTCTGTTTATCCTGGAATGTTTTTTATTACAGTGTGAAAAAAGGTAAACACAGAGTTACAGAGATCCAGGTGGTAAGAAGGTCAGGCAGATTACAGGATCAAATAGACTGTCTTAAATGGAGGGAAAAGTTAATGGAATATAAGGTAAACTACACAGTGGGGTTGTGATGGAGGGTTTAGTTTGGGTGTTGGGAAGGGTAATACAAGAAGGGACAGGAGGTGGAAGAACAAGGTAGATAGGGGAACACTGAGACAGGTTTGCATGGCCTAGTGGAACAGGGGTAAATAGTGATGCATGCTCAACCTTGGAACAACAGGGCTCTGTGATACAGGGATTGAGGCATAGTTTGAAGAGGGAAAGTAATACTAAAATGCTTGACTGTCTTATGAATATTGGTTTCTCTTGCCTACTATTGTAAAATAGACACTTGAGTGGGATAGGAAGGAATGTTGGGAAACATGATTACAGAAAACTTGTAAGCCCATCTTCAGCCTATAACTGATTGGAATACCTAAAAGGGGTTCTAGAACTTGCCCAGTGAAATAAGCATCTTGCACAGCCTTTGCAGACTATAGGACCTTAGGTGGAATCCTGAGTCCCATCCAGAACATTATGAGGTGGGACATTCCCACTAGCAAGGACAGCCTGAAACAGCTAGAGCAAGAGAAGATACATCTTCAAAGAAAGAACATCAGGAAAAACCCAAAACAAAAATGTTAGCATGACTGGCTACTACAAAAATAAGCTAGCTGTTCACCAGGAAGCCATCAAGGCAGGCAATCAAATTCCTTCAGGACAAACTCCCCTCTAAGACTGAAACTCAATGGGAATACAGAAACAGACATGTAAGCTTGCTGGCTTACTGGTGAGGGGGAAAGGCAGCAATGAAGAAATGGGCTGAGTTCAACCACAGTCCATTGACTCCCATTGTCCTGGATATGAGAGAGAGAGAGACGAGGAAGGGATGGTTGGTCCAAAGTGTTGTGAGACCTGGGGACACTTGAGCCCACGGACAAGGACATAGCCACAGAGGGCTAGGGCTGAGAGTGAAGCATCCAGCTTGCAGACAGCTTACAGACAGTACCCATTTGACCTAGCCTCGATGGCTTGATTATCAGAACTTGACTAGACAAAGATTACAAAAATATAATAGTATTTTTTTTATATAAAAGAGACCAGGGTAAATTGCTACAATTTGATGAACCTGACCTATATTCATGGAGGTAGTAACTCTAAATACCAACAGGGAGGGAAGGAGTCTTCACATCAAGTATCAATGCTATCCCTTCTGTACACCGGGTAGGTATGGATGGGCAACTTAGGCATTGGCTTTCTAAAATGAGGAGGCGATAAAGGCACGAAGTGACTGGCTCACAAGGTTTCAAGAGGGAGTTTAGTTTAAGAGTTTTGGGGTGGGGAGAAAGAGTCCCCACTGAATAGTTTTCATCTTGACTAGATGGGTCTGTTGAAAAGAGATGGGGATAAGATTTGTATGATTCAATAGTGAATCATTGTTATCATGACTAATTACTACTGTCACAATTGTAAATGTAGAGGTTTTATAACAAAAACAGGGGAGTGGTTAATCTTACAATCCCAAAACAGAGGACCCTGGGACCATCAAGGGGGAAGAGCACAAGCAGAATGCAGGACCTTATCCAGAGAAGCAGCAGTGCCAGAGATGGAGGCAGAAATGGAGTCTTGGAGAGAGGGAGCGGCTGAGGACTCTAGATTCATGGGAAGAGAGGGATAAGAGCTGGTGACCAGGAGGCAGACTTGCAGAATGTGCCCTTTGGAGGTATAAATTATTATATAGTCATGAGTGGTTTTTTTTTTCATTTTTTTAAAAGCTAAAGTGAATGGAGAGAAATACTGTTAATTGATGGTACACCGAGGGGATTATAATCATTGTAATGAAGCAAAGTGTATTATTTGTTGAATGTAAAAATGATGATATGCCCTGTAAACTTTCACTCAATCCACAATAAAAACCTTAAAGTAATAATAATAATAATCCCACAAACTGTTTTAAGTAGTTGTATATATTTTAATTTTCTGTTGTTTGCGAATTCTTTTTAGTATGGTGGTGGTAGTTATATGCCATGGAGTCGGTTCCAACTCATAGCGACCCTGTACAGGGTTTCCTAGGCTGTAAATCTTTACAGGAGCAGAAAGCCTCATCTTTCTCCCACGGAACAGCTGGTAGTTTTGAACTGCTGACGTTCAGGTTCACAGCCCAATTCGTAACCAGTATTGCCAAACCAACTACCTTAAGTACATTGTGAAGACTGAGCTGAGAATACCAAGTTACAATATCTTTCCATGATGATCTCTTGTCACAATACCCATCCCCCTTAAGGCCTTGGCTCTTCCCTTTGGTTGGGAGCATCCCCATGTTAGTGTGCACAAGCACACGTGGCATGCGCTTTTGTAATAAACAAGCCTGGTGATCGGATGCTGGAAGTCAGAGTCCCACTTGACATGGCCTACTCCAAAATCCATCCCATTCCTGCCTATCAGGAATCTCTGTATATTATGATCATCATAAATGTTTCTCTGGAACTGTGTCTCTGATTTTATATTAGTCTCTGCCTGGCTCCTGTAGTGATGGTGGAAACCCCTGATGGGAATTCTTATCATAGTAGCCAGCGAATAAGTTGTGTGTCAGGAAATCGATGTCTGTCTCTCTATTTGTCTAAACTTTATGTCTACCCATTTCATTCTGCACTCCCATCTCAGAAAGAGATTCCTCTTCAGAAACTGTTGATAGGGCTTACTTCTTTTTATTAAATGACCCATTGTTGAATGACTGTAAATAAATGATCTAATCTTGCTAAGCCTCACTTTCCTCATCTGAAAAAGGAAACTACCCTAACCTTGTATGGATTTGGTGAGGATTCCAAATAATATAAATAAATTACTATCACAGAGTGAGTACTCTGTTCATTGCAACAGATATTATTATTCACAGGGATAAAATTTGTCGAGATGCACAAGTAAACTCAAAGGACATTTGATGTTTCTTTCTTACACATACTTTAAAAAAAACAAAAACCTGAGTGTGCTAACAGGAATTACTCTTTGAGTATTGGCTGTCTCATATTAAAAAAAAAAAAAAACTTTGTCACTTTATTTTTCAAAAATAAATGAGCCCTATTGAATTAAATAAAAATATATTTAGGAAATAATGTTCATGGCAGTGAAGTATAAAACATAATGAACTGCTTTTATGGATGATTAAACACACAAGTGAGGCTGAGACGTACTGGATAACCACAAATGTACTGATCATGAGTACCTGCCAATGCCAGAAGCATTATTATTAATGCATGACAAGGAAGAGCCAACAAACCACATCAGGAGAAAGGGGAGAGGAGGATGTGATTTTTAAAAAATCTATTACAATAGGAATAGGGGTGTGAATGGAATACACACACACTAAACTTTCTTCAGCTGATGGATTCTGAACGACATCCAAGTGCTTCCGGGTCATTCTGGGTCATCACTGTGTGGACTGTATTAATCATACCCTTGATGTGGGTCTTTACAACAGAAAGGGCTGCCTTACCTAATCTGTCCAATACAAATACAGCCAAACAGAAGAGTATGAAAAGACAAGTGCCAGTATAAATATTTGAAAAGGCAAATATGGAACAAGTAATACCAAAAATATACATGAGAAGGCAAAGGAAGAAAAACTGGTCAATTTAAGGGGAGAAAAAAGATAAGAAGTTAAAAAAAAAAAAAAAAAGAGCTACAATTAAGGAAAGAAAATGAATGAAAGGTGATGTTGCTGTTGTTCATAGGTGCCACTGAGTCAGTTCTGATGCAGAGTGACCCAATGCACAATAGAACGGAACACTAACTGGTCCTGCGTCATCCTCACAATTGTTATGTTTGAGTCCATTGTGGTAGCCACGGTGTCAACCTAACCCATTGGGGGTCTACCTCTTTTTTGATGACCCTCCACTTTACCAAGCATGAAATCCTTCTCCTGATAACCTGTGCAAAGTACAAGAGACAAAGTTCCGCCATCTTCTCCTCTGTAGAGCATTCTGGCTGTTCTTCCAAGACAGATGTGCTTGTTTTTCTGGAATTCCATAGTATTTGCAACATTCTTTGCCAACACCATAATTCAAATGCATCTGTTCTTCTCTGATCTTCCTTAATCATTGTCCACCTTTAACATGAATATGTTGTTGTCGTTGTTGTTAGGTGCCATCTAGTCGATTCTGACTCATATTGACCTTATGCACAACAGTGTAACTCAGCTCTGTTCTGCACTACCCTAACAATTATTGTGAAACTTGAGCCCATTGCTGTTGCCACTATGTCAATCCATCTGTTCTGGGGGCTCTTACTCATTTTTGCTGATCTTCAACTTTATCTAGCTTGATATTATTCTCCAGTTAATATGTCCAAATATGAGAGACAAAGTCTCCCATCCTCGTTTTAAGTAGCATTCTGGCTATACTTCTTCCAGCACAGATTTGTTTGTTATTTTGGCAGTCCATGGTACTTTAAATATTATTCTCTAACACCATAACTCAAATGCATCAATTCTTCTACAGTCTTCCTTATTCACTTCTCAACTTTCACATGGATATAAAGCTATTGAAAATATCATGGCTTGAATCAGGCACACTTTAGTCCTCAAACTGACATCTGTGCTCTTGAACATTTTAAAGAGTTCTTGTGCAGCAGATTTGACTTATGCAATATGTCTTTTAGTTTCTTGACTGCTTCTCCCATCAGTGTTTATAGTGGATCCAAACAACATGAAGTCTTCGACAACTTTAATCTTTTCTCCATTTATCATGATGTTATTTATTGGTCCAGCAGTATTTTTGTTTTCTTTACATTGAGGTGCAACCCATACAGAAGACTGTGGTTTTGATCTTCATCAGTAAGTATTTTAAGTCATCTTCACTTTCAGCAAGGAAGGTTGTTATCATCTGTATATTGTAGGTTGTTGATGAGTCTTCCTCCAATGCTCATGCCACGTTCTTCTTCATATAATCCAGCTTCTCAGATTATTTGCTCAGCGTACAGACTGAATAAGTATGGTTAAAGAATAAAGTCTTGGCATGCACCTTTCCTAATTTCAAACCATTTAGTGTCCCCTTGTTCTGTTCCAGTGACTGCCTCTTGTTCTATGTACAGATTCCTCATGAGTACAAATAAGTGTTCTGGAATGCTCATTCTCCACAATGTTGACCATTGCTTGTCATGATCCACACAATCAAAAGTCTTTATAGAGTCAATAAAGCACTGATAAACATCTTTCTGTTATTCTCTGCTTTCAGCCAAGATCCATGTGATGTCAAAAATGATCTCCCTTGGACCACATCCTTGTCTGAATCTGGCTTGAACTGCTGACAGTTCTCTACCAGTGTACTCTTGTAGCCATATTTCACTGTCATGTGATATTAATGATATTGTCTGGTGATTTTTGCATTCCATTGGGTCACCTCTCTTTGGAATGGCACAAATATGGATCTCTTCCAATTAGTTGGCATGGTAGCTGTGTTCCAAATTTCTTGGCATAGATAAGTGAGTGCCTCTGGTGCTGCATCAGTTTGTTGAAAGACTTCAATTTGTATTCCATCAGTTCCTGAAGGCATGTTCTTTGCCAATGCCTTCAGTGCAACTTTGACTTAATCTTTCAGTATGATTGACTCTTGATCATATGCTGCCTTTTGAAATGGTTGAACATCAACCTTTTTTTGTGTGTACAGTGACTGTGTATTCTCCCCATCTTCCTTAGAAACTTTCTGTATCATTCAATATTTTGCCCATAGAATCAATCCTTCAGTATTTCAAGTTCAAGCTTGAATTTTTTTATTCAGTTCTTTCAGCTTGAGCAATGTTGAGCGTGTTCTTCCCTATTGCAACTTGAGAGTTGCATTTTTTTTTTTCTTCATTTCTTTCATCTTGAGAAATGCTGAGCATGTTCTTCCAGGTTTGTTTGCTAACTCAACGTCTTTGTACATTTCATTGCAATACTTTGTCTTCTAGAGTTGTCCTTTGAAATTTTCTGTTCAGTGTTTTTACTTCATCATTTCTTCCATTTGATTTAGCTTCTCTATCCTCAAGAGCAAGTTTCAGAGTGTCTTCTGACATCCACTTTGGTCTTTTCTTTCTTTCCTACCTTTTTAGTGACCTTTTGCTTTCTTCCTGTATTATGTTTTTAATGTCATCCCACAACTCCTCTGGTCTGTGTTCATTCATGTTCAGTATGTCAAAGCTATTCTTTGAGATAGTCTCTTAAGTTCTCAAGATGGGATATACTCAAAGTCATGTTTTGGGCTTGTGGATTTATTTTCATTTTCTTCTGCTTCAGCGTGAACTTGCATATGAGAAATTGATGATCTGTTCTGCATTCAACCCCTGGCCTTGTTTTGGCTAATGAGTCTGAGCTTTTCTATCATCTCTTCCACAGATGGAGTCAATTTTATTTCTGTGTATTCTATTTAGTGAGGTCCATGTGTATGTTGTTGCTAGGTGCCATCGAGTCGGTACCGACCCATAGCGACTTTATGCACAGCAGAACAAAACACTGCCAGATCCTGGGCCAACCTCACTACTGTTGCCCTGCTTGAGTCCATCGATGCTGCCACTTGGCCAATCCATCTCGTTGGGTGTCTTCCTCTTTTTCTCTGACCTTCCACCTTAACAAACATGATATCCTTCTCCAGCAACTGGTCTCTCCTGACAATATGTCCAAAGTATGAGAGACAAAGTTTGGCCATCTTGGCCTCCAAGGAACACTCTGGCTGTACTTCTTCCAACACAGATCTGTTGGTTCTATGGACAGCCCATGGCACTCTCAATACCCTTCTCCAACACCACAACTCAAAGGCATCAATTCTTCAACAGTCTTCCTTATTCACTGTCCAGCTTTCGCATGCATATGAGGTTATTGAAAATACCATGGCTTGGGTCAGGTGCACCTTAGTCCTCAAGCTGACATCTTTGCTCTTCAACACTTTAAAAAGGTCTTGTACAGCAGGTTTGCCTAATACAATACGTCATTTGCTCGGGAATATTATACTCTTGGGTCTCCCCTTTCTCTCTTGGATTATTCCCCTCACTGTCTCAACTGGATCCTTTCCAAAGACATTTAAACCTGTTCAAGACACTCCCATCTCAATAAAACAACAATAAAACCCAGCAAAAACCTTCCTTTACCTTGCCTTATAAACTCTTCAGCCTTATATTTCTCTTCCTCATTGCAATCACATTTCTCAAGGTATCTGTACTTCCTGTGTTTTCTTCACCTCCCACTCACTCCTCATCTCAGTACAGCCCCCTAAGCAGTTCGCACTAAAAGTGAGCTCCTAAACCTGGTGGACACGTTTGAAGTCGTATCTTACTTGGAATATTATCCTTTGACTTTGGTGATGCCAAAATCTCCTCATTCTCTTCCCCAGTAGTGATTGCAATACTGGAAGAAAATGACAATAGCGTGATTGTCTGTGTTTTGAGTCTCTGGATGGTGCAAATGATAAACTTAGTGCTCAGCTGCTAACAGACAGACTGGAGGTTTGAATCTATCCAGTGGTGCCGCAGAAGAAAAGCTTGATGATCTACTCCAGAAAAGTCAGCCACTGAAACCCCTCTGGAGTTCAGTTCTACTCTGACACACTGTGGAGTTGCTATGATTCACAGCTAACTCAACAACAACTGGTTTTTAAACATCGTCTATTAAGCCCTGGGAGGATGAGTGGCATTATAGGTTGATGCACTGGACTGCAAAGTCAGTTTGAACCGTAAGGTCAGCAGTTCACGCTTATCAGCTGCTTCTCAGCAACCATATACAGGGTCACGACTGAACGGCACTTAACAACATTAAGCCTTGACTGTCCCTTTCTAGTTTCGCCTCTCACTACACTACTTTCTTTTGACTATAGACATACTGAATGTCTTTCAGCTTCTCAACTACATTACCCTCTTCTAGCCATTGGACCTTTGTGCATGGTGTTTCCGTTCTCTCTAGCCCTGTCCCACTCCACTAGTTAATCCCCGTACTCTTTTGTCACCTTTCAATACAGATATCACTTCCCCAATGCCTGAGCCTGGACTATCTATGTAGGCTCCCCTGTTGCATTCTCTCATCCCACCCTGCTTACCTTTTCTTCATAGCATTTATCCAATGTAATCCAATCAGAACCAATTTTTAATTGTACATCCCTTCCTACGATTTGTTTTATGTTGTGATTTCTTTAATGTTATTCCTTTCTAGGCTCAAACTACAACAGCACCTATTATGATTTCTAGCACATTTTAGGCACCCAGTTGAATATTAACCACAAAATAATATGTTGTTGTTAAGTGCTGTCGAGTCGGTTCCAACTCATAGCGACCCTGTATAGGGTTTACAAGGAGTGGCTGGTAAGCTTGAACCACCGACCTTGAACCTCAAAAGAATATAGTACATTAATTTGCATAAGGTGGCACAGTGACCATAAATTGTCCCATAATAACTTTAAATATTACCATATATTTCCCTTTATCCTTTCCGTTCATTTTATCTGTAAACTTCTCTCATATTTTCTCATTCCCTTAACCTCTTTAAGACATTTCCGTCTTTTCTATTGCCCCAGTCTCTGTTATCAAAGGTTTTTATTTGATAGCATTTAACCTAAATCCCTGGAGTCTTGGTTTAGCACTGTAGGTTAATGTGCTGGACTGCAAAATCATTTGAACTGCAAGGTCAGAGGTTCAGGTTCACCAGCTGCTCCTTGGAAACCCTATACAGGGTCGCTATGGGTCAGAACCAATTTAACAGCACTTAACAATAACAACAACCTAAGTCCCACGTCACCTTTAGACTATTCCCTGAATATTTGTGAGCCTGTGAAAAAATCAAAGTTGCGACTTTCTCCCTTGTGTTTTTCATATTGAATAAAATTTCCTCTTGCTTCTCCCATATCTCCTCACTGATAATTAGACTATCTATCAACATTCAGTATTAGCCAGGGATGACAATGACCCATAAGACTGTCAACAGCAAATTTTTCTTATAGACATTATTATATACATTTAGAAATGTTGGATCTGGTAGAGGACGATATCCCAGTTGAGCCCTGACTTCCAAAATACCCCACCAACCAGCCTTCCATCTGGGACAACTAATACATGCCCTCCTAACCTCCAGTACTTTTCCTTTGAAGCACTGTAATTAAATAATCATTTTATAATTAGTTCTTTAATCGCTGTCACCCCAGAACAGCTCCACATTGCCTGGAAAAACTAAGAAACTCAACAAATAATATTGAATGATTGAATGTAATTAACTGAGGTAAAGATGTGGCCGCCTCTCTCTCTTGGTTATGCTTTCTTCTCGGCAGCTAAATATTCCCATTAAATGCTGTCATTGTTAAGAACTGTTGATTCGCTTCCGATTCATAGTGAGCAGCTGGTGGGTTTGAACAGCTGACCCTGTGGTTTGCAGTCCAGTGCTTATTCTACAGCACCACACCAGTACTCCTGAGCTACATAATTACTATATATTAAATATTGTTTTATCTTAAATGGCCTTTGGCAAGTTTTTAAGACCCCAAATGCTACTCACCAAACTAAAATTTAGAATATTATGAACCATGCTATGCCAAATGACTTAGATGTCCATTAAGACTGTGATCCTTAGCTCAGTCCTACGAGGTGTTTGGTTGTGTCTAAGTTTCCATAACTATGTTCCCTATGTGCTCTACTATGTATATGGAGATACATGCAACACTTACAAAATATATTACAAAAGAAATGGCCACAACTGTACCTACATATGCACACAGGTGTACTCTCATATGATCTCCCACATCTGCTTACATATCTGCCTTTGTATCTAGTCACAAACTATTGCTTGTTAATTCTTTGATTGCAGGGTTGCATATTACAGAATTTGTAGTCAATGTCCTATATTCTTCCTACCTCTCGGCATCTTCCTTCACCTTCGTCATTTTGTGCTGATGTCTCCCATATTGTGTACTACTTTTTCTTTCATCACCATCCTCACCTAGGTAGTGATCCACCCTCCTTTTCCCTGCCATCCTTGAAAACCATCAAAGAGTATTTCTTTTGCATACATTTTGACTTGTTTTCACAGCTACATCTATGTTCCCCAAGTTTTTCTCTTAGGATTGAGTCAGAAACGTATTTAGGGTTTTGTTCATATCTAGAACCTCAGTGGTTTCAAGAGTTATCGTAAGCATCTTCGCATGAAATTGAAATTCCAGAGGAATTATTGAGGATTTTCTACACACCAGGCACAATGCTAAATGCTTTCATTTAGTATTTCAGTTAGTACACAGCAAGTTTAGAAAAAAAGCTATCCCATTTAGTCCTTAATATAGTTCTGAGAATTGGCCTTATGAACTCATCATAGTTTTTCTTTGGCTTGATTTTTTTTTTTTCTTAAAATTCCTATTTTGTTTTTATTGAGAATATGCACAGCAAAACAGAAACCAATTCAACAGCTTCTATGTCTACGATTCAGTGCCATTCCGTACACTCTTCGGCTGTGCATCCATTCTCACTCTCCTCATCTGAGTTCTTTCTCCCTCATTAATATAAACTCACTTCTCCCCGAGGTTCCTGTCCAGTCACTTGAGTTGCTGTCATCAATTTGATCCCATAGAGATCATTCTTAAAAGAGCCTAAAACTTAAAGCAGTTTTCGTTTTTGTTGCTGTTGTTAAAGTTTTCATCTTCAATGAAATGACTTTGGAAACAACCTGCATTTCCAGGATACCAACACTACAATTTTAGGAGTTGCAGTAATATACACAGAATTATATTCATTCCATTGTTAGTATAGTATGAATGTCAACATCTCCAGCAGTCATTTTTGTTACATGGCAAACAAAAACAACCATCAAACAAAAGAGACCCATAGCTTCAGACAAGGCAAATTCCAGGGTAGCCTAGGAGAACAGCTGCTGCTTCAGTGAAGGGTTTCTGGCATAGCTAATGATGGGGCTGCCAAAGACCGCTCCAATACCAACATCAAAACCAACACCAGAACCAGCCATTTCTACTGCTGTAGCATCTGCACCAATAAGTCTGGCAACCAGTATCAATGTCTCTGCTGAGTGCTCTGGTCTGAAACTGCCTTCAGATTAGCAAAGACACATCAGTCTAGACCCCATTAAACACGGCTGAGTCCTCTCCAATCCTAGCTTCTGGTCAAGATAACACTGCTCAGATCAGGCAAGCTTGACGCAGGCGAACAGGTCAAAAGGGTGGGGTCAAAGCAGTTTGGTTTTAATAAAACCTAAGGGAATATTTTTGTTGTAAGCTTTAAAGATGATCTCAAGACAATAATTTCAGGGATTCATCCAACCTCAATTTCTCCAGAAAGTATACAGTCTGTGAGAATGTAAAATTCTGTTCTGTATTTCCCTACTTTTGATCAGTATTATTCCATGGAATTTTGATCAAAATATTCAATAATGGTAGCTGGGCACCATTCAGTTCTTCTGATATCATGACCCATGGAGAAAGTTATTTATAGAGGTCATTAGCCACACATTCTGTATTGTTGTTAAGTGCACTCCAGTTGATTCTGACTCATAGCAGCCTTGTATAAGGTTTCTGAGGAGTAGTGGGTAGGTTTGAACTGCCAACCTTGTGGTTAGCACTCCAGTGCTTATCTTACAGTGTCACACAAGGCCTCTGCATTCCATATCCTCCTCCTATTCCTGACTCTGTTATTCCAGGTGAATAGAGACTAATTCTTGTGCCTTCAATGGCTGCTTGCAAGAATTTGAAGACCCCAGTCCTTATGTAGCAAACTTGCTGAGTGACATTGAGTTGGTTCTGACACAACTCATAGCAACCCTGTGTAGAGTTTCTGGGACTAGCTTGTGGATTTGAACTGCCAGCCTTGTGGTTAGCAGTCCAGTGCTTATCCTACAATGCCACACCACAGCCCACGCAGCAAACTGTTACTGTCATTGTTAAGTATTGTGGAATTGGCACACAGTTAGTACATAGCAAGTGTAGAAAAAAAGCACTTAACATGTTTTAGGCCAATTAACTGGGTTGCCCATAAAACCATCACCCTAAGCCTCCAAATCAAGGAACATGAGGTGTCTGGTTGTACATAAGCAGCCTCGGCAGCTACTGTTTTAGTTGTTTTCATTGTTAATATATCTATCCCACAATGTTTGCCGTCTCATTTTTATGGTGTGCAACTGCTCTACCTCCCCTCACATTCCAATCCCCTTCCTAGCCTAAGCTGGCAAGAAGCATTTTGTACAAATCCTTGCCCTCTGCTGAGGTCGCCAGGGAAGCTGCCACCTTTGCCTTTAGGTTTTTAAGTACACATCCCCACCCTCCTTCCTCAGCTACTTCACCTGTAGCTGTTGGCCAGTAAACTTAATGGTGGTGGTGGTATGCCATGGAGTCAGTTCTGACTCACAGTGACCCTGCATAG
Organism: Chrysochloris asiatica; assembly: GCF_000296735.1. Lineage (NCBI taxonomy): Eukaryota > Metazoa > Chordata > Mammalia > Afrosoricida > Chrysochloridae > Chrysochloris > Chrysochloris asiatica. Next base: position 23,843,667 of record NW_006408527.1, on the reverse strand, counting down.
GGTTTCTTTATGGGAGCAGAAAGCCTCATCTTTCTCCCGCGGAACAGCTGGTAGTTTTGAACTGCTGACCTTGAGGCTAGCAGCCTGTCTTGTTATTACTACCTTACCAGAGCGCCTTAATAGTTGTTGTTAAGTGCCATTGAGTGGATCCTGACAGTTGTTTATGGAAAAGATACGCCACACATTGCATATTGTTGTTTTTACGTGCCCTCATGTTGGTTCTGACTCATAGCAACCTTGTATAAGTTTTCCAAGAAGCGGCTGGTGGGTTTGAACCACCAACCTTGTGTTTAGCAGTCCAGCGCTGATTCTAGAGCTCCACTCTAGGATCCCCCCAAAAAAGGCACAGTAAGTTACAATTTACTTTCTGTTTTTGTTTTGCTTTGTTTTTTACAGCAGTTACAATGATCTGTGCAAGCCTATCCTTAATCAACGTGGTTTTTCCCTCACTGTTAACTCCTTTCCCCCCTTACCCCTACCCCTGGTAACTACTAATATGCTTTGCTCTGTATACATTTGCCTTTTCTTGTCTTTTTGTATAAGTGAAGTCATACACTAGTTGTCCTTTTGTGATTGACTGTTATGCTGATTGAAATAAATCAGCACAATGCCTTCAGGCTCCATCCATTCTGTAGCATGTATTTCTTCTGGTGGCTAAGTAGCTTCCACTGTATGTATTTGCCACATTTTGTTTTTCCATTCTTCTGTTGAGGCTGCTTATGTACAACCAGACACCTCATGTTCCTTGATTTGGAGGTTTAGAGTGATGGCTTTATGGGCAACCCAGTTTATTGGCCTTTAGGCTTTTTTTTCCTACACATCTGTTGGTGGGCATTTAGGTTGTTCCCACCTTTTAGCTACTGTGAATAATATTGCAGTGAACATTAGTGTACGAGTCTCTTTTTGAGTCTCTGCTTTCAAGTCTTTTGAGTCTGTGCCTAGGAGTGGAATTGCTGTACTATATGGTAATGCCCTGGTGTGGCGCTGTGGGATAATGCACTGGACTGCAAGGTCGATTTAAACCGCAAGGTCCACATTTCAAATTTCACCAGCCACTCCTCAGAAACCCTATACAGGGTTGCTATGAATCAGAACCGATTTGAAGGCACTTAACAACAACAGCAAGGTAATTCTGTTCTTAGTTATTTAAGGAACTGCTACACAGCTTTCCACAATGGTTGTACTCTTTTGCATTGTCACCAACACTGGATAAAGGTTTCAATTTCCCCATATCCTTACCATCATTTGCTATTTTCTGTTTTTGTTTGGTTTTGCTTTTATCTTTTTTGCTTAAAGTTTGCCTTCCTAAATGTAAAGGTGGATGTTTTGGGGCAAAGGGAGGGGAGTGATTAACCTTGCA
>NW_006408527.1:23795714-23841307 GCF_000296735.1 Chrysochloris asiatica | reverse complement strand
CTTTACAGAGGCAGACTGCCACATCTTTCTCCTGTGAAGTGGCTAGTTGGTTTGAACCGCCAACCTTTTGGTTAGCACTGAGCACTTTAACCACTGTGCCATAATTCAATGGCCATTTGTTGAGTGTGAGTTCATGGGAAACATGATACCAGACGCCAAAAGTAACACAGACATGAAGACTTTCAAGACGCCAAAAGTAACACAGACATGAAGACCTTCAAGAACTTAATATATAATAAACACTGATATCAGGAAAAGTAGAATTGTAGAATTATAAGTGAGAATGAATGAAGGAACACAAGGAGTAGACAGGAAGATATCATGCAGGAGGTAACATTTCAGTTGGACCCTGAAGAATTAACAAGACTGTGACAGAAAAAGGGGAGGTTACTCCAGGCCCCAGGAACTAAATCACATCCATGGAAAAAATCAATAAAGTCCACACTTGTGTTGACATTTCTGTTCTCAACTGAATGGTCACTTCATTTACTTGAAGAAGGTTTCTCTTTCTTTGAGTTGTTAATCTAAGGTTATACTTTTAGCAGGGCCATGTTTATTTCCAGAAGGATCACTTCCCAAACTAGAGATCAGTCACTGTTGCTGAATTATAATCTAACAACTTCACACGGGATGAGTCCTAGGTAAATTGAAGGTCCAGGAAGAATTTAAGGGTGTGTAAATGCCCAGGAATCATATACTGATGTTGCCCTCGTTTAAATGCATTATCCTCTCAGGAACTCCTTTATCAACTATTCTAATGCAGTGGGCCCTATCAGTGTCTTGACACATAATAGGTTCTCAATAAATATTAGCCATTTTTCACATGACTTTGTACCCTCTTCAAATAAAAAAGGAGCCCTGGAGACATAGTTACAAGTTGGGATGCTAACCGTAGGTCAGTGGTTCAAATCCACCCACGGCTCCATGGGAGAAAGATGCAACATTCTGCTCCTGTAAAACTTAAAGTCTTAGAAACTCTTCCAGAGCAGTTCTACTCCGTCCTATAGGGTCAAGAGTTGGAAATGACTCAGTGGCAGCAGGTTTGCTTGGTTTTGTAATAAAACCTTTTAAAAAATATTTTTACAGTACCTGTTCTGAACATTCAATTCCACATTGATTTTATGTCCAAAGCACTGATACTTTGTGTACCTCCCTTTTTCTTTGTAGAGTTCTTCTCATACAGTATCGTATTTGATCTTTACAACAAAGGATTAGTAGGACAAATACCACAACTTCTATTTTATAGATGGAACTACTGTGACTCCCATAAAGATTTACAGCCTCAGAAACCCTGTACAGGGTCGCTATGAGTTGGAACCGACTCAACGGCACATAAAAACAACAACTCTGACTCCTAGAGGTCAAGAGTCTTGTCCTAGGTCAGAAGCTTAAACTAGATTTGTCCTCATTCTACTTTCTACAGTGCTTCAGAACTGACCTGACAGCTTCTAAACATTAATACCATTCTTTTACTGTTGTTGTTATGTGCCGTGCAGTCGGTTCTGACCCACAGCAACCCTGTACAGGATTTCCAAGGCCGTAAATCTTCACAGGAGCAGAAAGCCTCATCTTTCTCCTGCCAAACAGCTGGTAGTTTCGAACTGCTGACCTTGAGGTTCGCAGCCCAATTCGTAACCACTACGCTACCAGAGCTCCTTTTACTAGTCTTCATTAATTCTCCTCACAACAAACATATTAATGTGGCCTGGCTTATGCAATAACTAATTACTACTGTCTATCTATTAAGGAGGAGAATATATATAAACAAAGTACAAAAGCAGTTACATTTAGTTTTCAAGTGTAAAAACCAATACTTTTTAAAGAAAATTTTCATGGGACACCATTGACTTCAGCTTAATAGTGTGATGATGTTCATGACTGTATTATAGTTTGATAATCCTTTCTAGCTAAATGGCATCACATTTTTTAGAAATCACTTCTGTTCATCGCTAGAATTAGATCAATGACTTACTTCTGTGCATAAATGACATGTAGTACTAATTGTATTCATGACATAAAATGTTGTCAAGTTTTCTTTGGCCAATGGGCTGAGAATAAGAAACCTGGCTTACACTGCCCAGATCAAAATAATAATTTGATGGTTAGTTCATTACAGGGAAAGAACGTGGTCGTGTAAAACAGAGCAAGTACATCTATTCTGGAATTGTAGGGTTCCTATAGAATCTCTCCATGATTTGTTTATGATGTAGAAATGATCGACTCTGTCAGTTACTAATAAATGGTAAATAAAAAAGTAACCTGTGATATTAAAGTACTACATTAGCTACATTGTGATTAAATTACAGTAACACCACCAGCTATAAACCTTTATAGAATCTTCTCAACCATGCAGTAATTCTCGTAACTATACTATTATGTAGAGCACAAATATTTCTTTGTAAGTCCAAAGCAATACATCAGGGAAGCGTTTACTGCTGGAGCTAGATTGAGAGTAAATGCATCTTGGGTTGCTATGAATAAAAGCTCTAGCTTCTCATTACTTTATGACAAGACACAGAAATTCACTTTACTTTTCATTTAAGCTTTTCGGCTTCCGTTTATAGATGTATGCCTTCACGCTTTTATTCCCTTCTTGCTTCAGCCGTACGTAATAAATGATTATAAATTTTCACATTTGACCACCTCTCTGCTAGTCTCATGCTTAATGCACAAAGTTAGGAAGCTGCAGGTAAAATTTCACAAACACTTTTATTTATGATGTTGTCCTTGGTAACGGAAATTTCAATGTACTGAAATGAAAAGTATGATTAAAGGGATACGACGTCCTGACAAGGATAGTAGAGGGCAGTCTTCTATTTCCTACTGAAAATATATAATACTTTTTTGACATCAATTTCATAGAGAATAGACATGGGTTAGTCATGGAAAAAAGACACAAACATGTTTCTAACTTCAGTATTTTTGAATTTTTCTCCTATAACTTTTATTAGAAATATCTTGCCTGAATTGATAAGCTTCTGATTGAAAATACTTTATCTCAATTAAAAATGAATATAAAAAACTGGAATAGAAATTGAGGAAAAAGAGAAGTTGGAACTAAAGAATTATTTTTCTGGAAAATAATATAAGTGGAAAAGTACTGATTTTTCATAACCTTTTGAATTATTTCATTATCTATGTACATCTTTTTAAATCTCTAAATATGGGATTTAAAAGAGGCATTGTTGTTGTGAAGTGCCTTTAGTCAGTTCCGACTCCCAGCGACCCTGTTTAGGGTTTCCGAGGAGCAACTGGTGAGCTTGAACCGCCAACCTTGCAGTCCAGCTCACACCAGGACTCCAGAAAGGAGGTAACCAAGAAAAATTGGGAAAATTAGAAAAATTCATAGAGAAACAGTTATTTTGGTTTCTGTCTCAAACCACAAACCTAATCCTTGCCATCAAACCAATTCTGACTGACAGCAGCCCACAGAGCCAAGTGTAACCTAACTATGGGGTTTCCAAGTTATAAGCCTTCACAAAAGCAGGCTGCCCCATCTCTCTCCCATAGAAGGACTGATGGATCTGAATCCTTAACCTTCTGGTTAGCAGTTAAGCACTTAACCACTCTACCACCAGGGATCCTTTTTTTCCTTGTCTATTTTCCCCAAGTCACATTAACTTAACAAAGTGCAACTTCAGTGTGCCTCGAATATTCATTAAGTTAAATGTATTCTAGAGTTTGAGGTTATCTAAGTTCCCCTTTTCCTATAATAGAGGAGAAAAAATAGATTGGTAGAACTTCCCCCAGCAAAAACACTCCTAAAATAAAATTCTGCTGCTGCAACATACAGTTTCTGTGCCTGGGAATTAGAATTACTTGAAACACACTAGTTTCACCCACAAGTCTTACTCTGGACTCCCACCATTTAATAAAATATGTTATCAGAAGATTGTAGTTCAAGGATCATTATAATTCCTTCAGCCTTGTACTGCCACCACAGGCCATGAGAGCTATTTCCTACTCAATGGGAGAAAATATAACATCTTGATTTCGAAGCTCTAGAAATAAGATATTGTGGAAATTTAACAATGTATGTCCTTTTGATTTCATATCTAAGGACATCAGAAAATGGAAATGTTCCTAATTGAAAGCTCTCCCTATTTTGAATGGGTGCAGATTCAACCAGGGGATGTGGACAGCCTCAGGGCACTGATACTTGGATCATCTTTAGGGTATTCTGTGTCTGGAGCTTCAGTGTCATTAATTTACTCAGTGTCTGTCTCCTGCATTTCCCTGTTGTGCCGAGCACCCTGCTGAACCCAGGGAAAGAGGAGAAGTGCACAGAATGCCTCCAGATTGGTTCCTACCGGCCAAGGAGCTAAGACCTGCACACAAATAATTATAATGGCAAGTCAGCAAATGATCAGAGCCATATGAGTAAAGTGGTACATTTCATGAAATCATTCTGCATTGAAAAGGCCGAATGGAAGTACCACCTGGTTGTTGCGGGAGTTTGGGTGGTCTGGCCGTCCTTCGGTCTCAGTTCATGTCTCTGGTAGGGGTCAATAAATTTGGGAGACTTGAGGACTACCAGTTAAGGATCCCAAACTAAAGGCTCTGAAGTGTCCTTGGTGCTGCAGACGTGTCCAAAACATAGAACACACGAAGGGAGATGAAGAGGAAGAGGAACCACACTAGAGAAGAGGCAAAACAACATGTATCCACAGCATCAAATACTCAGTAATAGGTTTGTACTCACACTGGATGCGTTGGAAAGCCCCCTGAAAGATACCTGGTCAGTTTTGCATCAGTAAAAATGAGAGGATTTTAAAATCCAAGGCAAAGGGCTGGCTACACTATACATGTCCTCAGTCAGTACATTTTAAGAAAAGTAATTTACTGATGGAAGGGGGGTGGGATTTAGACTGCGCAGCATTTCAACCTCACAGCTTTCTTCAATAACTGTTTCAGCAAATACTTCATGACAGCTTCCATTTGTTGCTCCACGATTGCAGAACCCTGAAAAATATATTATGTCTCATGTCAGTTATAAAAATAACACCACAAATTATAACCAAAACAAAATTACCCAGTAATTATCATTTAGATGTCCATTTTAATCCTTTTCAGAGTTACTGTTACTTTACTTGGCCTTTACGAGCCAGACACTTTAATATAAGGCTCGCTAGAGGGGTTTACTTAAATCTTTCTCCTTTACCATGTGCTCCAATAATATCTGAAATCTACCTTTCTGAGTACTCTGAGAATGCCTTAATCTCAAGAGCACTTCTAAATACATTGAATAGTTACAGCCTTAAAAATTTGACAAAAATAGGCACAGTAAACATGTGGTGTCAATTATAGGGGGAAAATAAACGACCAAAGGTTAGAAGTGTAAGAACAGAGCTCACGCTTTCTTTTAACTTGTTAATGTCTCTGACCCTTTTGTAAAAAAAAAAAATCACTTTAATCAACATTATATACATTTCATTGTGGCCTTCCCATTTAACAGTCTGTAAAAAATGTTTGGTTATCAATTACACACATCAAGTTGATATGCAGCAGAACTTAGGGTCATTTACTCATGCAATTAAATCTGAGAGGACTTGAGGAGCCCCACATGGTTAGCAAGCCTTCCCTTCTCCACCCAACTGAACCTGATTAAAACTGCAAGAGATGAGAACCTTAATTAAACTGATCAGATCTCTTCTTTTTTAAACCTAGGAATTGAAAAACCATGACAATAGGTGTGTTGTTATGAAGCGCCATCGAGTCAGTTCTGACTCATAGTGACCCTGTACAGAGTTTCTGAGGAGTAGTTGGTAGGTTTGAACCAACTTTGTACCAGTCCAATGCTGATTCTACAGTGCCAAATCAAGATGGTTGTTGTTGTTAAGTGCCGTCGAGTCGGTTCCGACCCATAGCGACCCTGTACAGGTTTTCCGAGGGTGTAAATCTTTACGGGAGTAGAAAGCCTCATCTTTCTCCCGCGGAGCGGCTGGTAGTTTCGAACCGCTGACCTTAAGGTTCGCAGCCCGATTCGTAACCACTACGCTACCAGAGCTCCTTAAATCAAGATTAGATGATAGGTATTGTTGTTAAGTGCCATCGAGTCGGTTCCGACCCATAGCGACCTTGTATAGGGTTTCCAAGCAGCAGCTGGTGAGCTTGAACCGCCGACCTTGCAGTTCAAATGGCTTTGCAGTTTGACGCATTAACCCACAGTGCCACACCAGGACGATGATAGGTATTGTTGTTGTTAAGTGCCATCGAGTCAGGTATAGTAAGGCTCAAATCTAGAGCCTTCGTTCCCCACTTCTAATGTTGCTGTTAGGAGCTGTCGAATTGGTTCTGACTCATAGCACCCTTATGCACAACACAATGAAACACTGCCCAGTCCTGCGTCATCCTCACAATTGTTGTTACACTTGAGCCCACTGCTGCTGCCACTGTGCCAATCCATCTCACTGGGAGACTTCCTCTTTTTTTCTGATCCTTTACCAAGCATGATGTCCTTCTCCAAGAACTTGTCTCTCCTGATAATGTTCCAAATGTAAGAGATGAAATCTCGCCATCCTGGTTTTAGGGAGCATTCTGGCTATACTTCTTCCAACACAGATTTGTCTGTTCTGTGGCAGTCCTTGGTATTTTCAATATTCAACTCCATAATTCAAATGCATAGATTTTTCTCCTGCTTTCCTTATTCAAATTCTATATGCATATGAGGTTATTGAAAATAGCAGGGTTTGGGTCAGGTCCACCTTAGTTCTCAAACTGATATTTTTACTTTTGACCACTTTAAAGAGGTTTGGTACAGCAGATTTCCCTAATGCAATATGTCATTTGATTTCTTGACTGCTGCTTCCATGAGTGTTGATAGTGGATCCAAACAAAATGAAGTCTTTGACAGCTTCAATCTTTTCTCCATTTGTCATTTTATTTGTTCGTCCAGTAGAGAGTTTTTTTGTTTTCTTCACACTGAGGTACAACCCATACTGAAGGCTGTGGTCTTTGATCTTCATCAGTAAGTATTTTAAATCCTCTTTACTTTAAGCAAGCAAGGTTGTATCATCTGTATATCTCAGGTTGTTAATGAATCTTCCTCCAATCCTAATGCCACATTCCTCTTCATATAATCCAGCTTCTTGAATTATTTGCTCAGCATACACACTGGTTAAGTATGGTGAAGGAGTACTACCTTGGTGCACACCTTTCCTGATTTTAAACCATTTAGTGTCCCCTTGTTCTGTTCAAATGACTGCTTCTTGGTCTATGTACAGGTTCCTCGTTAGTACAATTAAGTGCTCTGAAATACCCATTCCTCTCAGTGTTATCCGTAGCCTGTCATGATCCCTAGTCCAAAACCTTTGCATAGTCAATAGAGCACAGGTAAACACCTTTCTGATATTCTCTGCTTTCAGCCAAGATCCTTCTGAGTCAGCAATGGTATCACTTGATCCATGTCCTTGCCTGAATCCAGCTTGAATCTCTGGCAGTTCCCTATCAATGTACTATTGCAATCATTTTTTAATTTTCTTCAGCAAAATTTTACTTTCATGCATATTAATGATGTTGTCTAATGATTTCTACATTTCATTGGGTCAACTCTCTTTGCGATGGGCACAAATATGGATCACTTCCAATCATTTGGCCAGGTAGCTGTCATCCAAATATCTTGGCCTAGATGAGTGAGTGCCTCCAGTGCTACATCAGTTCATTGAAAGATTTCAATTTGGATTCCATCAATTCCCAGAGCCTTGTTCTTTGCCAATTCCTTCAGTGCACCTTGGACTTCTTCCTTCACTACCATTGGCTCTTGATTATATTCTACCTCTTGAAATGGTTGAATATTGACCAATTTTTTTTGGTACTGTAACTCTGTGTACTCCATCTTCTTTTGATGCTGTCATTCAATATTTTGCTCATAGAATCCTTCAATATTGCGATTTTAGGCTTTAATTTTTTCTTCAGTTCTTTCAGTTTGAGGAATGCTGAGCATGTACTTCCTTTTTAATATTTAACTCCACAGTCTTTGCACATTTTATCATCATGTGCTCAAGTATCGCTGCACAGATACGTACACAGATTTTAGTCAAACAAATTTGTTAAAAATTTATTCTTGATTTGCTCTGGGATCTCATCCAAATCTAAATACGACTGCTAATGTCTCCAGTACTGGTATAAGGTAACGAGTCAGCACTTCAGCTGTAGTCATGAACCAGAGGGTAAGGCATAGGCTCCCATATCACTGCTTATAGCTCCTTAATCTTAGAGAAAAAATGATGAGATGTGCAGCCTAAAATGATACGAACAGATTCTCTATGAAGGGGTCTTGAACTGGCATGACTTTAGATACAACTCAACAACCCAAAGTCTCCATTTAAAATCCACATGTTGTTGTCGTTGAGTGCCTTCAAGATGATTACAGCTCATAGTGAACCTATACAGGGTATCCAAGGAGCAAAACCCACATAGAGAAACAAAATGATCGTATGTGCAGCAGTGTGCTAATAGACATTTTAGAGGGTGTTTGGGGTCCTTCTGAAAATTATGAATTCTAGGGCTCTAACACAGGTAAACATTCAGCTTCACATTTTATTTCATGGGGTTTTCCCTTCCATTCCTTTCTTCCAGTTTCATATTCTCAAGTAAGAGGACCTAGCCACTAGATTTTAAAGCAAAAAAAAAAAAAAAAATTGGGGGGGGGCTTTGATTTCTCTCTCTCTCTTTTTTTTCTCTTTTTATAACTGTGAAAATATACACACCAAAATCAAAGCAGATTTTAAAAGTGTGTTCCCTCAACATTCAGTCATTCAACAAATATATATTGAATGTCTACCATGGCCAAGGCATTATACTACTGTTAGCTTTGATTTATTGCTAATACTTTTTGAATATCATATATACAATGTGTGTCTGTCAAATTCATACTGATAAGATATAGGACCAAATCCCAAAAGAAACCCTCTTAGAATAGGGAATTAGGAAAGTGTAGCCTGGAATATCACTTCTGAGCAGCAAACCAGTCTCAAATTTTACAGAAGACGGGAAAGGTAGGAGTAGATTTTTATGTTCACAAGCACACTGAAATATAATTTTCAAATGCCACAGCTTGGCTGATACACAGAACACTGAAAATATTTTGAGATGGTCAACTGTGTTCTATGAGCATCTCTTTAATATATTTTGGCTGACTGTAATGATACTGTACCGTAAAATCTCTTCCTCCAAGCAGTCAGTTTTTTTATGATAAAGAGTGGTGCATAGAGGCAGGGACGGTCCTGGTGTGGCACTTTAAGATAAGCACTGGACTGCTAACCTCAAAATTGGCAGCTCAAACCCATCAGCCACTCCTTGGAAGCCCTAAGCAGGGTAGCTATGAGTCAGAACTGACTCAGTGGCATTTAACAATAACAAAACAAGAGAAGGACAGAAAATGCATAATGACATGTTTCTTAACATTATACTATTTTATAATTTTTGATCCCTTGATTTTGTTCCTGAGAGCATATTTTCTTCTTGCACTGATGTTTGAGCCTTTTTTTTTTTTTTTTTAGCATACTAAGGAATGAGCCATTTCTGATGGACAGTTTTGTATAGATGAATTGTAAATACCATTTCCCATCTAAAAGTTGAACTGTATATATCCTGTAAAGGTAAATGCCCACATGCATTTATTTTCTATTAAAAAATAACTTGTTTTTAAAGAAGTCCTTATTATTTCTTGTTAAAGATCTAATTATTTTGATTTAAGAATTTTTTAAATGTCAGCATTGAGAATGACAGTCTTGCATGGTTATAAGACGCACCCTCATGGGCTTCAAATAGTTCTACACATTCCCCAAAGTGTTTAAGAAATGGGAGAAATGAGCTGGCAAATAAATTAGTCTGTCTGTTTTTTAATTTAATACTGATTATTTTTCAACATCTGTATAACTTGAGAGCCCATAAAACTTTAACTTCTAAACAAGTGTAGCTATCACATACTCATTGACTAGATTTTATTAGAAACAATACTCCATAGTTTTATGCCAAAAAAAAAATGGACAATTTGCCTAAAAATGAACTTGGAATATATTATCTGAAGTAAAAAGAGCTAAAAATGAATACAGTCCAGATTAGCTTGAAAACCCTGACAATATGTGGTTATAGAAACAAGAAGGAAAAAGAAGTCTCTTGGTTCTTTTCGCCATTTCAGAGAGATAAAGCATTCACCTGAGTTATTACAATGCATTGATCTGACTCCAACCTGAAGTTACCAAGGTTTTATAAGGCTGCAATAAAGCTTTCTTTGCATTAACCAGCCAAGCACATAAACATTTTAATGAACTGTTTTTACATGGTTCATTGGGCAGCTACCAGGCTACTATAATACAAATCACCACCCGCCACATCCCGCTTTCTCATGATGGCTATACTTTTTCAGTTTACCAAATGCAAATTGAATATCACAGGCACAGGGAGCTTAATCAAATACTTGACTATTCAAGCATGGGAAATTCTGAGCCTAGAATTTACTGTATTTTGTGGTAGTCTCTTCAGAGCTCTGAATCTTAGACCATATGAAACCCCAAGATTCCAAGGCCAAAGTGAAGTTTACTGTGATAGGCATTGAGACTGAGGGGCCCCTCACAGCCATGATTCTGTGTTGAAATGGTTTCAGGCAATCTATGACAGTGTTACCGTGCGGAGCAAATAGCGAAATCTCCATTAATCATGAAAGAGATGGTGTCCCCAAACTGATATTTCTCTTAGTGACCCGAAGGCTTGAATGAATTATTGACCTCGATACCAATGTAGATCAAATCTCCTTGGAATAATTAAGTATCATTACTGACAAACATTCATGTGCCTTTCTTTCTGGTCAACACTTGAACAACACTAAATTATAAAGTATGTATTATGTATTCTGAGAGCTTTATGACACTGTATGTGTTTTTAAGATTAAAGATGAGTCCAACACATAATTTAATAATGAATGCAAATTATAAATGAATATTTAACCAACCATACCACATTTTATGTCTTAACATCTCTCCTGCCACTGGTGTAAATGAACGAGGAATGGTTATCTGATGTATTGTCCTACTACCAAATGCCCCAGTGAAAACAATGTGTTTTCACCTTGATATGGCCTTTAAAATAAATTAATTTGTTAACATTTTAAAATGTAGTGTAACAGATGACATCAAACATTTATAAGACAGTTTATGACCCAACCAACCATGTTCTAGTCCAATAATATTTATTAAAACATTTTATCTGGCCAATCATTTCATGGCCAAGATTTGAAAATGTTTGTTTTTCAAGTTGAGTCTAGGATTTAAATGGTACTAATGGTATCGTAAAGATGTTATATGGTGTTAATATAACCTGAGTATTAAAACTATAATGAATTTGCTATTTATGAACCATTAAGTTTTACCTCACCCCTGGAATAAATTTTATATCATTACAGACCTGTTAATACCCCCTCTCTGTTTTTCCATCCTCCTAATTCTCTCTACCGTCCTAAGATATATCCACAGGCCAGATTTATAGATGCATGAAGGTATGTAAGAAATGTGTTTGTACTGGAAGACAAGATACGAAATGGTGCTTGTTTATTTTAATTCCCCTTTATGAATATCATCTCAGTCTTTCTAAAGAAGCCAGAACCACCCCACATATTATAAGATGTGGGTCTGAAGAGTACATTCACGGTAAGAGAAGTCTTAGCTCCACTCTGAAGTTGAAACATTGTATGATTTTCTTCTGTTCTTGAAAAATTGAAGAACCTTCGATTTCTTCATACATGTACTCCATTTAATTCAGTGATTTGGGGACTATGGCAAACAGAAAATCCTAGCTACTAAAATTTTTGTATATAGAACCATATTCACCAATAGAACAATGAAAACAGCCTCAACATCCAGTTATAGGGAAACTGGACCACTCACTGAATGGACTATTATATAGCCATGAAAAATACTCTATTTTATTATGTTTAATACCATAGCGAACATTATGCTTAAGATATAATGCTAAGAAATGGCAGTAGGATATAAAAATTACACCTCATGCCTGAGTAGAATTATGTCAAAGTCAAAGTCCTAAGAAGTGAAGAAAATGACAATAACAACAAGAAATAGGAGTTCCTGTTATTTACTGTCCACACGAAAATACATGCAATATATAAAATCACTTGAAACAAATTATATTTATAAAATTGAAATAAGGAGACTGAGTTAATATTGCTAACTTGGTGCATTCCTCCAGCAAGACCACCTTCCCTCTCTGGCATTTGGAAATAGTTCGGATAGTTAGTGTGTTTAACACTGTTAGGATTCTTAGGGAACTCTTTCATTATTACTATATATATTCACACCTGTCCCAAAATGAAAGTGGGGATATCCCTGTGATACAGAGTGATTAATTAAATTCACATCATAACAGGAATAATCTTAATTGTCAGAGACAACCCCCTTTATAAGAAGCTCTGGGGACTGCTAATTGAAATGTTAGTGGTTCGAACTCACCAGCAGCTCCATGGGAGAAAAGATCTGGCAGCCTGCTCTCATGAAGATTGTTATTGTCATCGAGTTGATTCTAACCCTGTATAGCGTTTCCAAAGAGCGGCTGGTGAGCTTGAACCACCGACCTTGTAGTTCAAACCAATTTTGCAGTCCAGTGCATGAACCCACAGTGCCACACAAGGACTCCCCCATGAAGATTCCACCCTAGGGAACCCTATGGGTAGCTCTACTCTCTCCTATTTGGTCACTATGAGTCAGAATTGACTGGATGACACCCAACAACCACAAGGACATTTGTTGACCATTTGATTTCGCCTTTTCTAGAGCTACTACTCTTTGCTGTCTCTCCGACTTTGGGCAAAGCCCAGGACTGAAAGTATAGTTTCAGGTGATTCTTCTTCAGTGTGCACCATGTCTTTTCAAAGTTTTTCTCAGGTTGGCTTTTATACTTCTGATCAATGAACATTTCTTCCATCATGAGAGGACAGAGGGAGGGGAGGGAGCACGGGGAGAAAAAGACCCAGGTATTTCTCAGATTTTTCTCAAAAAGAATTACAATTTTGCTGTGCTGACAAAACTTGTAGAGCAATTACACTGTTTTGACTAGATAATTATAAAGGCAACAGCGACTTTGGGAGATTCTGGTGAGAACCCAGGGAAATTGTACAGGTAAAGCACTTAGTGCAAGACCCACTGCCCACTGCTCTGTGAATACTAGTCACCATCTGCATAGTCTCCAACATCAGCAGTTTTTTGGTTTGGTTTTGTTTTCCTGCCAAGTCAAAAGAGACTTCATAGGCCCACCCCAAAATGCCAGAATTTTTTACTCATTTTTTGTCATCAGTTTATTGACTCATTAATCCTCAAACCACTATACAAATAGAATCCTGTGTTATAAAAAGCTAATGAGCAGATTTTAACAACCACAATCTATAGCTTGGACCCTTTTTCAGAAGTAGTAATAAGACTGATTAGCAAAGGATGTATAATCAATGTCCTTAGAAGAATCTCTAATCATATTGAGAAGAACAAGTTCAGGATTTACTCATTGCTTTGGGAGACAGAAATCTAGATAATATCCCCCTTCCCAGAAGAGAAACCACCCAGTGTATCTGAATATCACTGCATCCTGGTCTTAATTCCTCAGCTTCACTAAGTGTACCTGCCCATTCTGTGGTCGTTACTTCTTATATAATCATCCGTCTGTTTTTTACCCTGCCATAGGAGGTCAGGCGAGGGGATCAGGGCAGGCTTTGGAAAAAATAAATTCTTATTTTAGGACAAGAAATAATCGTCAAGGTTAAAATCAGTCCAGGCCTTGGCAGAGGAAGCTTCTTTCTGTGAAAGCTTATGTGCTGTGAGAGTCACAACAAGATGGTGCTAATGTTAGGGTACGAGGCCTGGACTGAGTCCAACTTTCTATGCTGTGTCAGAAGCTACCACCAAAAAGATATGGAAAGAGAATTCAACTGGCCAGCTTGTCGGTTAGCAAACTTTCTAAGAAGTCACTGAATCGTATAAAGGCATTTATAAGAATCTTCACAATTGCCTGGTTCCTTTCAGCCCCACCCCCACTCCATCCCCTTGGCTGCTACTATAAACATCAAGCATTTTACCACTTGTGATTTTACACCAACTCATAACCACAATTCATAATACAATATTATGATTATACATAATACAACACATAATTAAAGTACTGTGCTTCTCTCTAAAAGTTGCCTGCTTCCTTTAGAACATATCCAATTATTGTTCCTTTAAAAAAAAAAAAATTTTCAGAGTGGAAGGAAGAAAGAGAATCATCACATAGAATACTTAGGAGTTGCCCAGGCAAGGAAAAGGCATGTTTTGTGTTTGAGACTTGGGTGCTTTGACGCTCTGACAACGAATACATAGTCAAAGCAAAGCGCAGCCTCTTCAGAGAAGCAACAATGAGCTCTGTATTTTCACATGCAACTCCAGAAACTGGGGTTCAGAGGGAAGTGGTAGTGAGCAAAATCAAACCCAATGCCAGAGGTGCAGACAAAGAGGAGCACACTCCCAAAGGAGCCCGCATGATAAGTGGCCGCGCTGAACATCACCACGATCAGTCAGAAAGGCAGGCAAGTTATTAGCTTAGCCCTGAACCTCCTACTTAATGTAGAACCAGTGGTGATGGTTAACAGACCCTGGCTTCAGTGACAAGCCTGGGACCTGCTCGAGGAAATCCAATTGAAAAGCAGCCAAGAGGAACAACAAGCTAGAAACAGATGTTCCGGCTACCAGGATGTGCACACATTTAACCTGAATATGTAGTTGGGGTAGCATGGGAGCACTAAATATAGTGGTTCCCCCTCTCCCCCCTTATTGGTATTGTGAAGTTCAATTATAGCCATTCACATTCGTTTGGTCAAATTTGCAGCCCTTCTTTAAAATAAGACGGTGTCAAACTGATAATGACTATTAAGAGACTTGAGATTCTCTGATTTACAGTCTTGAGTTTTACTAAAACATTTTAGCTAAATCATTTGCTCTTAAACTTGAGTTTTGTTATCATTGAACATGATCTAGAAGAAATTGGCCAAATGAAATTGAAACAACAATAACAAACAATAGTTCATGTAATTGTTGGATATAATAATATCACTGGTTAATATCACTATGACGATTATATTTTCATTAGTTCTTTTTTAGTCATTTCTGGTGATGGAAATTGGGGAGCTTACGTTGATAGCAGCATAATCACCGCGCCAACTGGGATTTGAGAACATGAGCTTGACAAAATCAGTTAATTAGATCTGAAAGGGAGTTGAGTCTTTGGTACCACAACATTATGTCCTGTGCATTAGGGAACATTCTCCTGTACATCAACATAATTCTGCTTTTCTCTAATGGGCTTTATAAGAGGAAAGAGACCATCACTATGTTGATTTTTTCTGAAGAAAAAAAAAAATCAATACTCTCAGTAGATATTAAGTAGACCTAATGTAGTACACCAATATGCTCATAAGAGGATAAACATATGTGAAAGATTTTAACATGTGAATTGATGCATGCTACACTGAGACCAGACCATGCTCCGAGCTCCGATTCGTGCTTTTGCGACACGTACAGAATCACTGCAAAGTATTTCCTCCTGTAACTCTTCATTTTTTTTATTGGTAGGTTTTAATCTGGCACATTTTTAGGGTCACTGACTTCTTATTTGCTTTAGAATGCCCGATTATATCATTCTGAAAAGAAGAAAAGCGCCTGACCAGTTGCTCTGTGCTGAAATTTATTGAAGTATTTATGAAGAGGGTGATCTTGAGGAATGTGAGCTTTTAAAATCCAAGAACAGCAGCAAAAATAAATTAATCAGGAATCCATCACTAATTTATACATGAATCACTTACAAGGAAGGTAAAATGGTTCAGTAAATTATAGATTTACAAATAAACTTGATTCTAGGGCCTTGGAAAATACTTTGATTGGAAAATAGATCTATTTTTCCTTAAAACAATTTTCACTTCAACTTTAGAGAGAAGGGACACAAAAGGAGACCCCCCTCTATGAAAATTCAGGGGGAACTCTTTACTGGAAACATAAGGCGTCAGGGGTGATGGTTCACAGCATTCATCTGCTCTCTACAAACTCAGGGGTGGGACCTGTCTATCGTTTTTCTAACTTATTCCCGTGAATTCTAAATTGTCAACACCTCAGGTTAATGAGACCTGTCTTTGCTGTCATAAACAGTTAGGGAGATCTAGCAAGAGATCAGTCATCCTCACATAGACGGTTGTGCTATTGTTCTCTTCAAACAAAGGGCAATGCTTAGTTTTATATAAATTTCGAACATTTTTGTCTAAGGGAATAGTTTTATCTTTTTCTTCGATGGACCAATGAGATTAATAGACTACAACACAATTCTTTCTTGATATGGAACATCTATTTTTCAAGTTTGTCAAACATGTGAACTCTCGACCCCACCATGGACACTGACCTAGCCACTGAGGGATAGAGCTGAGAGTTACGTGGTCACCTGGTCTGAATGGGGGGAGGCATACAAGAACTCCCAAACTTTCAGATAATACCTATCTGACTTAGCTTTGATAGCTTGCTGACCAAAACTTTACCAGATAAAAGAAGTTTGATACAAGTGGCAAGCATAAATTGCTACAATTTGATGAACTGAATCTTTGCTTATGAAATTAGTTGCTCAAAATTCCAAATGAAAGGAAAGGATTCTTCATATCAAGGATCAAGATTGCCTCATCAGTACACTGGGTTGCTAGGGACAGGCAACTTAGACATTGGCTATCAAAAATGGGAGACTATAAAAGTACAAAGTGGCTGGCTTACAAGCTTCATGAGTGTGCTTAGTTTCAGAATGAGGAAGGTAAGGTAGAATTCCCCACTGAATAATTTTCCTCTTTTTCAGATGGGTCTGCTGAAAGGGAATGGGGGAGGATGGGGATAGGATTTTATGATTCAATAATGAATCATTGTTATCATGACTAATTGTGATTGTCACAATTACAAATATAGAAGATGAGAAACTAAAAGGGGGGAATAGTTTAGCAACAGAGAACACCAGGACCATCAAGAGGGAAGAGCATGAGTACAGCATGGGATCCTAACCAGAAAAGCGGTAACAGCAGAGAGGGTGGCAGAGGTGATGACATAGAGAGATAGAGCAGCTGAGGACACTAAGCTCATGGACTGAGAAAGGCTGTGTGCCTGTGGGCAGGAGACTGGCTTGCAAAATGTGCCCTTGGGATATTTAAATAAATATATACATTTTTTGTGTGGTATGTGTACATAATTAATTAATTAATTAATTAATTTTAAAGGTAGGCGGTTGGCGGGGAATAGAGGTAAATACTGTTAACTGATGGTGTATGGAGGGGACTGTAATCATTGCAATTAAACAAAATATGACTTATTTAATGTAAAACTGGTGATCTGTTCTGTAAATTTTCACTCAATTTGCAATAAAAGTTAAAAAAAAAAAACTATGTTGAAGAAGAATGAAGAGTTTTTAAGCTTAACGGATTATTCCAATCTCAAGATATACACTAATATTTAAGGGATGCACATTAGGGAAAAATAAGCTGTCATTCTGATTATTAGATAACCTTTTCCTTGCCCTGAAACATACTTCATTCAACTGAAGAAGATACTTCAACCCTGTACTAAATACACAATGATGAGATGGGGAGCCAGAATAGGATAAGAATCAGGAATAACCCTCAAGTTCATCTTGCAATACCTACAAATATTTTATTTAAAAAAATGCGAACTACTTTTTCAACCATTCAAGTCTTCAATTTATGTTTTTCTCCTGAAAATATTGCTTATATGATTCAATAAGCATGCTACCAGTTTTAGACAGAGAATCATTCATGCTATAATATAAAGTTGAGAATATTTGATATATTTAATATACACAAAAATCAAAAGGAACTCTGGTAGCGTAGTGGTTACGAATTGGGCTGCAAACCACAAGGTCAGCAGTTAGAAACTACCAGATGTTCCATGGGAGAAAGATGAGGCTTTCTGCTCCTGTAAAGTTTTACAGCTTCGGAAACCTGCACAAGGTCGCTATGATTCAGAACTGACTCCACGGCACATAACAACAACAACAATCAAATATTCTCAAAGGAGTCCTGGTGTATGTAGCACTGTGGGATAAGCACTGGACCTCAAGGTTAGTCTGAACTACAAAGTTTTATATTAATTAGTGTAATAATTAAGTTATTCTATTCCTGCTTTATATTTTGAATCCTTGTGTGGTGCTATAGGATAAGCACTGGACTGCTAACCACAAGGTCAGCAGTTCAAACTTCCCAGCTGCTCCTCAGAACCCTTTACAGGGTCACTATGAGTTGGAACCGACTCAGTAGCATTTAACAACAATGACAACAATACATATAATATTTGATATTTAATATAAATTTCTTGTTGTTAAGTATCATCGAGTCAGTTCTGACTCATAGCAACCCTGTACTGGGTTTCTGAGAATTGGCTGGTATATTTGAACTGCCAAACTTGTGGTTAGCAGCCCAGTGTTTATCCTACAGCACCACATTAGGACTCAAAATACAAACTAGATATGAATTCATATAATACAATATCAATAGTTAAACATATTTATTACTTCATTAGATTTACTTCAAATTAAATATGGCCAAGAACTTAGCAACAACAAAACATAATGTGTTTAAGGATAATTTTACAATTCGAACAGAAGATGTGCTTAAACTAGGAACAATCCCAAGATCACAGGAGATGATGCTACAAATATGCCACCATAAAAAATACATTATGCTCTAAGAAAGTTACCAAAACTACAAGTGAAAATTTACCTATGATTGGATCACAAGGAAATGGTTTCCCCCCAACAACTGTTATAAATTGAATTGTGTTCCCCCAAAGTATGTGTCAACTTGATTAGGCTACAATTCTCAGCATCCTATAATAAATGATCCTCCATTTTGTGAAATGAGGTAATTGTTTTCTGTTATAAATCCTAACCTTTATGATGTTAATGAGACATGGTTACAGGCAGCCATGTTAATAAAGTGGAATATAATCTACAGGATTAAGTTGTATCTTGCATCAGCCTCTTTTGAGATTTATAGGAGATTAAACAAGCAAGCAGAGATCAAGGGACCTACTACCACCAAAAAGAAGAGCCAGGAGTGGAGCACATCCTTTGTATATAGCAAGGGTCCCTGTGCTGAGAACCTCCTAGATCCAGGAGAAGACTGATGCCAAGACACATGGAATTCTCTAAGAAATTCTGGGTTCTCAGATGTTGAGAGGAGACAAGGACCTTTCTCCAGAGCCAACAAAATGAGAAAGACTTCCCCTAGAGCTGGCGTTCTGACTTTGGACTTCTGGTCTTCTAATCTGTGTAAAGAAAACAAAAATCCTCACCACTGGACCAATCAACAACATTCTTATCAACGGTGAAAAGATTGATGTTGTCAGGAACTTCATTCTTCTTGGATCAACTATCAATATTCATGGAAGTAGCAGTCAAGAAATCAAACAATGTATCTGCATTAGGCAAATCTGCTGCACAAGACCTTTTAAAAATGTTGAGGAGCAAAGATGTCAGCTTGAGGACTAAGGTGCGCCTGACCCAAGCCATGGTATTTTCAATAACCTCATATGCATGCAAAACATGGACAGTGAATAAGGAAGACCGTAGAAGAATTGATGCTTTTGAGTTATGGTGTTGGAGGAGAATATTGAAAGTGCCATGGGCTGCCAAAAGAACCATAGATCCATTTTGGAAAAGTGCAGCCAGAGTGCTCCTTAGAGGCCAAGATGGCCAAACTTTGTCTCTCATACTTCGGACATATTGTTAGGAGGGACCAGTCTCTGGAGAAGGATATCATGTTTGGTAAGGTGGAGGGTCAGAGAAAAAGAGGAAGACCCCCAATGAGATGGATGGCCAAGTGGCAGCATCAATGGACTCAAGCATGGCAACAGTATTGATGTTGGCTCAGGATCGGACAATGTTTTGTTCTGCTGTGCATAAGGTCGCTATGGGTTGGTACCCACTCAATGGCACCCAATAACAACAACAACAATCTGTATATTAAAGGAACTCTGGTAGCGTAGTGGTTACAAATTGGGCTGTGAACCTCAAGGTCAGCAGTTCGAAACCACCAGCTGTTCCACGAGAGAAAGATGAGGTTTTCTGCTCCCATAAAGATTTACAGCTTTGGAAGCCCTGTACGGAATCGCTATGAGTCGGAACCGACTCCACGGCACATAACTATAACAACAATCTGTATATTAAAGTATATAAAAATATACTTGTGGTATTTAGATAAATAGAACACTAACCCTCCACTCTACTCCTTCCTCTCCCGCCCATGCACATCTCTGATTCTATTATTATTGTGACAGAAATGCTCAATCAGCTTTATGAATTATTTGTGTGGCTTTCCCCCTGGATTTACTTTGTCCCCCACAGACTGACAATGCAAAGGCTTAGTCAAGTACACAGTACAAATGATACCATTTCAGAATTTACTTAGTTTAAATTAATTCACTCATGCCAGACATTCTGATACAAAGACTTTGCTCTTTCTAATCTTAGGGTGG
Organism: Chrysochloris asiatica; assembly: GCF_000296735.1. Taxonomy (NCBI): domain Eukaryota; kingdom Metazoa; phylum Chordata; class Mammalia; order Afrosoricida; family Chrysochloridae; genus Chrysochloris; species Chrysochloris asiatica. The sequence goes on along the minus strand of NW_006408527.1, from coordinate 23,820,767 downwards.
CTCTTTGGGTGGCTGCTTAAGCCTGTATTGCTGGCAAGCAGAGCCGGACGGTAGCAGGGCTAACCTGGAATTCAGGACTTTCCGGTCTCTTCTTGTTACCTCTGGCATCAAGGAATTGGCCTGGGGGGAAAGCAGCAGATGATAAATTTTAATAGATAAGTGGAGTTTGGCAAGTGCAATGTGTAAACATGCCTAAAATTGCTGGTTTATCTTGAGTTTTATTTTTTCTGCTCTGTATCTATCCATTTCTAGTTCTATAAATACCAAATGAGTAACGATTGCATTATATACTTCAGAGATGCAATACCAATACTTACTCTTTCAGTCAACAAAGATTTGTTTAGCCCCTAGGTCCCTAGGTGGCACAAATAGTTTGCACTTAACTACTAACCTAGAGATTGGTAGTTTAAAACCCACTAAGTGGTATAGCAGAAGAAAAGCCTGGCAAAATGCTTCCCTTCAGATTAGAGCCAAGGAAATCCTATGGAACAATTCTACTTAGTAACATATGGAACCCCCATGAGTCAGAGTCGACTCTGTGGCAATGGGCTGTGATACCAGGGCCAGAAACTGTGCTACATGTTAGGCAACAGGAACCAATCAGCAAGGCCTGCTCACTAGATTGTGCAGCTGAAATCAACTGGCAATAATAAATCAATATGCCAGGGGTCAATTGCAATGGAATCCCAGACTAAGAGCACCTAACCCAGACGGGGTGTCCAAGGAGGCTCTCTGGAGGGAGTGCTGTCCTAACCAACACCTGAAAGAGGCACAGGATGACCCACAGTCATGTATATAGTAAAATCCGAAGAAACATGTATTGTAAGATGTGAATGAACCGGAAAGATAACTAGAATGGGGGGAATTACAAGTGGAAGACCTGTAATGGAAGACTCAGTGGAGGCATAGTGAAGCCTTTCAGAAGCTGTGGGAGACTGGATTATGGAAATTATGGACTGTGGAGGATGGCATACATTCACAGCAAGTGGTCGGTCGCCATCTTTGAGCAGGGCACTGTTGTTTTTGACTCTGCAGATCAAGAGATTTGGTTGCACTACAACATGCACTCTGCCCTTGTTTTCCAAGAAGGAGTTAAGTTTCTAGCAGTGTATTGGCCTGTAACTTTTCTCATCCCAGTTATATAGTTCTGGTACACCTACATTTCACAAATTTGGGTTCATTCTGGTTTTGCTTCATCAGTCATGATTGACTGGGAAGGAACAATTTGAAGCCCCAGACAACAGTAATGTTCTTTGGTGTTTACCACTTAATTCTCATTATAATTTTCTCAGTGTGGTAGGCAGGGCAGGCATCCACTGACTCACTTTAAAAACCATATAAATAAACAAGATAAACATAAGACTAGGCTGACCAGTATTAGTCCTCGGTCAGAACCCTCATGCCTGATTGGCTTCTAGTGTTGTTCCCACAAAACCACCTTCTAAGACACCTAAAGTGGAACCCACTTCTAACTCAAGGCAACAGTAACACACCCACTCACTCCTTCAGTCACCCGCAGCCTTCACCTTCTGGGAGTCTATTTCCCCTTCATTTTGGTCTCCTTGGGCAGTAGTGTCTGACTTGGTTTAGCACAGTCCTGTGGGATCACAGAGCCAGCCAGCCTGCATTAGAAACTCCTCACACCAGATCTAGGGTGTCTGTCCCTACATGCATCCCAGAATGGCCTGTAAACCCCTACTTCTCCCTAGCCCAGGACCCAGCACAGGACCACCTCTGTACCCTCCAGCTGCCCGATCACTGCCCCTACCCTCTCTCCTTAGCCTTCACCAGTCTGAGTACTTGTACAGGCATGCCCCTCCCCATCCCCTGCTCACACACAGATGCACACACATGTACACGCACCGTCCTCACTTTGCTGGTGAACTCCTCTCTGCGGTCATCCTCCCGGCCAGAAGGACTCCAGTGTTACCAGGACAAGGAGACACCGCCAATGCTGAGAGACGGCAGAAAATAAATGTTTGTGTTTTTTAAATTATTATTTTGGGTTTTGCAGAAGAGGAGACACTAATCAACCTGATGTGTTTGTTTTCCATGCCTGTGGTGGTGAAATCCTAATCACCAAAACATATTTCTACTTTATGGGTGGTTTCTCCCTCTGCTTTAGAGTTTGCAATATTTTCTAAAATTTCTACAATGAGGATTACTTTCATAATCAAAGGAGAAAAGTTCTGAAAATGCAACGGTATCCCCACATAGAAACTGGAAACTATTAAGATTTTACTCTGGGTGGTGGAACTATGCGTGACTGTTGGTTTTTTTCATTCTCATTTTTTTTTTTCCCACAGATTTTCTAGAATTTGCATATATTGCTTTGAGACTCATGTGTGAGGGTTTATATTTAAAGGAAATGTACACTGAAGACAGTCATAAACCATTTTTGAGTGATGAGGAACAACTCCAAAACAGTAATCAGAATGAATATTTAGAGAAGGTAAGCATTTCAGAAAACCCATTAAAAGCAAAGACAGAAGAGAGAAAGGAAAAAAAAAAACAAAACTGTGCTTACCTCTCCTACTACTTCCCACCGTTATCTAAGGGCTATGGCCCACACACTCAAACCATGTCTTTATAATCCCACATTCTTGTCTGCATCACTTATATAGTCTGCAAGCATACTATTATTTAAATGATAGGAAAAATACATATGAAATATAGACTACATTATGCCCAAGTGGCTGTCTATGCCACCGTGGGTTTAATTCATGCTATGTAGACAGACCTGCCAATGAGCATATTCCAAATTTAAGAAAGACAGAGAGGGAAAAATTATGGCCAAATTATGGTACCGTAGCATTAAAGTACAAGAGATTGGTGCTACTGGTATATGATTACTACTTTTCATACGATTTTCACTTTTCATCTTCTTGTAAAATACTGTGAATTTACTGCTGAGCCTGTGTTCTGCTACTCTCCTCCAGAGAAAATTACTTCTTTTAGAGGATCTGCTTGTGCAAGCGTAAAATCTTTGCAGCTCTCTGAGCAGCAAGAGAACCACATCATCAGACATTGATATGCTGATTTGGCTCTTTTGAGTTACCTGTTTCAAAGAACTTTGGGCAAGGATTTTTCAGCATGTTACTTTTAGTGGGGTTTTGCCATTCAAATCATCAAGTATCTTGTTGAGGAACTCATCGATGCAGTTGACCTTACTAGATGCCATGAGGTATACACAGATGAGAAGTGCTGAGAGAAACTCCTCATTTCACAGGGCATGTGATGATCTGGAGGATGAAGCTTCCAGATAGAAAGAAGAGCAAGTCCCTACTCTTAGAATCGCTTCCAAATTTGAGATCAAGAAACTCATCCTAGGCTTGAGTGCTTCTGAAAGGCCCTGTTGCTTTTGGACTTTCCTGATTCAGCTCCACCTGCTACTGTCCCCTTCCACCTAGAGATGTTCATGGGTCCCAATGAATGTGCTCCATGATTCTAAAATACAATGCCTACTAATCAAGAGAGAACACTAAGGAGTCAAATAAACACTTCAATCAAAATCCCTTAGAATGCATTAGAAGTGGAATAATAGGAACTCCAAGTACTTCTGGAAAAAGTTATTTGTTCTATGATGCATCCTAAAAACACCACTGTACTTGTTTTGTCTTTAAAATGCTCGCAAAATATACAAAGTGCAAGTTTCCATCAGTGGTTCTCAACCTTGGCTCTATATCAAAAGTACCTGGGAAGCCGTTAAAACACATCAGTACCCTGGCCACACCCCAGACCAATTCCATCAGAAACTTTGAATGGAGTCCCTGGAATCAGTAATTTTTAAAAACTTCCAGTTGATCTCATGTTCAGGGTGGACAAATAATGTTATGGGCTGAGTGAGTCCCTTCCCTACTTGCCCTCCACCAAAGGATATGAATAATCCCATGACCAGGCTACAGTTGATAACACAATGATGAATTCCTCTACAATTCAGTCATCTACATGAAATTCAGACCCTCCTTTGTCTCTCTCTCTCTCTCTTTTTTTTTTTTTAAAGTTTTATTGTGAATTTAGTGATACTTTACATAAGATAACATCGGTTTTACTCTATCATTTCATTGCAATGATTACAAGCTCCTCTGTGCATCATCATTCAACAATATTTGCTTCTATTCCCTCTATTTTTTGGGGGGGAGAGTGTACACAAAAACACTCAGGAATGTATAATAATTTAAACAACCAAGGGGCACGTTCTGCAAGGCTGCCTCCTGGTCGTCAGCACCCAGTCACTCTCTTTCGATGAGTCTAGCGTCCTCAGCTGCTCTCTCTTTCCATGTCCTCGTCTCTGCCTCCATCTATGGTGTCACTGCTTCTCTGGATAGGGTCCCGCATTCTGCTTGTGCTCCTCTCCCTTTATGGTCCTAGGGTCCTCTGTTTCTGGACTGTAAAATTAACTACTCCTCCATTTGTTATAAAACTTCTACCTTTACAATTGTGACACTCACAATTAGTCATGATAACAATTACTCACTATTGAATCATAAGAATATTATCTCCATCTCTTTTCACCAGACCCATCTAGACAAGATGAAAACTATCGAGAGGGGGACTCTACCTTGCCCTGCATACTCTTAAACTAAACTCCCTCTTGAAAACTTGTAAGCCAGTCACGTCATGCCTTTATTGCCCTTTCATTTCAGTTCTAATTTGCCTGTCCCTATCTACCCTGTATACAGAGGGGATCCTCCTTTATCTCTTATTGAGAAAACTGTTCAAACAATTGAGTAATACTCAGTAATATAACTTATAATAGGAGGGTAAGTGAAAAAAATACTGATACTAAGGGTTCCAGTTCATACATGCACAGGTTTATTCCAAATAAAACATGTTTAAACATGTCTCTTAGACCAGTGAATGGCTACAGACAAGTTGTCTCAGGAATACACTTAGTATCCGTAGAATGCCTTCCAAAGAAGCATGGCTTCCAAGGAGATCTGGTTGGCCAGTTCAATTCAAGGCAGAAAGGTCAGCTCAGAAGGTTATGGCAACTTCTTGGGGGAATTATTCGGATATATTTTCTCCAAGGACACAGGATGATTGGGGGACTTACTAGGAAGAAAATTGAAAAGTGCATTGATGAGAAAAAGTCCAGGGAAGTTATGCAGAGGAATTTATTTTTTCCATCACAACAATGCACCTGCTTGTTCTTCAAGGGTAGCAAGGGCAGCCCTACAAGAATTTCATTGGGAAATCCTACCCATCTACCCTATAGCCTTAATCTTTCCCCTTCAGACTTCTTTAAGATTTCCAAACTTAATGAACATTGAAAAGGAACATGATTTGAGTGCCTTAAGGATGTCCAAACTGCCATTTTGATTTATAAATTCAAGAGTGCAGAATTCTACAGGGAAGGGTTACAGAGATAGAAGAACCTCCTTCAGAAGTATAAAGAACTAGGTGGAGGGTGTGTCAAAAAAACAAAGGATTCACATGCTGATATTTTTGTTTAACAGAGGTTTCTGTGACTTTGTGCCAATACTCTTTGATTTATCCTCATTCCAATATATTAATAAATTGTAGGCTTGGGAGTGGGCAGCTCTTAAAATGCTCTCCACCTCCTTTGACTCCTTGTTTTAGTCACTTACTTCATTCTCTCTCCCCCTGCTTTTTCTTTTCTCTCTTCTCCTTGCTCTGCTTGTCCCCTCCACTGTCTCCCATCAGGTCCCCAGGAAGCCTGCAATGGCACCAGAGGCAGGCAAGTTGTTTTAAGTCACCCTGAAGACTCCAGGCTTGGAGTAAAAAAGTGGAACTTGTTGGTAAAAGGCCAGCATATTTATAAAACTTCTCATTTCAATGCAAAAATGTGTGCTTCACTGCTTTGGAGAATAATCTGGCAGGTCTTCAACAGGTTAACAGAGAGTTATCATATGACCCAGCAAGTCCACTCCTAGGTAGACAGCCACGAGAATGGAAAACATATGTCCAAATCAAAACTTGCAGGAAGGTTTACAACAGAGTTCTTCATAATATTCAAAAGGGAGAAGCAGTCCATATGTTTATCAGCTGATAAATGGATAAACAAAACGGGCTCTATATATACAGTGATATATGATTCAACCATAAAAAATGACTTAACTACTGATGAAGCAGACAAGTGAGGCTTTCTGTTCCTGTAAAGATTTACAACCTTGGACACCCTACAGAGGGTCGCTATGAGTCGGAACCAAGACAGTAGCACAGAGTGGCAACGGCGACTATGTTCCAGGATATGATTTGTCTCTTCCCAAAAGTTATGTGTAAGACCACTCAGTACCTGTGAATGTGTGTCCTTGCTGGAAATAAGGTCTTTGAAGATATTTTGAGTATTACAGGTCATACTGAAGCACTGTGTGCTCTAATCCAATATGCCTGGTGTCCTTACAGAAAGAGGAAACAAGACACAGAATACACTGTGTGCAGACAAAAGCAGAAACTGGAGTTATGCTGCCTCATTTCAAGGGAACACCTGGGACCATCAGAAGATGGAAGAGGCAAAGAAAGATTCTTCCCTCAAATCTTCTGAGAGACCATGACCCTGCTGACACCTTGATTTGGGACTTCTGGTCTCCAGGCCTATGTGAGAATAAATTTTTGATGTTTTAAGTCACCTAGCTTGTGGCACTTGGTTATCGCTACCCCAGGAAACGAATTCACAGACACTGGTTAAGGATCTGGGGATGCATCAGTGAATAGAACAAAAATCTCTGCCCTCACAGAAATTCCATCCGAGTGAGGTGAGACCCGCAATAGTACAAGAAGGAAGTCATGAGCATATTAGAAGGTGTTAAGTGTTACTTAAAAGAGAAGGGGAACTATAGCAGTATGTGTCAAGGGTGGGGTTGCAATTTTTGAAAGTATTGTCAGAGTGGTGTATAGCAAACACTGAGGGAGCAAAGCAGGAGACTATGTGGGGACAGAGGTCCAGGTGGAGGGAGCAGCCAGCTTGAAGTTGCCAGGTGTGTGTGTGTGTGTGTGAGAGAGAGAGAGAGAGGCCAGAGGGCTGTGGGGTGGGTGTTAGGAGATCAGGTAAGAGAGGACAAAGAGGTAAATCAGGGTGTGCATTTTCCCTCTGGGGAGCTGGGGAGCTGTTGCTGGGTTTGAGGATGAGGAATGGCGCCAGTATTGAGATAATCTGCATAACTGCAGTACAGGGGCATTAGAGAGCCTCACCTTAATCACCAAGTCCTGCCCTTAGAAGGGGAGGCGGTTGCTGAGTTGCAAAGCAAGCTCCCATCCCCTTTATCTTTTCTCTCTATCCCTGGACACCACCTGGTGGAGGCAAATGGCCATGCAAAGGTAACAGAAAAGGGATCTGCGTAATCTACAGCCAGGGAAATCTATACTATACTAGGACCTTGAAATTTAGCTAATTGTGCAGATATCCTCCTGTTTCTTTTTCTGGATTCTCTTTTGAGCATCTTCTTCATGTTTAATTCTCATGGCGACGTGTTAATAAACATGGGCAGGCTGAATGGTAAATGCATGGGGTAATTCTTTACATGGGCTGGAAGAACTTTGGTTAGTGACATTCTGTGAAGAGTTGACTGAGTAGCATTTCTTGTCTGATTGAAGTGCAGAAGTCATATACACAATGTCTTCTATCTTGGCTGCAGATTTCTGACCCCGGTGGAGTCTATCAGATATTTTTCAAGAGAGCATTAATATCATGGTTGCTTTACAATGTGTAGTAAAGTGACAAAGTCAAAGTTCTGTCTGTAGGAAACAGTGGTTGCTAAAATTAATGTGGATATACACTTTTACTGGAGAAATCCAGGGAAAAGTGCTCTTCTTTGTTTAAAATCTATCTGTTGACACTACTTTACGAAAGAGTTATTTATTGAACTTACTCTGTTGACATCATTCCATGACTCGTATACTTTATTTGTATTTAAAGTTATCACATGCAAACTAGGAGAAAATTTTGTTTACTCAAAAAATCACAGAAACACCAATCTAGTACAGCTTATATACCTACATCTATACTTGTATATACTCATCTTCAAGCACACATGTGTTTATAGGAAATAGAAATGCATTTTTTTTCCTGCAAATTGCTGGTATGTTTAAGTTCAAAGTTGATTGACACATGCTTTCACTTAATTAAGGTAATTACAAAGAATAACAACTGCAAGCAGATCTGTTCAGTGTAACCATCTTGTCCCACCATGTAGATTACATTGAGAGCTGCCCAGAGCTGTCAGATACACAGTTTTGCCACCAACTGGGTGTAAGCACATTTGTATGACAAGAAACAGATTAATAAGCATCAACACTTTCCTCTAAACACTTGTTGAAAAGAATAAAAGCTGCTGGCACTGAAGGAAATGATACCACAGTTGAAGCTGTCTCTATCAAGCCTCCAAAAACTAACCCTGCAAGACTCACAGGAAGGACAAAAGTGCATGTGAGAATTCTTATGATCGCTACTTTCTGCCAGTAAGACAAAATCTTACAGAAATGCTTTTACTACTGCTGTTTCACCTACTATATCGGATACATAATGCTGTTTTTATTTTAAAAATCTTAATGAACTCGTTGGATAATTAACCACCCAAGCAGAAGGCTTGTTTCTTTTCCAGGTGTGTTGTAGGCTTTGTTGAGGATCTGTTGTTGCTAGAAGCCTTTGAGTCCATTTCAGCCCCTAGCGTCCCCCTATGACAGAGAAAACCTGCCCCTTGGAGTGCTGGTGTGACACTGGTCAGTGGTTCAAACCCACAAGCTGCTCCTCAGAAATCCTATACAGGGTTGCCGGATAGCACAAAACTACAGGGTTTTGTTGGTTGTAATCTTCACAGGAACAAGATAGCCATGCCTTTTTCCCACAGAGCTGCTGGTGGGTTCAAAGCTCCAACCCTTAGGTTAGCTGCTGAGCACTCAACTGTAACACCACCAGGGATCCTTGTTGAGTATCTACTATCTAGTAAAAATGACTCCAATTTAAAATCAGGTGGTATTGGAGATGACCTGACCACACACAATTGGAGATGACTGATCATATATTTAGATGTAGATTGTTCCCCAGGACTCATTTGGGAAACATGAGTCATGTGAAACATCAGTGACTACAATTATACTACGAGGTGCTATTAGTCCGAACTTGAAACACCAGGATAATAAAAGAGCTTTCCACTATATTTCTCTTTATCCTGGTGAACATACTGGTTAAATGAACCATGTGCCCAAAATACCAAAGAGTGGATTTTTCACTTAACTTTTACTACCATGTATACATATCAGTTACAACGAAAAGGGCTGGACAGAGAGCATTGAAACAATCAAATTGTATATCACGTGAACTTTTGTTACTATATCTTAATTGTGGAGCCTTTTATTCCAAGATTGGTTAGGATTTAGGGTCATGTTTTTTTATGGCAAGGGGCATCAAATTATAGCCAGTCAGTTATATGATCTCAGCCTGGTCATTAATGTAACATGACTGTGTTTGCTTTTGTATGACACAAAACATTACAAGATACTGCTGACATACCAGATAATGGCAAAATAAATAAATACTAGAAGTTTAAGACAAAAGCTCTTCAGTACTATTGCTTTCAGAAATATGCTTTTTTTTTAAATAAAGGGAATTGTTTTTATTCTATGTTTAGATGTAGACCAAATACTTACTGAAAATTTATTTTCTCCCATGGAAAAGCCCATTTCTGTGGTCCTGTTGAAATGCGGGGTCGTTTAGAAAACTTACCAGCTAATTTTCCACTGGGGAGACTCAGGAGTGAAGTGGAACCCGGAGATAAGTCTAGTTAGGTCCTATTTTAATAACAGAAAACTGAACTGATAGAAGGTTTCCTGAAAGTATTTTGGATTTTTTTGTTTTGCTCATATTTTTAAAGATAATCATCTATTGCCATATTGAGTCAATTCTGGCTCCTATCAACCTTATGGAGCAGAGGAGAACTGCCCTGGAAGGGTTTCCAAGGCTGCAAATCTGTAGAGAAGCAGACTGCCACATCTTTGTCCCTTGGAGCAGCTGGTGGATTGAAATTGCTGACCTTCCAGTTAGCAGAGGATCAGTTAACACCAGAGCTCCTCATAACTGCCATAGCAAGGGTCAAAACTCTAAGTCTGAAATATAAATGTTTGAATCATTCCTATTATTTACTTGGGCCTATTTATTTAAAAAGGAAAACTTGTGGCACAAAGATTAACTGTGTGGTTGCTAATGAATAGGTTAGCAGTTCGAATCCACCAGCAGGACCATGGGAGACAAGACCTGGCCATCTGCTCCCATAAAGATCAGAGCAGATCTCCTCTGTCTTACCATGTCATTACGAGTTGGAACCAACTCAATGGCACACAACTGCAAGAACTACAACATTTATGAAGACATATTTAGATGCAACAAAAACAAATAATGCTAAATAATTGTTTCCAACAACTAGGATACAACTATTATCTTAGAATGGGCAGTCTGCATTGGGAGATCATTTTTGAAACAATAATGTTGACTAAGGAAGCTATCCAAGTCTGAAAAGCTAGCTTTCATAACTCAGAATCATCAACTTAGAGAGCACAAGAGTTAAAAGAGGCCTCATAGATTATCAAGTATTATCTCCTTTTTGTTTGCTAAATGTATTGGTATGTTGTGGTAGAAAAAGCATAGCATGGTGACTCAACAGATCTGGGGTTGGGGCTTCAAAAGTTCGTGGGAAGGTGAAATTTAAAAATAATGGAATTTTTTGAAGTACCCCTTTTTTTTCTGGTTCTATCACTTATCAACTCCTCATAAATAAACAACATATAAGGAAACCTACATTCTGTAGACTTAATTCTGACTTATAGCAAGTCCGTATATGTCAGAATAAACCTGTGCTTCACAGGGTTTTCAATAGCTGTGACCTTTTTAAAGCAGACCACCAATCCATTCTTCCTAGGTACCTCTGGGTAGACGCCAAATTCCAAACTTTCAGTAAACAGCCAAGAGTGTTAAGCATTTGCAGCACCCTGGGTCTCCTCAGTGTATACAATGTGAACAATACCTGCTCGGCCAGCATCATTAGCACGCCATGCATTGCTGTTGTCCTAGAACCAACCCCCAGCCCCCCACCCCCACCCACACCCACACTACATATTTGGAGTGAAGGCAGACCTCTTGCCTCAGCCAGCCTTAATTATTTTTCAGAAGGTAATAAATAGGGTAACTCTTCTTATGTTGTAGAAGAAAGTAAGTATGCCACAGACTTACTGTGTTAGCCTCAGTTTAGGGCTTCTGAGTGCCTGTCACTATGTTATGTTGTTGATGTGTGCCTTCAAGTCAATTCCGACTCATAACGACTCTGTCACAGAGCAGAACTGTCCCCTAAGGTTTTCTTGGCTACAGTCTTTATGGGAGCAGAACACACACAGGGTCCTTTTCCCAGAGAGCCCCTGGGTGGGTTCCAATAGGTCCACTGGTTACACGTGGACATGCGGATGGATATAGCAGCAATGGACTGAGTCAATTCATGTATCAGGTGACACTCGGTAATTCACTAAATATGTGCGTGCCTCAGAGAGCATACGTGTGGTTCACACATCAGTCCCCCTTTAGAAAAAGAAACGGCATACAACATTCTCTACTAACTAACGAAGCACTAAGCTTTTCAACTTGGCTGCTTTGCTCTGACCTCCCCAAGTAAGGGTCGGTGTGACTCCCTTCTCTTCTGAGGAAGGCAGAGATGAGAGTCGCTAAGGTAATGATCGGAACCACAACAAATATGTGCATTTGACCAAATCCTCAGAGCCAGCTGCTTCCTTAGCATCTCGGAGTCTGAGCAGATAATTTGCAGAAATTCCACAGGAAAAGGAGGCGCTTTAAAGGGTTCTGGAAGCATGATGAGGATGAAGGAATGAAGAGGCACAGCTGTGACAGCTGGGAGCAGAAACTGCCACTGATCTGTTTCCCTGCTTATCACAACACCATTAATCAATCCCAATCCCAGCGGGCCAGACAGCCTCACTCCACTTCTCAGAATCTCCTTGGAACCATGTCCCAAGGAGGAACTGCTGGAGGGACATCACGGAATTGGCTTTATTAAAATATTTAAATGGCTAAATTAAATAAGTGTGGGGACTGAAAAGCAAAGACAGAGAGCATTGTTAGCAGACCTTGCCTGAAATTTACTTCATAGGCGTTTGAATGAGATCGCTGACCACCCTTGAAACTTACGGTTGCCCAGTGACCTCTCCTACTTTTGCTTGCTCCTTACTTTTGGTAAACTGAACTTGACCACAGAGGGGGGAAAAACATGCATTTTCCAAGTTAATAATAGTACACACCAGGAAAATATTCTAAAATGTGTAATCCCTGAAGCACATTTCCTGCAATATCAGACCACACTTATCTTATGTCAACTGGGAAGGAGCACCGCTTTCTCCATAAATCCAGTGCTGCCAATGCAAAGACAGCATGCTGGCCATTAGTGCATAGGGATTTGCTAAGCTAGAACCCAAGCAGCAACACTGATAATAAAAACCACCAGTTACAATGCCAGCATTTCATTCTCTATGTAAAACAGAATAAAATGCTACCAGCCCAGCACCATCTCCATGATCACTCACTGGATGATATCTGTTGTCATCCATGGGTTTTCATTGACTAATTTTTTAAAGTATAGCCAGAGTGTTCCTTGGAAGCCAGGATGGCCAGATTTCATCTCTCATACTTCAGACATATTCTCAGGAGTGACCAGACCCTGGAGAACAATATCATGTTTGGTCAAGTGGAGGGTCGGAGGAAAGGAGAAAGACCCCCAACGCGATGGATTGGCATGGTGACAGCAGCAATGGGCTCAGACATTGTGAGGTTGGCCCAGGACCGGGCAGTGGTTTATTCTGTTGTGCGTAGGGGATGCACCTAACAACAACAAATTTCTATTTGTCTGGTAATCTAAGATTACCAGAACTTTCTTCCTAGTCTTTCTTAGTTTGGAAGTGCTACTGAAACCTGTCCATCATGGATGACCCTGCTGATATTTGATGTATCAGTAGCCTGGCTCCCAGCTTCACAGCAACACTCAAGTCATCATAGTACAACTAGTCGACAGACAAGTGATAAAATACAGTATTGTTAATTAACAGTGGCACTGTATGCCAGGCACTTAAAAAAAAAATCATCTCATTTGTTTTATACAATCACTCCATGAAGTATTATTACTAATTTTATGTTTGGATGTCATTTTTAAGTTTGTTTTTAAATGTAAGTTCCAAGTCCCCAAAATTTGTAATTTGAGTGAAAGTGCGAGCTCATAATTAAAATACAAAATCCTCTGGGGCTGAAAACATAAGAAATCTTATCTGACATTTGCTTGAGTTTGAACTAATCAGATAGTCTTTGGGTGATGCAAACAGTTACTCAGCTATACTCTGAAAGGTTGGTGTCCACCTTGGAAGAAAGGCCTGGCAATCAATTTCTAAAAAATCAGTCATTAAATGCCTATGGAGGAGGCACTGTTATGAAAATTTCTTGGACATATCTAAATACCTCGTGAGACTGAGTTTCTGTGCTCGAAGGCTAAGGACCATAGTCTTAGGGGCCAACTAGGTCAATTGGCATAACATAGTTCATAAAGATAATGTTCCATATTCTAATTTGGTGAGTAGCATCTGGAATTTTTAAAGCTTGCAAGTGGCCAGTTAAGATATAACTTGGTCTCTTCTCATCTGGAGCAAAAGAGAATGAAGGAAATCAGATTCAAGGAAGTAATTAGTCCAAAAGAGTAATCACAGCTTCCTCTAGCCTGAGACCAGAAGAACTAGATGGTGCCTAGCTGCTCCCTACTGACTGCTCCGACCAAGGACATATTAGAAGGTCCCATAAGAATAGGAGAAAAATGCAGACTAAAACTCAACTTCATAAAAAAGGCCACACTTACAAGACTGATAAAGACTGGAGGACCCCCATGACTATTGGCCTAAGATACTCTTTACCCTGGAACTAAAGTCACTCCCAGAGGTTACCTTTCAGCTTAAAAATAGATTGGCCTGTCAAATAAATAGTACCTATAAGGAAGGCACTCCTTTTAACAATCAACTATACGAGACTGAACAGGCAACATTTGCCCAAAAGCAAAGATGGGCAGGAAAACTAGGAAGATAACTACCGAAGACAAAGTAGAAATGAGGAACACACTGAAACGTAGTGGGGATAGCAACAAATGTCACAGAAAAATTTGTGTATAAATTGTTGAATGGGAAATTAATTTGCTATGTGAACTTTCACCTGAAACACAGTAAAATTTTGTATATTTTCAAAAACCCTATGGAGCACAGTTCTACTCTGACACACATGGGTTGCCATGAGTTGTAACTGATTTAATGGTGGTAATTGGTATACTTACTATATATATTTACACACACACACATGGAAAGGATTAATCTTCTGAGTATTTAATTTGTGTATATTTTACAAGCCCAACTTTTTTTGTCAAGTCCCGGCATTCTTCTTGTCTTCTATCTTTCTAGTCTTTCAGAGACCCTGCAACTTTTCACCTGTCTACGTAAGCATCTTTCCAATAGGTCTCCAGGGCCCCCAAATTTAGCATCCAGTTGAGTACAATATACTGATTTTTATAAGAGTGTTCCTTCACCAGCCTCAGAGAATTTCAGAACATTCTTCTGCCTACAAACATCCTTTTTAAACAAAGGTAAGAGTGCCTCTGGGAGATTTGGTAAGCCCTTGGGTCATTGTTAAGTGTCATTGTTAAGTGTCATTGTTAAGCCTTGTTGAGGTGTTGAAGTGTTCTACACATTTTAGAGAGTAGTCCCTTGTCTAATATGTCATTGTCCAACAGTTTTTCCCAGTCTGTGTGGGTTCTCTTACTACTCTTTCGGTGAAACCCTTTGAGGCACATACGTGTCTAATTTTTAGGAGATCCCAGTCATCTATTTTGACTTCTGCTGTTTGTGTGTTTCCAGTTGTTTGATAGTGTATCTATGCCATGTATCAGAGCCACTAAATTTGTCCCTAGTTTTTCCATGGATGATCTTCATAGTTCTAGGCTTTACATGTAGGTCTTTAATCCAGGTTGAATTTATGTTTGTATATGGTGTGAGATATGAGTCTTGTTTCATTTTTCTGCAAATGGACTTCTGGTTTTGCCAGCACCATTTGTTGAAGAGACTATCTCTTCTCCATTTCGTGCATTTTGACCCTTGGTCAAAGATCAACTGACTGCAGTTGGATGGATTTACTTCTGGGATCTCAATTCTGTTCCATTGATCTATTTATCTTTTATTGTACCAGTACCAGGCTGTTTTGACAACTGTGGCTGTGTAGTAGGTTTTCAGATTGGGAAGTGAAAGGCTTCCTACTTTCTACTTCTTTTTTTAATAATGGCTTGCTTATCTGGGTCTCTTTACTTTCCTTATAAAGTTAATGGATAGTTTTTCCATCTCTTTAAAGAATCATGTTGGAATCTGGATGGGAATTGCATTATATCTATAGATCACATTGGGTATATATAGTTGACATTTTCATAATGCTGTCTTCCTGTCAGAAGCATGTTACATTCTTCTATTTCAGCAAGTCTCTTTTGGTTTCTTGTAGTAATGGCTTGTAGTTTTCTTTGAATAGGTCTTTTGTTTCTCTAGTTAGATTTATTCCCAAGTATTTCATCTTTTGGGGGGCTTTTATAAATGATATTGTTTTCCTGATTTCCTTTTCAGAGCTCTCTTTATTAGAGGAATCCAACTAATTTTTTATATGTTGATCATGTATCCTGCCACTTTGTTGAATCTTTTAATGAGTTCCAATAATTTTCTTGCTGAGTCTTTGGGATTTTCTAACTATAAAATCCCTATCATCTGAAAATAAATCCTATCATCTGAAAATAGAGTTTAACTTTTTTGTAGCCAATTTGGAGGTCTTTAATTTCCCTTTCTTGCCTTATAGCTCTGGCTAAGACTTCCAGCATAATATTGAATTATTGTTAAGTGCTGTTGAATAGGTTCTGACTCATAGTGATTCGGTATAGGGTTTGCAAGGAGTGGGCTGGTGAGTTTGAACTGCTGACCTTGTGGGTCAAACTAACATTGCGGTCCAGTGCTTTATTATTGTACAATGCCACACCAGGACTGTAATATTGAATGTTGTTGTTGTTGTTTTGTGCCATGGAGTTGGTTCTGACTCCTAGCGACCCTATACAAGGTCTCCGAAGCTGTAAATCTTTACGGGAACAGAAAACCTCACTTTCTTTCACGGGACAACTGGGAGTTTTGAACTGCTGACCTTGAGGTTAGCAGCCCAATTTGTAACCACTACGCTACCAGAGCTCCTTTAATATTGAATAGGAATGATGATAAAGAGTATCCTTGTCTGGTTCCTGTTCATAAACAGAATACTTTCAGTTATGTCTTTGCCTGGTATTGCTATGAAGCTTATGCTAATTTCATAAAATATATTCAGGAGTTTTCCATCCGTTTCTATGTTCTGGAATAGTTTAAGTTGGATTGGTATCAGCTCTTCTCTGATTGTTTGGTAGAATTCATCAGTAAAACCATCTGGGCTTGGACTTTTTCTGCTGGGAGTTTTTAATGACCTGGTCTATTTCTTACTTTGTTATAGGTCTACTGAAGTTTTCTACATCATTCTGTGTTAGTTTATGTCGTTGTTGTTGTTGTTAGGGGACATTGAGTTGGTACCAACTCATAATACCCCTATGAACAACAAAGCCAAACACTGCTGGGTCTTGCACCAACCTCACAATTGTTTACTACACCTGAGCCTATCACTACCACCACTGTGCCAGTCCATCTCATTGTGGTCTTCCTCTTTTTCTCCAACCCTCCATTTTACCAAATATGATAGGTAACCTTCTTCAGTGACTGATCCCTCCTGATAATATGTCCAAAGTATGAAAGACAAGTCTGGTCATCCTGGATTCCAAGAAGCACTCTGACTGTATTTCTTCCAGCACATATCTGTTTGCTCTTTTGGTAGTCCATGGTACTTTTAGTATTCTCCTCCACCATAATTCAAATGCAACAATTCTTCTACCATCTTCTTTTATTCACTGTCCAACTTTCACATGCATATGAGGTTATTCAAAATACCATGGCTTGGATCCAGTACACCTTAGTCCTCAAACTGATATCTTTGCTCTTGAACATTTTAAAGAGGTCTTGTGCAGCAGATTTTCGTAATGCAATACATCATTTGATGTATTGACTTCTGCTTCCATGAGTTATGATGGTTGATCCAAGCAAAATGGAGTCTTTGGCAACTTCAATCTTTTCTGCTTTTATATAGATGTTGTTTACTGGGACAGTTTTCTTAACATTGATATACAACTCATGCTGAAGGCTGTGGTCTTTGATCTTCATCAATAAGTATTTTGAATCCTCTTTGCTTTCAGAAAGCAAGGTTGTCATCTGCGTATCGCAGGTTGTTAATGAATCTTCCTCCAATCCTGATGCCACATTTTTCTTCATATAATCCAGCTTCTCAGATTATTTGTTCAGCATACAGACTGAACAAGTATGGTGAGAGAATACAACCCTGGTGCACACCCTTCCTAATCTTACACAATTCAGTGTTCCCTTGTTCTGTTTAAACAACTGCCTTTTGGTATGTGTACAGGTACCTCATGAGTGCAAATAAGTCTTCCGAAATACTAGTTCTCCACAGTGTTGTCCATAGTTTATCATGATCCACACAACTGAAAGCCTTTACATAGTCAATGAGGCACAGGCAGACATCTTTCTGGTATTCTCTGCTTTCAGCCATGATCCATCAGACATCAGCAATGATATCCCTCATTCCACGTCCTCTTCTAAACCTGGCATGAACCGCTAGAAGTTCTCTGTCAATGTTTGGTTGCAGTCATTTGTGAACTTATCTTTAGCAAAATTTTACCTGCATCAGATATTTTACTTGTCCGATGATTTCTGCATCCATTGGGTTGCCTTTCTTTGGAATGGGCACAAATATGGATCTCTTCCAGCCAATTGGCCATGTAGTTGTCTTCCAAATTTCTTGACATAAATGAGTGAATGCCTCCAATACTGAAACAGTTTGTGAAAAGATTTCAATTTGTATCCCATCAATTCCCAGTTCCTTGTTCATTGCCAATACCTTCAATGCACCTTGGACTTCTTCCTACAGTATTATTGGCTCTCGATCATATGCTACCTCTTCAATCGGTGGAATAGCGACCATCTCTTTCTGGTACAGTGACTCTGTGTATTCCTTCCATTTTCTTTTGAGGTTTTCTACATCATTCAATATTTTGTCCATTGAATGCTTCAATATTGCAAGTCGAGGCTTGAATTTTTTCTTCAGTTCCGTCAGCTTGAAAAATGCCAAGCGTGTTTTTCCCTTTTGGTTTCTAATGCCAGGTCTTTATACATTTCATTATATTATTTGACTTTGCCTCCTAGAGCTGCCCTTCAATTTTTTCTGTTCAGCTTTATTACCTCCTCATTTCTTTTATTTGCTTTAGCATCTCTACACTGGAGAGCAAGTTTCAGACTCTCTTCTGACATCATTTTTTATCGTTTCTTTCTTGTCTTCTTAATGATCTTTTTATATTTTTTAATGTTTTATTGTCAATTATATGATAGTTTACATGGGAGATTAATGACCTTTCCTTTCTTCTTGTTTGATGTTCTTGATGTCATCCCACAATGCTTCTTGTCTGTGGTCTTTAGTGTCTAATGCATCAAATCTGTTCTTCATATGATCTCTAAATTCAGGTGGGATACATTGAAGGTCATATTTGGTTCTCGTGGGCTTGTTTTAATTTTCTTCAGCTTCAGCCTGCACTTGCATGTCAGCAATTGATGGTCTATTCCACAATCTGCCCCTGGTCTTGTTTTGGCTGATGACATAGAACTTTTCCACTGTCTCTTTCCATAGATGTAGTCAATTTGATTTCTGGTTTTCCATCTGGTGAGGTCCATGCACATAGTCATCTTTTATGTTGTTTAAAAAAGATATTTGCAATGAGGAAGTTATTGGTCTTCAGTCATGTGATCTTCAGCATCATTTACCAAGACAATATTTTCTATTTACTGATCCTTCCTCTTTGTTTCCAACCTTTGCATTTCAATCACCAGTAATTATCAATACATCTTGATGGCATGTTTAATCAGTTTCAGACTAAAGAAGCTGGCAGCATTCTTCAATTTCACCATCATTGACTGTAGTGGTTGGTGTGGACATTTGAATAATAGTGGTTATGACTAGGGAAGAACAGTGGTTAATTTAAGTAGGTATTAACTGGTCTTCCTTGTTAGTGTATGGATATTATCCTGTCACAGACAGTATTGTACTTCGAGACAGATCTTGGTATGTTCTTTTTGATGATGAATGTAACACCATTCCTCTTCAATTTGTTATTCTAGGCATAGTAAATCACGTGATTGTCAGATTCAAAATTACCAACACCAGTCCATTTCAGTTCACTAATGCCTAGGATGATGATGTTTAAGTGTTCCTTTTCGGTTTTAACAATTTTCCTAAATTCATACTGCATACAATCTGTATCCCTATTATTAATGGATGTTTACAGCTGTTTCTCTTCATTTTGAATTGTTCCCCATTCAGCATATGAAGGTCCCAAAAGGTTTATTCCAGTCACTTCACTGTCTACTTAGAGGAGGCAGCTCTTCCCTAGTCATATTTTGAGTGCTTTCCAACCTAACAGATATTTTTATTGTGTGCCTTCCACCTGCCACACTGTCCCAGGCCAAAGGAATACAGAGGTAAATAAGGAAGATCAGGTTCTGAACACTTTCTTGTTCTCTCGATGGGGAGAGATAATAAGTAAACAAAATCAAGACCTACCTAGATAAGTGCTCTGAAGAAAATGAACGTGGTGACCTGGGACAAAGTAAGTGCCGATGAGTGGGAAGGGGTCAGAAGAGGTCCTTCAAAGGCTTTCCACTGAGACCTCAAAAATGAGAGGGAAACGGTCACACACACATTCCGAGGTAAGCAAAGCAAGTGCAAAAAGCCAGACGCAGTTCTGAGTTTGGGGTGTGTGCGTAGAAAGCCAGTCCTGGATGGAGTTAGTGATGAGAGATGAGGCTGGAAAGTTGGTCAGGAGCCAGCAGGACATGGCAGCCCTGCAACACATTGTTAGAACTTCAGCTTTCACTGAATGGCAATGTAATAAAGCAAACTAAGAAAATCTAGACACATAATATTCATAGTGGACTGATCTGCTAATGCTACAGGCTTACAGATAAAATCATTGAGTATCAGGTTTGCTCTTGGAGTTTCTGAAAGACAGAACACCAAAGGGTAGTTGTTGTTGTTGTCAGGTGCCACCGAGTTGGAACCGACTCATAGAGACCCCATGCACAGCAAAACGAAACAATGTCCGATCCTGGGCCAACCTCACTACCACTGCCACACTTGATACCATCAATGATGCCACCTGGCTGATCCATCTTGTTGGTGGTCTTCCTCTTTTTCTCTGACCCTCCACCTTACCCAGCATGACATCCTTCTCCAGCGACTGTTCTCTCTGGACAATGTGTCCAAAGTAGGAAAGATGAAGCTTAGCCAGCTTGGCCTCCAAGGAACACTCTGGCTGTACTTCTTCCAAAACAGATATATTGGTTCTTTTGGCAGTCCATGGCACTTTCAATATTCTCCTCCAACACCACAACTCAGAGGCATCAATTCTTCTACGATCTTCCTTATTCACTGTCCAGCTTTCGCATCCATATGAGGCTATTGAAAATACCTTGGCCTGGATCAGGCGCACCCTAGTCCTCAAGCTGACATCTCTGCTCTTCAGTACTTTAAAAAGTTCCTGTGCAGCAGATTTGCCCAATGCAATACGTCGTCTGATCTCTTGACTGCTGCTTCTGCGAGTGTTGATAGTTGATCCAAGAAGAATGAAGTCCTTGACAACTTCAATCTCTTCTCCATTGATAAGAATGCTGTTTATTGGTCCAGTGGTGAGAACTTTTGTTTTCTTAACATTGAGATGTAATCCATATCAAAGGCTGTGCTCTTGTGATCTTCATAAGTATATGTTTCAAGTCCTCTTCACTTTCAGCAAGCAAGGTTGTATCATCATCATATCGCAGGTTGTATCATCAGCATATCGCAGGGTAGTAGAGCTTACAAAGCTGTCTTCATCTGAAAGAGAAAATTTTCTTGGGATGACCAGTTTAGTTCTGACACTTGATTCTATGATACATGTTTCCCTAGGACTTCATATATAGGACCTTGAGGAATAGGATGGTCTGTTTTCTAAAAGCAGTTTTACAGCAAATCAGAAATGTTTTTCATGTAGCTGCCCCTGGTCACTGCAAGGTGGCAGCTGAAATATAATGCAGAGTTGCAATTTTGTGGGGTCTGCACTGATTCATTGGTACCCATATCTGTCATCTTGTGGTCAAATATGATTCAAAAATTTTTAGAGCAATTCTTCATTATCAATTGCACAGACATTGACCATAGGCAAAGTGCTAAACAAAATTTAAGGCTCCCCCTGACCAATTATTTGCTAATATTAATTATTTCTGAACTGACCACAAGATAGCTCTGAACTAGCACTTTACTTCTGGGTTTCCATATATCTACTTATCCAATCCTGCATAGTTAAGCAGTTCCCAAGAGTAATGACTTGGATAGTAGTCCATTGGGGGAAAAGGAAGTCTCTCAATCCAGTGCTGATGGTCTGTCTTACTAATTTAGAGAGGGTAGATAAATTAGAATTCCTTTTTCAAATACAGCTTCCAGAGCAATTAGCATTTCATGGACATTCCAGATATTTCTGGAAAGGAATTGAATTTCCAATGGAATTAAGCATAGCCATCAATCAAAACGTTCAATTTCTAAACAGCAGAGTTTTCACCCTGGCAGTCAACCTTGACTACACAGTGGAATCACCTGGGTCATTTTAAGAACTACCTATGTCTGGGTCCCACACCCAGAGCATCTAACTTAATTGGTTTCAGGTGTGACCAGTGGGGTTTTTGTTTTGTTTTGTTTTTTTAAGTTCCCATTTCTTAAGCACAGCCACGGGAGAGAAACACTGACTTCTGAAAATGTTTGTGTCTTCTGCTATGACCCAGAACTTCCTCGATTTAGTATATAGCCTCAGGAAATAAGAGCCATGAAGTCAGTAGATATATGCACACCCATGTTTATCACAGCAGTATTCACAACAACATAAAGATGGAGACAGCCTAAATGCCCGTCAAAGGAAGAATAGGTAAACAAACTTCGGTACATACACACAATGGAATACTATGCAATGTTGAAGAATAACATTGAATCTGTGAAACGCCGCCAAACATGGATGAACCTGGAGGATATTATGCTGATTGAAATGAGTCCATCACAAAAGGGCAAATATTGACTGAGACCACTATTATAAAAAGTCAAGAAAATATTTTCATGCTAAAAGAAACATTTTTTGTTGGTTACCAGGAGAGGGAGGGTTGGGTGAATAATTCACTGGCTATCATAAACCCTGTACAGGGTCACTATGAGTCATAATCAACTTGATTGCACTTAACAACAACAAGAGAGGGTAGAACTGTTAACTTGGGTGATGGAGAGGACAATATATACAAGAAAAGGGAGGTTAGCAGAAGAATGATGAAGGCAGAGGAAGACACAGGGAGGAGTGCAAAAGTCAAAGGAAATAGAGGTAAATACTGTTGTAAACATGTGATAAATGGATAGATATACAGGCTGAATAGGCATGGGAGGAAGTATGGGAGTATACCCACAAATATGAACAGATTAGACAGAGGATATATATACATCGGAATTTACCTCTTCTGCAAACATATCCATGAATTTGTTGCTAAGTGCACTGAGTCAGGTCCAACTCATAAGGACCCTGTATAGGGTTTCTGAGGAGCAGCTAGTGAGTTTGAACCTCCAACCTTGCAGTTTATACCAAGCTTGCAGTCCAGTGCTTATCCTACATGCCACACCAGAATTCCTTTTGTCACACAGGGGTCAAAATTATAAAAACTTCTTAAACATTACCAAAAACCTTGAAGGAATGAGTTGCTGGGCCTGGGGCCTTAGGACCTGAGTCTCAAGGGGACACCAGGACCAACTGGCATAATATAGTCCACAAAGAAAGATAATGCTTTACATGCTAGTTTTGTGAGTAGCATCTGGGATCTTAAAAGCTCATGAGTGGCCAACTATTGGTCTCTCCCTGTGTAGAGTAAAGATGATTGATGAAAATTGAAGACGCTTGGAAACAAATAGTCCAACTGACTAACGGAACATGTGAACATCAGTCTCCATGACCCTGAGACCAAAAGAACTAGATGGTGCCTGGCTACCACTATCAACTCTTCTGAAAAGAATCACATTAGATGGTCCTTGATAGAGTGGAGTAAAATGCAGAACAAAATTCAAAATCATAAAAAAGATGAAACTCACTGGTCAGAAAGAGACTGGAGGAGCCCGAGACTACGAATGGTCCCCATCACCATCCAGGAACTGAACTCACCCTTGTGACATAATTTCGGCCAAGTGGTAAGTAGGTGTATACAGAGAACAACAACACTAGTAAGATATGCTCACTAAGAATGGTCAACCATTCCAGATCAAAAGGGAAGCATTTACCTAAGACAAAATCCAGAAAGGTTGGGAAAGAAGGTGGAATGGAAACAAGAATCACAGGGAGAAAGTGGGATAACTGATGTTACATGGAAGGGACTGCAAATCATTGAAATAAAAAAATAGTATGATTTGCTTAATATAAAACTGACGACCTGCTCTGTAAACCTTCACTCATTTCACAACAAAAAGTAAAAAAAAAAACCGCACAAGAGTGTGTCCCTGTTACATTTAGGAATAATACTTATTGAATAACATTCTTCCAGAGAGCAACCCACAAATCAGAAAGAACTCCTTGGGGTGAAATCAGACAGGATCTGTCTAAGGAGGGCAAGTTGTGAAATGGTACCCCCTTATAGGTGAAAGAATTGCAAAGCCTTTTGGAGACAAGCATTTTGAGATTCTGTACTTGAATATGAACCCTGGTAGCGTAGTGGACACAAATTGGGCTGTTAAACACCAGGTAAGCAGTTCGAATCCACCATTCACTCTGAGGAAGAAATATGGCGTTTTCTGCTCCCATGAAGTTTGATAGTCTCAGAAACCCTATACAGAGTCACCCTGAGTCAGAACCAACTTGATGGCACACTGCAGCAGCAGCAATCTTAACAGAAGTCTTTCTGGGTGGATCTGAACCACCAGTCTGTAGCTTAGTAGTCAGGAACAAACTGTGCTAACCAGGGACAATTTTAAAGGACCAGATAATCAAAAGGAGCTCTGGTAGCGCAGTGGTTACGAATTGGGCTGTGAACTGCAAGGTCAGCAGTTCGAAACTACCAGCTGTTCCACAGGAGAAAGATGAAGCTTTCTGCTCCCGTAAAGATTTATAGCCTCGGAAACCCTGTACAGGGTCGTTATGAGTAGGAACTGACTCCACAGCATATAACAACAACAACAACAAAAACAAGATAACCAAAAACAACCAAACTCACTGCCATGGAGCTGAGTCTGACTCATAGTGGCCCTATATAGGGTTTCCATGGGAACAGAAAGCCTCATCTTGCTTCCACAGAGCAACTGTGGTAGGTTTAAACTGCCAACCTTGCAAGGTCCAGCAGTCCAGGGCCACCAGAGATCCTTAGTATATATTTTCAGCTTTGTGTGCCATGTAGTCTCTGTAAATCTACTCAACTCTGCCACTGCAGCACAAAAGCACTATACCCCTTCCAAGACTAAGACTCAACGGAAATGCACGCTCTGATTGGTGACCACACACATCACCGATGGGGGGAAATGGGGTAAAAGCAGCAATGAAGCGGCAAGGTAAGCCCTACAATGTTCAGTGGACTTCTGTGGACCCAGTTGGGGACCTGGTTGGCAAGCAGTGTGAGGAGACCTGGGAACTCGTGGGCTCAGAGTCAGTGGCGTGGTCACAGAGGAGAGTGGAGCTACCGGCTGACAGGAAGAGAGGGCATGTGCACAGGAGAGCCCATACTTGCAGATGATACCCATGTGACCTGGACCGGATGACTGGATGATCGGAGCTCAACCAGGAGAGGAAAGAAGAGGGGAAAAAAAAAAAA
>NW_006408527.1:23789688-23794726 GCF_000296735.1 Chrysochloris asiatica | reverse complement strand
GTCAGAACCCAAGGAACTTTGTTTCATTAATAAATATTTTAGCTTTTTAATGACAAAAAAAAAGCACTATAGACAATACGTAAGCACGAATGTATTCCAATAAAACTTTACTCATGGACACCAAAATTTGAATTTCACATGACTTTCTTTTTATTTTCCCAATGATTTAGAAGTGTAAATATATACATATTCTTAGCTTACGGGCTGTGCAAAACAGGAGGTAGGCCAGATTTGGTCTATATTTGGTCTATATGGTTGTTTGCTAATCCCTGCTCCCAGAGAACATATTAAGAAATAAATATAGGAATGAAAGTATAGAACAAGAACTGTTAATAAACATAGTGGTAGAAGAAAGGTGAGCTCGCTTCTACTTCTTGTCAAGTGTGTAGAATTGGCTAATAGAGCCTATTTAATTCATCACATGGTTAATTCTTGCCCTCATAAGAAATGTAAACTGATATGATGTTGATTTCTCAAACCACAAGTGTACTTTGGATTTTCAGGGTGTTTCACAATAGATGCTCTCTCATCTTTTGGCTCTTTTCTTACTAGAGAAATTACAGGCTACGAGACATGTGTTGTATGTCAGGACAAGGATGGATCTAACAAGAACTTAATAACTCAATCACAAAACTCATGGCTGCCTGTGTGGAGGCTGCTTTTACTGTTTTTTGAGTCATAAAAATACCCGCTCGGTGTTCCCAAGTGAATGGTTTATAGACATTGATTTATACAAACACAGGTCTATTAAATACAAGCCCAAAAGATTTGGGGGGCAAATTAGACACATGAAAACTGGAGATGAAAGGTGAAGTGCATTTCACACTACAGGGCAAAAGAAAGGAATTTCTCTACGGGAGATGCTGGACGGATCTGGGGTCACTGACAGGTATTTTTAGTCAAAAGCAGGGGTGTGTATGAGGGGAGAGAGGTGGTGGGAACTGAAATGCTTCCTTGCTGCATCAGCGAATCTTTCTTTACTACTTAATTTACCTGTTATTCATCACACACCACACTCAGTGATGGAAGTAGTAAAATGCTAAATCAAATCCTTCTGGTGAATTTTCCAAAAAACAAAAATTACTGAAGATCTAAGAGAAGAGAGAGATCTGCTTTTGGTGGAAAAAGAGAAAGAAAGGAAAAACATTTGGAGATAGTTTTTTCTCATCTTTGGTGAAGAAGATAAACTACAGAGACAAAGGTAAGGAGCCGTGGGAGGGGAAAGACTGGCTCAGTTGGCATTTGTGTGAAGAAGGTTTCTGTTCCTCTGGGAAGCAGGGACCCCTGATGGCACAAGAATTAAGCACTCGACTACTAGCTGAAACGGCTTGGCAGTTTGAACCCACCCAGCACCTCGGTGGGAGGAAAGATCAGGTAATCTGCTCCCGTAAAGATTACAATCTAGAAATCCCAGGGTGCAGTTCTGCTCTGTCACATGTGAGCACTATGAGAAGTGATTCAATGGCACCCCCAAACAATGACCCCTTTGGGAATTTGCAGCGGTGGCCCTTGGGTACAGGACACAACTACTCCTCTTCCCCAGAGTCTCACAAGCAGCCAATAAGCTCTGCCACTGTGGTATCGTAAATGTGTTTTATGTGTCAGTGTTGCTCGCTGCAGCCTCATCTTCCCCAGGCTGCTGCCATCCCCTAATAGTCAGGAACAAAGACCAATGTCCAACCAGAACCACAGGCGCAATTACCAATCTGACCCTCACCTTTCTGATGGGCTTCACTTTCAAAAGCTTGCCCAATCCTATCGTTTGGACCAAGAGCCCATTTTTGTACCAACATTGATGCTTTTTTCCCCTGGTCTCATGGGGAATTTTCCAATTACACACACAAAAATAAAGCCCACAAACCTGACAGCAAGGGACAAAGGGCCCAGAACTATGGCTGCAACATCAGAAGCTGCTTCTCATTAAAGTCAAGATTTAGTGCAAAAGTTTAAACTGAGAATTGGCCAGAGAAGGCAGTGCTCGGAGCTCTGGTCTGCTTCTTTCCACCTGATAAAAGGCAAGCCTTGGGCCCCATCTGAGGAGGACCAAGCGCCCTTTCTGACTCAGCACCTATTTCTCACCTCTCGTGTCCACCTGTCACGCTGCCACCATCAGGAGGGCTGCCCACCTCTCAGGGTCCACTCTCCTCTCTGCACTTAAGAGTAGGGTTCCATGTCACTGTCTATAAGCACAGCTGGGCTCGACATCTCCTTAGCTGGACGGTAGCTCAGATTTCCCCCATGATCCCATTCTCGGTCGTTTCAATTTCCCCAGCCCTGTTGACTTTTTAAAAGTAGTTTTTTTTACCTTCATATGACTTCATATCAGGATAAGCACTGCACTGTTAACCAAAAGTCGACAATTCAAACCCTATACAAGTTCATCGCTGTGCATCGGAACTGACTCAATACATTTAACAACATAGCAATACAAGTGGCTCCGTGGGGGAAAACAGCTGGCAATCTGCTCCCTTAAATAAAACCCTATTTATTTACCCTATTACAGCTAGAAAGCCCCAGTTTTGTCACATGGAGTTGCTATGAATTGAAAATTGACTCAACAGTACCCAACAACACCAACAACATGACTTTATATAAATAAGTGAACTAGTCAGAGAAAATCCTCTGCTAGATCACATGACTATGATTCTGAAAATGTGATCACTGTACGTGTATACCTTTTACTCTATTGAGCACATACTGTGTGACCCCAAAAGTGGCTCTGTAGGATAAGTACTGGACTGCGAAACACAAGATTGGCAGTTCGAGCCCACCACCACTCTGAGGAGAAAGCTGAGGCTTTCTGCTCCTGTAAAGATTAACAGTCTTGGAAACCCTATGCGGGGTTGCTCTGCATTGGAACCAACTCAACAGCACTTAACAACAACAGCTGTGTGATCAGGCACTCTTTTAGATGTGAAGGTCACAACCCAGGTGAGAAGACAATTAAATAAGAACACAAATCATGCTCCACCATCCAGCAGCAGGAAAACAGAAGTCAGTTGAGATCAAGCCAACTGCAGGTTAGGGTCCCCCATGTGTCTCAGAGTAGAATTCTGCTACATAGGATTCTCAGTACCTGATTTCTTTGGAAGCAGATCAACAGGCCTTTTGGGGGTGGGGCAGCCAGGGGGAGGCATCTCTGAGTGGACTCAAACCTCCAACCTTTACGTTAGCAAAGCAGCCAAGCATGTTAACAATTTACACCACTCAGAGACTCCCAAGAGCAGGAGATCTTCAATTCCATTGTTTTTCTTCCTTCAGTCTGTGGAACAAGATTTTTAAAGTACTAGCTAGATTTTGGGGGTGAATATAGAAATTAATAAAAATTTCTTATTTTTATGAGGATTGTCCTCGAAAAGTAATTTCCTAATAAGAAAAATGTGATTAGAAAGAAACTTAGAGTTTAAAAGTGGAACATAATATATGTGAAAAATAAGGACTCAAGCTTTTTTTTAACAGATTGGCTTTGAAAAAAGGTACACCTGTGTTCCAACAGTGCCTCTTCCCCTTGCTAGCTCTGTGACTTAAGACAAGCTACTTAGTCTTTGTCTTGGTTTCCTCATCTGCAAATTGTCAATAACAACATCTTCCACAGATGGCTGGAGTAAAGATTAAATGAGACAATACAGTGATCTCTGACTTCTGTCTCTATAATTACTTTTATTAGTGAGGCATTGTCATTATGTCTGTTGAAATGCCACTCAATAGTTCTGTGGGGAAAATATAAATATAGGTTGTTGTTGTTATGTGCCGTGGAGTCGGTTCCGACTCATAACTACCCTGTACAGGGTTTCCGAGGCTGTAAATCTTTACAGGAGCAGAACGCCTCATCTTTCTCCTGCGGAACAGCTGGTAGTTTCGAACTGCTGACCTTGCGGTTCGCAGCCCCATTCATAACCACTACGCTACCAGATATATATATATATATATATATATATGTGTGTGTGTGTGTGTGTGTGTGTGTGTGTGTGTGTAAACACATTAAAAGTAAACAATAAACAGTTATCTGACTTCCATTCTAGGCTGCACTATCTGCTGATCACCTCAAGAATAAAAACTGCCAGAAATTCCCCACTAGCTTTGAATATCTCTGGGCATCTCAGAATGAATGTCTCAATCTATTTTTTCACCTGGAAAAAAATGTGAATTTATCTCAGTAGCTTCAATCAAGAGCAGCTCCCAAATGTACATGGAAGCCAAGAATAGAGTTCAGGCTCAAAGAGCACTCAGAGAAAATGACTCAGAAAACCCCATGAGTCTCGTGTGTACACATTACATTCCATGTTCATCAAATATAGTAACTGCATTATTGTTTCTGTTGGTCTCTAGATATTTTAAAGAAATGGATATAAAATGTCATGAGAGAACTTTTTGAGAGTGCTTACAGATTTCTTTGCACAATATTAAGAACAACAACAGCAAAAAAAATAGATGTTTTTATTCAGCCCAACCACCCCACTTCCCCCTCCCCCACAGCCCTTTTTGTTTTCTTCCTCTTTAGTTCATTTTGAAGTCAGGACTTGAAGTCCAAAGGCTGAGTGGTTTACCATATTCCTGTGAAACACTGCCATCTATTGGTCAATTGAGCACTACAGTGAATGACCAGCATTTCCTTTGTCCGTCAGAGTCTAGGTTTTATTTAACAAACGTGGGAGCTACCTTTCAACACTGACTAAAGCGTCAACAAGGAGCCCTGGTGTTGTGGGTTAGGCATCAGGATGCTAACCGCAAGGTCCACAGTTCAAAGCCACCAGGTACTTCTCTAGTCGTAAACAGCTACAGTCCTGGAAACTTTTATGTTAATGAGTTGGAATTAAGGCAGTGGGTTTTGCTTGTTCATTTGTTTTCATTGTCACTACTCACTGAAAGCATGGAGCTCTGATACTGAAGTGGTTACAAATTGGGCTGCAAACCGCAAGGTCAGCAGTTCGAAACTACCAGCTGCTCTGCGGGAGAAAGATGAGACTTCCTGCACCCGTAAAGATTTACAGCCTCGGAAACCCTGTGCAGGGTCACTATGAGTCAGAACCAACTCCAC
>NW_006408527.1:23786612-23787596 GCF_000296735.1 Chrysochloris asiatica | reverse complement strand
GCCCCATTTTAGGTATTCCAATCAGTCATCGGCAGAAGACGGACTTACAAGCCTTCTAGAGTAGTGTTTCTGACTATTCCTTTCTCTCCCTCTCCAGTGTCTACTCTGAGCTGCCTGGTCCGGGAAGCATTGCCCTCGCACTCTAGTCATTGCCTTTTAACAGCTAAAACACATTATGTAGTAAGTGAGGCTTCAAAATCAAGACTATACTTTCCCAAAGACTGATAGCCCTGCCATCTTGAAAACTGTCTTCTTTCCAATTGCCATCAAGTCAACTCTGACTCACAGTGACCATGTATGTATCAGAGTACAGCTGTATGCCACAGGGTTTTCAATGACAGTTTTTCAGAAGGAAATCACAAGGTCTTAATTCTGAGGTACCTGTGAGTAGATTCAAGCCTCCACTTTCTGGTTAGCAGCTGAGTGCAGTTAAACACTTGTACCACCCAGAGACTTTACTATCGTCTTTGCAACAACAAATATCTGGCACATAACGATTCAATAAATATCCATGATTGAATGAATGCATAATTAAAATGAATGCATCATCTGGCAGAAGCTGCCAGTGTTTGCCAATGTTTTCTTCCTGGGCACACGGATAGACTGCATTGCCATCTCCCTTGCATTTAGATATAGCCATGGGATTGCATTCTGGCCATTGGAAGCATCTCTTCCAGGCCTGACCTACTAAAATTTCCTGCATGGGATTCTCATTCCCTTTCTCCATTTGCCTGATGAAGACTCCAAGAACCTAGAAAAGGGTGGACCCATAAGGTGAAAGGAATTCTCCTGCTCTGTCACCCCATATGGAACTGTGACATGCATAGTTTTACTGTGAAAAGACATTCAATGTGAGGGTTGGCTTTTCATAGCAGCCAACCCACCCAGACTAAGAAAAGTCTTTATTATGAACATTGTTTTCATTGTACAGGAATGTTCCTACCTATGTCGCCATTTTAACTTAAAGCCCTGCTCAATTAAACA
>NW_006408527.1:23721739-23786033 GCF_000296735.1 Chrysochloris asiatica | reverse complement strand
CTCCTTACATGTATTATTAAGTGGCATTTGTTGTATTCCTCACAATGTGTCTGCATCATCATTGTTTCCATTCTGGCTGTTCTCATTTCATCGATCGTTCTTACCTCCCCTTACTTTCTTATCTTTGCTTTAGGTTGAATGTTGACCATTCGATCTCATATGGTTGGTTTTTCTTTTTTGTTTAAAGAGCACGGACTCTCAGGTGATTCTGTTCATTGCATAAGCGAATCTGCTATTTCACAGAAAGGTGACCTCTGGAAGTGGTTTCAGTTCCAGGGAGTCCTCTGGTGTCTACCAATCCAATAAGTCTGATCTTTTTAAAGCATTTGAGTTTTGTTCTATGTTTTCCTCCAGTTCTATTCAGGACTACCTATTGTGTTTGCTGGTCAGAGCAGTCAATAGTGGTAGCTGAGCACCATCTGGTTCTGGTGTCTGTTTCATGTAGGCTATTAGTATTTAAGTCATTTCTTCTTCCTTTTTTGCTCCAGACAAGTAGAGGCCAATTGCTATTATCTTAGATGGCTGTTGACAAGCTTTTAAGACCCAGATGTTACTCTCCAGGCTGAGATGTAGAACATAAACTATATAAATTATATTGTGCCAAGCCATCCCCCAATACTATGGCCCTAAGACTTCACACCCAGTAAAGCAATCCTGTGGGTGTTTGGTTATGTCTAGGACTCGAAGGCACTTAACAACACCAATAAAACAAAAAAGGATGTATCGGTAACTGTTCTCCTATGTGCTTTATTATATATATGAATATGTTGTTGTTGTTAAGTGCTGTTGAATGAAATCTGACTCATAGCAACTGTGTGTAGGGTTTCCGAGGCTTTAAATCTTCCTGGTAGCAGAAAGCATCATCTTTTCCCATGGAGCAGCTGGAGGGCTGGAACCATGCACCTTGTGGTTTGCATATAATAAGGAGCCATAGTGTGCCCACATATGAATATATACATATTCACATGCAGTATAGACATTTATGTGCACACAGAAACCTTCCTGTGGATATATATGGGTTCCTGATATGTCGCTGTAGGATCAGCACTGGACTGCAAACCACAAAGATGGGCAATTCAAAACCAGTAGCCATTCCTAGGAAACCCTATACAGGGTCACTGAGTTGGGACTGACTCAATGGCACTTAATGACAACATTACAAGCCCTGGTGTGATACTGTCATATAAACACTGGACTATTAACCACAAGGTTGGCAGTTCAAAACCAGCCACTCCGCAGAAACGCTATATAGGGTCTCAATAAGTCAGAACTGAGTCCACAGCACTTAATAACAATATGCTAGACGCATATTTATCTACCTATGCAATCATGTATATTTTTGTTGATTAGAATTACGTTTATAATTAATTCATACTATCATTGCAAAGTCTATAAACCCAGAGGAAATGTAAACATAAATGGAGTTTGTCCTTTTCTTGAGTTTATATGAAAACTAAGTTAGCCTAAAGAGGGAAGAATTTTCCCCAAAATGAATTAAAATGCTATGTTTCCATCAGTGTTCGTATTGCCTATAAAAAAAAAAAAATGCACTGCTTCATGAAACAAAGTTAAATCTGCTCTCCAACACATCTATTTTTAAAATTCCTAGCGTCTGACTCTGACTCAGCTGTAAGTCCTCTGGTGACACACCAGCCCACAGAGAGGAGACGGGGCAGGGAGAAGGGGAGCACAGAGCACAATGGAAAATGTGTTCGTACTGCTATGAGCACCCCATTACCTAACACAGAGCACGTGCCACATGATTAAGGAAATACCAGGGACACACAGTGGGATGGGTCTCTTGTGTGTGTGCAATGTACTTACAATTAAAGTCACTTTGACTCTTTAGCACATATATGTATGTAACTGTTGTTGTTGTTGTTAAGTGCCGTCGAGTCGGTTCCGACCCATAGCGACCCTGTACAGGGTTTCCGAGGGTGTAAATCTTTACGGGAGTAGAAAGCCTCATCTTTCTCCCGCGGAGCAGCTGGTAGTTTCGAACTGCTGACCTTAAGGTTCGCAGCCCGATTCGTAACCACTACACTACCAGAGCTCCTTATGTATGTAACTAGCCTCTCTGAAATTGCCCACTGACCTTTCCAGTACATTCAAAGGAAGCTACTGGTTGCTTGCTTTCTTTATTTCTTTCTTATTTTTTAACTCCCCTTCATTTCGAATTGTTCTAACAAAGAAATATGTAATAATCAATATGAGTCACCCAATACAGTGCTATTATCTTCTGATTTTTTTTCTTTCTCATCTATTGGGGGCTTCTAGAGGCCTTCTGGGGTTGGATTACAATGAGTAAAGCACAGGGCAAAAGAGGCAGGAAAAATCATGGAAGAATGCATAGGTTTATGCAATTCAAATACAAGGTCACTTTTTAAATTTGATAAATTTAGTTTTAACATTTATCTGGAATATTAGACAATTGAGAATAGTTGGAAAATTCTGACAGAAAAGAATAAGGAAAAAGAACTGGCCTTACTAGATATAAAAATCCATTTAAAGACACATGATTGGAGCAATGTAGTAATGACAGAATAGTAAATAAATAAGTTAGTGGGATTTTAAA
This sequence comes from Chrysochloris asiatica, assembly GCF_000296735.1. Lineage (NCBI taxonomy): Eukaryota > Metazoa > Chordata > Mammalia > Afrosoricida > Chrysochloridae > Chrysochloris > Chrysochloris asiatica. The sequence continues at coordinate 23,783,458 of NW_006408527.1, read as the reverse complement.
AAGTGGAAATAGAATGGAACTTTGAATATCTAACATATTAGGATTTTATATTTATTTTTAAACCACTGGGGAAGGAATGGTGTGCATGGCAAATAGTATTTTTTAAAGACTGAATATTTGGGGGAATCCCCCTTACCTGTTATTATACAGCAAAAGATTAAGGAATTTTAAATGAGAAATTAAAAAAAAAGAACTAAAAATATATATAACAGTAACTATTTGCAACTGTGAGGGTGAAAAAGGATTTTCTGGGCATAAAAGTGATAGAGACAATAGAATAAAATATTGATCAATTTGACCCCAATTTCAATTTATTGGATTTCAAAAGAATAATAAACAAAATTAAAGCAAATTGAAAAATCTTTTGTAATATGTAGGACAAGAGCTTACTATTCCTATAAATCCATAGAAACCAACTAAAAACTAAGCCCAAACAAATTTTAAAGTCCACTGATGTCTCAATAGAAAAAAAGATTTAAAAGTATAAGTAATTTCTTCCCAGGAGAAGAGATGTTGATGCTAAAGTACCACTGAGCCGGTTCCAACTCATATTGACCCTGTATAGGGTTTCCTAGGAGCAGCTGCTGAGTTTGAACCACCGACCTTGCAGCTCAAACCGACCTTGTGGTCCAGTGCTTATCCTACAGCACCACATCAAGAACCCAAAAGGAGAGCTATAAATGGTTAATTAACACATGGAGGAAAAAACTCAACTTCACTAGTAACAGAAACAATACATTAAACCAAAAGCAAGATTTTTCACCTATCAAATGGCCAAGTTTTTTTTTAAATGATCGTAATATTCAGTGTTAGCCAGGCTATCCTGAGAATGATACTTTCCTATACTGCTGACAAAAACATAAATTTCTCAATATGTATTCAATTCTTTTACACATTCCATACATACCCTTGGATACTCTAACCCCATTTCTATGAATACCTACCTTAAGGAATTAATTGGAACTCAAGTATTTATGTACCAAAATGCTCACTGAAACATTATCTGTAATAGTAAGAAACCAAAAATAATTTCTCTGAAGATGGAAACCAAATAAATTATGCAATCACTTAAACTGGTTTAAGAAACAATATTAAATGACATGATATTAAATGCTGATAATATATTTAAAATTTTAAAGTAGAGTACATGTTCTATGTATCTGTATAAACCTCAGGGCCATCTAGTGGATTCTGACTCATAGCAGCCTTATAGAGGGTTTCCAAAGCTGTGAATTTTGCTGAGTAAGACATAAGGATCCTGCCTAGAAGAAAGCTTCACCGCTCTCTCACAGCGACTTGTATGTTTGAACTGCCGACCTTTGTGGTTATCCATTCGGTGTTGGGTGCTTATGCTGATCTTTTTACTTTTTTTATTCTAAAATGTCAACAGTCAATATTCAATCATTAAAAAGAAAAAGACACATTTTTAGCAGTGTCTGTGTAGTTATTGTCCCTCAGCATCAAGGTGCAATGCCCTCTAATATATTTGAGAAATTGAGGTCCAACTTCTTATGGATTCTTTTTCAGATGATTTTCATCTAGAATTATCTGGGGCAAATTTTCAGAAAGAATTGTTTTAATGGACAAAAATATATAAGTCAATCTTTCAGGAAGTAAAGGTATTTAACAATTTTTTAAATAATTTGTCATATTTGAAAAAGGCAATTTTATGACTTAGCTGTGCCAGACCATGGTTTGGATCAAGCACAACTAAGTCATAAAAGTGACATTTTTGGGTACATGTTGTTAAGTGCCATCCAGTCGTTTCTGACTCATAGTGACCCTATAAAGGATTTCCTACGATCAGCTGGTAGGTTTGAGGCGCCGACCTTGCTGTTAACAGTCCAGTACTTATCCTCATCCAAGTGCTTAATACGTGCAATTGAAGGCAATTCCTTCCTTGCAGTTGCTCCGACCAAACACAGTAGTCATCCTGGATTACTCACTGTCCAGTCTGAACCATCCGCAAAAGTGATAGATGCGGCCTGTAAAATGTTCTTCTGTTCACCACCGCCCTCCCACCCACCATCACGCTCACCTGGATTTCTGCAGCAGCTTCCTGACTGGCCTTCCTGCCTCTCTGTTTGCCGCCCCTTCCCACCCTACCCTGCCTCACTCCCAACCCCTCCATCCCACCCCCATCCCCATGACGGAGAGACCCTCTTGAAGCTTTGTTGTTCTTGTGATTAAGTGCCATCCAGTCGGTTCCGACCCATAGAGACCCTGTACAGGGTTTCTGAGGAGTGGCTGGTGAGCTTGAACCACCCACCTTGCAGTTCAAACCGACTTTCCAATCCAGCATATTACTTAATTACTGCTCTGCTCATATCCCTTCAATGACACCCATGGCCCCCAGAAAACCCACACAAAAACCAAAGCCACTGCCATTGAGAGGATTCTGACTGACAGAGACCCCACATAGGGTTTCTGAGACTGTAAATATTAGGAAGCAGATTAGAAATATTAGAAAGTCTTCACCTTTCTCCTGCAGAGTAGCTGGTGGGTTTGAACTGTTGACCTTCCTTTAGCAGTCTAGTGCTTATCCCACAGAGCCACCAGGGTACAGTCAAATCCTGGCCATGACGCCCCACTAATCTGCTGCCCCTCATACTCTGAAGCTCTTTCTACTGCTCCCTCCCTTACTCCCTCTGCCCCATTCCCCTAGCTGGTCCCTCAGCCTAGAGTCACTTATTCAGTGACACCTTCCCAGGCCACCCTATTTAAAACGATAGCACTCTCGCTCTCTCTAATTCCCTTTACTTTGCTCTACTTTTTCCTGACTATTTCCATATTATTTACACCCCTTCTGGTAGTGTAGTGGTTATGAATCGCGCTGCGAACCTTAAAGTCAGCAGTTCGAAAGTACCAGCTCTTCCACTGGAGAAAGATGAGACTTTCTGCTCCCATAAAGATTTACAGCCTCAGAGGGTCGCTATGAGTCGGAACCGACTCCACGGCACACAACCACCACAACCAACATACTATATGGAGTCCTGGTGTGGCACTGTGGATTAATGTGCCAGATTTCAATGCCATTTGAACTGTAAGGTTGGCAATTCAAGCTCACCAGCTGCTCCTTGGAAACCCATACAGGGTCATTATGGGTCGGAACCAACTCGACGGCACTTAACAAAAACATACTGTATAGACTCCTGGTATAATGCTGTAGGATAAGCACAAGGTCTTTCGTTCAAATCCACTAGCTGCTCCTTGGAAACCCTGTACAGGATCCCTATAAGACGGCAGTTAGTAATAACAGCAATATACTATATGGGAAGTGTGGTGGACTTAGATTTACAGTCCAGAAACCCTACACAGGGTTTGGACAGGCTCCATGGCACACACCAACAACATGCTATATAATTCACTGATTTCTCAGCTTGTTTGCTGTGGTTGGCTCCCCTTTCACCTAGTAGAAGGCCAGCTCAAGTGCTCAAGGCAAGCTCCCTTTGTCAATAGGGTTCCCCAGGTGGGCAGGTGCCTAGAGCAGCCACTGGCACAAAGAAGGTGAATATTTGCAGTGAAATCACTCCTTCCAGTGGCAGACAAAAGTCTTCACCTTTCGTACATGAGGTAAAGTGGCCACAGAAGAGAATTCTTTGGTCTCTTAAATTTTTTATATTGCATCTGCTACTGGAAGGAGTGATTTCACTGCAAACATTCACCTTCTCTATGGTGCTGTGGACTAATGCGTCAGACTGCAAAGTTGCTTGAACTGCAAGGTTGGTGGTTGAAGCTCACCAGCTGCTCCTTGAAAACCCTATACAGGGTTGTTATGGGTTGGAACCGACTCGGCGGTGCTTAACAACGACAAGTCATAAAATGAAAACTAAACTTTATTTTAGCCTGGAAAAAGATAGTAATCACAACACCCAACTCTTCATATCCATGTACTATTTTATTCTCACAAACTCCTAAGAGGTGTTGAGAGACTCATTTTGGTGACTTGCCCACACTTCCTATATTCAGTTATTGTTGTTGATAGTGTGGTCAGTCAGTTCCAACTCAGGAGTCCCCAGGTGACAGAATAGAACTACCCCATAGGGTTTTCTAAGCTGTAATCTTTGCCCAGGTCTTCTTCCCATGAAGTCATAACCATTGCTCCGCTAGGATTCCTGGTTGTTGTTATTGGTAGGTGCTGTGAAGTCAGTTCCGACTCATAGCGACCCTAATCTATGCACAACAGGACCAAACACTGCCTGGTCCTGCTCCATATTCATAATTGTTGTTACACGTGAGCCCATTGCTTCTGCTGAACAGGAAAAGGTAAAATCATTCACTGCCCTCTCCACCCAGGAGACAAGCTAGAATGCAAATCAGGTTACTGAATGGGACCAATCCCCCTGGTTTCCCTCCTGTCCTCAAACAGGTCTGCAACCTAGCCCTTCCCCAACTCTGACCCCATATAAGCTTATGTTGCCTTCCATTTGGCACGGAGAATCTGGAGAAATTAGCTCCTCTGAGCCAGCTGGCTTAATAAAATCTGAAACTTTGCTTCACTTCGGTTTCTTTGAAGATGGATCAAGAGCTGCAGTGACACTCTCCAATCCAAAACTGCTGTAACACTGCCACTGTGCCAATCCATCTCATTGGGGTCTTTCTCTTTTACGCTGACCCTCCACTTTACCAATTATTATATCCTTCTCCAGGGGACTGGTCCCTCCTGATAACATGTTAGCAATCCAGTGCTTGTCCTACAAAGCCACCAGGGTAACAGTCAAATACTGGCAATGTATAAGTGACTTTGACAGCCTTGTAACTGTCATATAAAATCCCTCCAAATATGACAAATGATTTTTTAAATTGCTAAGTATCTTTATTTCCTGGAAGACTGATTTAATATATTTTGTCCATTAAAACAATTATCTCTAAAATTTTGTCTCATGTGCAATACAGAAGGATATTTCTGGATGAAAACTGGACAAGGAAAAGGGAGATTGAAGGAGAATTGGCACATTTGAATTGTGTGTTGGCAAAGAATAATGAATTTATGCCAGAAGAACAAGCAAATCAGACTTGGAAGCAGTACAGCCAGAATGCTCCCTAGACACGAAGATGACAAAACTTCATCTTATTTATATCGGATATGTCATCAAAAAAGGCCAACGGCTAAAAAAGGACATTAGGTTGCGTCAGTGAATACAAGGAAGCTCTCTGTAAGATAGATCAGTACAGTGGATGCCACAATTGACTCAGACGTACCAAGGGCTGTGAGATGGTCCAGGACCTGGCAGAGTTTCTTCCTGTTATATACAAGGTCTGAGCCGATATGATAACAATAAGAACAAGATCAACTATGCGCACTTACTATGTTATCGCATTTGATCGCCATCAATCCTTACAAATTTAAGGAGCTCTGGTAGCTGGTGGTGTAGTGGTTACGAATCGGGCTGCTAACCTCAAGGTCGGCCGTTCGAAACTACCAGCTGTTCCACAGGAGAAAGATGAGGCTTTCTGCTCCCGTAAAGATTTACAGCCTCAGAAACCCTGTGCAGGGTCACTATGAGTCTGAACCGACTCCAAGGTACTTAACAACAACAACAATCCTTGCAACTTTGGGAAGTGAGTTTTAGTTTATTCCCATTCACAGGTACGAAAACTGAGTCATTACTATTTTAATATTAATATTAAATAAATATGTAATCCTTACAATAAACTTCTCAGAAACATTTCTATGCCCATGTTACATTTTAGGAAACTGAGGCACACAGAGGCCAAGATAAAGGTCACACAACTCGTAAATAGTGATGGATACAAACCCAAGACAGCCTGGCTACAGAGCTAGCTCTCCTCTTTCTTGACCTTCAGGCATGCTTGTCCAACTGCATTCCTGACATCTCCACTGGATTCTTCTCTTACAACTCAAATTTCACCTGCAGAAAGCTGTTTCTTTTTCTTTCCTGAGTAACTTTTCTTCATGAAGTTGCTCTATTAAACGTGTCATCAGCCTCTTAGCCACCAGGGTTTAAAGCCTGGGGGGGGTCATACTCCCCAGATCAAAGGCTTCTTCCCTTTACCACTTTCTCTCCCTTCCTCTGACCACCTGCATTCAGCAGCTGAGCACTTAATTGTTGCAACAGTAGGGCTCCTTCTTCTCCTATTGTTGTTGTTAAGTGCCATCAAGTCAGTGCTGACTAACAGCTCTGGACCTTGAGGTTGAGCGCTTTGTCCCACAGCACCACACCAGGACTTCTCTCCTATTTGCTGTTACATGCCCTGTCATGCTGGTTCCCACTCGCAGCAACCCTGTTTAGGGTTTCTAAGGAGCGGCTGGTGAGTTTGAACTGCCAACTTTGTCGTTCAAATCGACTTTGTGGTTTCTGTGCTTTATACCACATTGCCACGCCAGAACTCCTCAAGAGTAGAGATTTCAGAAAAGGCTAGTTAGAAAAGGACAGAAGTAGATAAAAGGAGAAGAAGGAAGGAAGAAACCGGAGTGGAGGTAGAAGGAAATGTAAAAGTAACAGATCACAGGAGGCTCTGTTTTCTTTTGGGGCTAAGAACAGCAGACTGGTAAAGCTCCAAAGTCCTGTGTTTAGGGTGTTTGATATATATTTCTTGATACTTTAAAAATACAAGAAAAAGGGGTTGGGTGGGGAAAAGGGAAGATCCTGGAAAATACGTATTTCCCGGTGTGGCGTTGTGAGTTAATGTGCTGGACTGCAAGGACGATCTGAACCACAAGGTCGGCAGTTCAAGCTCACCAGCTGCTCTTTGCAAACCCTATACAGGATCGCTATGAATTGAGTGGGAAACAACTCGATGGCATTAACAACAACAACAGCTAAGTTAACTACTTTTTACTTGTCTAATATGTTCAGATAGCAGACAGATGCAATTGTCCTTACTTAGTTGGACAGGGTAATTTTGTCTTCATTAGAAAACAAATTGAACACTCGGGTTTCCTATTCACTTCAACATGAAATTATATATGCTTTGATTATCCCATCACTTTAAAGATTTCAAATACATTTGTTGTTGTTAAATAACTGCTGTCCAATCAGTTCCGACTGATAGCAACCCTGTATAGGGTTTCTGAGGAGCAGCTGGTGATTTTGAACCGCCAACCTTGTGGTTCAAAATGCCCATGTGGTCCAGAGCTTATCCTACAGCACCACACAGGATTCCTAACTACATTTAGTGAGATTCAAAAGTACAAATTAGTCCCTCAAGCATTAAAAATGGCATACCATCATTTGTTGAATCATTATTTGTAAAAGTAAAAGATTGGAAAAACACCTTACACATCAGTTAAGCAAAGTTGGATTAACCAAGTTAAGGTACAATATGTGAAATCGAAAGAAAGAACTCTTAGAGTGCTAATTTTGAAATGATTCCCAAGACATCCTTAGGTGAACAAGCAAGGTAGAGAAGAGTGTGGATGGTATGCACCATTTGATTACAGAGATTCCCTAGGTGATGCAAATGGCTAATGCACAAAGGCCTGGAGATCTACTTCTGAAAAATCAGTCGTTGAAAACCCTATGGAGCATGGCTCTACTCACACACATGAGATCACCATGAATCATGGTAGAATCTACAGCAACTGGTTGTTTGATTTTAAAAGAAAAAATATATATATACATGCATTTGCTTATAAATGCATGGAGTCCTGGTGTAGTGCTCTGGGATAATGCACTGGACTTCAAGGTCAGCGGTTCAAGCCCACCAGCTGCTCCTCGGAAACCCTATATGAGTCAGAACCGACTGGACAGCACTTAACAACAACATAAATGCATAAAATATTACAGGGTGATACATGAGAAAACGATCAAACTTGGGGGTTAAGAACATGGGTAAAAGAAAGGCTTATCACTGAGTACCTTCTGTGTCATTTTTTAAAAAATGTTATTGTTTGCATGAGCGTTTACATTCAACAGTTTCATAGCATAGAATTAGTGCAATTCCTCTATTTGAATTGAATGTGACAGCTCTCTTCCAGCTTCTTCTCTGGGTTCCAGTATTTATCCATCCTTGCCTGCTCCTACCTGCCTTCTGAGCTTTGTTTTGGGGCAAATACTGCCCTTTTGGTCTTATATGGATAATTGTTCTGTGGAGTATGTTCACTTTATAGATCTGTCTGGTTTTTGTCTAAACAGTGGTCCTCAGGGGTCGGTTCAGATCTAGCTTTGAAGGACCTTTTGCATCTGTGGAATTTTAAGCCAGGTGATTCTATTACTTCTTCAGGAAGCACATGAATAAAATTAAACTTCCTACTAGGTGACATTTCTGAGTGATTCTGGCTAGGCACTGTACAAATTGATTCACATGGAAACCACCCGTCTGCTAGGAAATCGGGACAGGAGCATAAGGTGGAGGTCTGAACAAGAACCCTATGAAGAGAAACCAATAAAAGACAGACACAGATTAAAGTCAGGGTTGTTGTGGTTGTGGTCAGGTGCCATCAAGTCTGTCCCAACTCATAGTAACCCTGTATAGGGTTTCTGAGGCCCGACAGTGGATTTGAACTGCTGACCTTGTGCTTATCCTATAGCACTACACCAGGACTCTAGGATCAGGATGGTGCCCTGAAAACATTTGACCTTCGCTGCCCAGAATGCTGAACTCTGCCCTGCCTTGCTTCTCCTCTAGGCTCATGCGTGTTCATGTGTCAGGAATTATTTCAGGTTTATTTTCTTTCAGTTACAGCCTGATCTGTACTAATTTGTTCTCCTGGAAGGAATGTAGTGTATGCATTTGTAAGCATGAAGCTGGTTCATCTGAAAAGGAATAAGAATAGAAGTGGTGACTGGCAAGACTTACCTCAGAGTCTACCTCCTGTCTGAGATTTTATATCTGATGCTACTAGAGTACAAAAGAAAGGACCAAAACTGCAGACTGTGAATTAATGATGTCCACAAAAGGAGCACTGTTGATGTTGGATGACATCAAGTAAATTCCAACTCACAGCAACCCCATATGACACAGTAGAACTGACTCACAGGATTTTCTAGGGGTGGAGTCCTGATGTGGCACTGTGGGTTAATGGGCTGGGTTGCAAGGTCTGTTTGAACAGCGAGGTCAATGGGTCAAGCTCACCACCTGCTCCTGGGAACCCCTGTACAGGGTCACTATAAGTCAGAACTGACTTGATGGCACTCAACAGCAACAATTTTTACAGAAGCAAATCTCCAGGTCTTTCTCCCATAGAGAGGCTGGGTGGGTTTGAACCACCAACCTTTTCATTAGCAGCCAAGAATTTAACTGTTTATGACATCAGGACCCCTTGAAGAGCACTATAATGGTCTTTAATGTAGTGATTACGAATCAGGCTGCGAACCTTCAGGCCAGAAGTTCAAAACTAGCAGCTATTCCATGGGAGAAAGATGAGGTTCTCTGATCCCGTAAAGATTTATACCCTCGGAAACAGGGTCTCTATGAGTCGGAACCGACTCCAAGACACATAACCACCAACCACCACCACTGATAGTCTTAATAAAGAATACTGTTTGCTTCTTGCTCAGTGTGCTCTCAAACAACTTTATCATCCTCAAACATCAAGAAAAATGAAAATTAATTAGGAGTTTTATTCTATTCTAGTAACAGGGGAAAAAGAAACCCACTGGGAAGAGAAATCTCTATTAAAATATACTCAAGTTTTCGATTCCATTCTGCTGACGCTTCATTTTCAGCCAGGTCACCTGTCCTTTTTACATCACCTACAAAAATTAATATTCTGGGTGATGGCCCTGAGATGCTGCGTGGCTTCAACTAGCAAAGACAGACCTGCTTGTGTGCCTCCACATGAAGACATTTAAATCATGTTTGGAAAATACCTAATGATATGGGGAAGTGTTCATGAAATAGAAAATGTTTAACGGGAAAGGAAAGCTGCAACTCTAATGACAAACACGTGTGTGTGTGAAAAGGCCTGGAAAGCAATACAATTTTAAAGCAGTTATTTCTGTGCAAATGGGACTATTGGTGATATTTATTTTCTTCTTTAATTTTTCACTTTGGTAAAACATTTCTTACAAATGAGCTTTGTATTGTTTTTATAATCAGGTACAATATCTAAGTTTTAGATTTACTTGCAGTCAGTGCATTCCACTTAGTAAGCCATGATGTTGAACGATATATTTTAGCAATGTTTTCAGCACCTTCTTAAAGGGTTGAAAAAAATGCTCCATTTGCTAGGTCATTCACAAGTCATCCGTGAAGTGAGGGTTCCTGTGCTTTGAAACACATTTTTGTGATGTCCAGAACTCCCTGCAGGAATTTCATAAGCAATTCAGTGATACAACTTGCCATGTGGCAGTGCTCTAAGAGGTTGTCCAGCCTCGCCAACAGAGGACGTCCACTGGCATTCCTTACAACCTGACTCTTCTCAACTGATCTAGATCTGCAGCGGGTGGAGCAGAGGGGGGCCATTAAGAGGAATGAGTTGATGAATAATAAATAGCATATTTACACAGTCTCTGGTATCCCAAAGGACCTTCAAGTGCTTTATTAGCTAATAGAGAAATTACATATTGGGAACACATCCTCCCGCATTAAAACGCAACCCCTTCTGAGGTGAAAAGTGATTGTTGCTAAATGGTGCACAACCCAAGCACACAGGAAGTCTAGAGCTTCCTTTTCAGCTAATTTTGTCCAGGAAATGCAGGTGAAAAAGAATCACTGCACAGTTAAGAAAAAAACAAACACATCAAACCTTTAACTAAAATATTACAGGGTGATTGATACATGAGAAGGAATGGAATGGAAAGAAGGAGTCTGTATTTTTGCAAAAAAAATACAATAGAACTCCACTCCATCTTGATCCACCATCTATTCAGAACCTTCTGTCAAGAAATTTATCTTTTGGTTAGTTGACAAGCATTCACTATTGTCAGGAAAGTTATCATACTTGTGTGAGCCTCGGTTTCCTCATCTGCAAAATGAGGATGGTAACGTTAAAACTTGGAGTCCCTGAGAGGGGCAACTGGTTAATGCTTGGCTGTTAACTGAAAGGTTGGAAGTTGGAGTCCAACCAGAGGTACCTCGGAAGAAAGTCCTGGAGATTTACTTCTGAAAAATCAGCCATTAAAAACCCTACGGAGCACAGTACTACTATGACATGCATGAGTTGGAGTTGGATCAATGGCAATTAGTTTAACCACAAGTTAAACTACCAGCATTTTGTAAGGACTATGGTAGCATAGTGGTTATGAATCAGGCTGTGAACCGCAAGGTCAGCAGTTCAAAACTACCAGCTGTTCCATGGGAGAGAGATGAGGCTATCTGGTCCCGTAAAGATTTACAGCCTCAGAAACCCTGTACAGTGTCTCTATGAGTTGAAACAACTACACGGCACTTAACAACAACAAGGAGCTTTAGTAGCATAGTGGTTATAAATTGGGCTGCTAATCTCACAGTCAGCAGTTCGAAACTACCAGCAGTTCTGTGGGAGAAAGATGAGGCTTTCTGCTCCCGTAAAGATTTACAGCCTCAGAAACCCTGTACAAGGTTACTGTGAGTCGGAACTGACTCCACGGCACATAACAACAACAACAACCAAGATAAGGAGTCCTGGTGTGGCGCTGTGGGTTAATGCGCTAGACTGCAAAAAGCCATTTGAACTGCAAGGTTGGTGGTTCAAGCTCACCAGCTGCTCCTGAGAAATCCTATACAGGGTCGCTATGGGTCGGAACCAACTCGACGGCACTTAACAACAACAGCCAAGATAAGGAGTCTGGGTGGTGTAGCACTATGGGTTAATATGCTGGACTGCAAAGTCAATTTGAACCGCAAGATTGGCGGTTCCGGCTCATCAGTCGCCCCTTGGAAACCATATACAGGATTGATGTGGGTCAGAACTGACTCAACAGCACTTAACAACAACAACAACAAACAAGATAAGTGTGGCACTGAGGTTTAATGCACTGGACTGCAAGATCAGTTTGAACTGCAAGGTGGGTGGTTTAAACCCACCAGCTGCTCCTTAGAAACCCTATACAGGTTCGCTATAGGTTGGAACTGACTGAACGGTACTTAACAATAACAACAACCAAGATGAATTAGGCACAGCATGCCACAGTGTCTGTCCAAGGGAAATGGACAATGGACAATGGTTCCTTTCCTTCCCACCCACTGCAAATTCTGACATGTCTCTCAGATACAAAGGAATCTTTTTATTTTTATTTTTAATTTTTAAAAAAGTAAGGTGAATGAGGTAAATACCTGGGGACTCCTCTGAGCTTCTGTGTGGATCCCAGCTTCCACACATAGGTATCATTCCATGTCACACTGGAGAATGCCACAATGTCCACAGAAATGTGGAATGGACTATGAGAATCTAGGAAAGTTCTTAACGAAGATGAACATTTCCTCCTGATTTAAAGGCCTTCTGTTATGTCACTGGTAGAGTGCCCTCTGTGAAAGAAGTGCAGGATTTATCCCAAGTTCTCAGGCCTTCTAGAACACTAGACATGAAACAGCTTAACTCACTCAGACAGTAGAGGTAATGCAAACATCTATTTTTAAAAATAATATTCTAGAAATATAATCTTGAAAGTCATTGCTCTCAAGGGGCAGCCCAGAGGGAGTTCTTTGAGAAGAGGGGTTCAAATGCTATTCATTTTCCTCAGGGCTGCAAAATATACCAGTTTAGTGATGATGATAAGAAATTAATCTGAGTCATTCCCTAGACCAAAATAAAGCTATTTTGAGTACTTCTAATAATAATAGCTACCACTTCTGAAGCACTTACTATGTGTCTTGACTTTGATAAACCATTTACATGAATATAATCCTGGCTTTCCCCAGTGCCATCTACAGTGGTCTCGGCATCTCCTGGGAGCTTGTTAGAAATGCAGACTCCCAGGCCCCAACCCAGACCTGCTGAATCAGAACCCGTTTTGAACAAGAGCCCTTGGTGATCCATGTGCACATGAAAGTTTGAAAAACACTGGTATGCATGATCTCATAAAGTAGCCTCTCAAAGTATGTTACAACCTCTTCTCAGGCGATCTTTATGAGGACTCTTTGAGGTGGGGTTGCACATAAGCTAGAGGGCAAATCATTTGCCCAAGATCACACAGAAGGATGCAGAGCTACAATCAAAGCTCAGGTTACAAATTCCCTTTCTTTTGATGTTCTTAGATTAATGTCCTGCCTAACGTGCTTTTGCCAGAAGAATGAACAACTTTGTGCTGGAAGAAGTACAGTCACAATTCTCCTTGGAAGCCAGAATGATGAGACCATCTCTCATACCTCGGACAAGTTGTCAGGAGGGGCTGAGCAGTCCCTGGATAAGGACATCATGCTCAGTAAGTGAAGGTCAATGAAAAAGAGGAAGAACCCCAAGGAGATGGGTTGACACAGAAGCAGATGAGACCACACAACAATTGTGAAGACGGTGCAGAACCAGGCAGTGTTTCCTTCTGTTGTGCTATGAGCTGTAACTGACTGGAAGGCACCTAACAACAACAACTACCTAACCTGCTTCCAGGAGCTTTGTAGCACAGAGGTTACATATGTGACTGCTACATAGAAAGGTCTGCAGTTGGAACCCACTAGCTGCTGCACAAGAGAAAGAGGAGACAGTCTGCTTCTACAAAGATTACAGTATGGAGCAGATCTACTCTGTCCTTTCGGGTTGCTAAGAGTCCGAATTGACTGCATCAGCAATGGACATCCTGCTTCTAAGACGCCTGGGTGGTACAAGTGAGTTGTGATCAGCTTTTCACCTAAAGATCTGTGGTTCGAACCCATCAGCAACTCCTTAAGAAACTCTGTGGAGCAGTTCAATTCTGTCAAAATCCATTTAACAGCAATAGGTTACGGTTAGCGTGCTTCTATGGTCCCTGAAAGGAGCTCTGGTAGCGTAGTGGTTACGAATTGGACTGCTATTCGCAAGGTCAGCAGTTCGGAACTACCAGCAGTTCCGTGAGAGAAAGATAAGGCTTTCTGTTCCTGTAAAGATGTACAGCCTCAGAAACCCTATGCAGGGTCGCAGCGGGTCAGAATGGACACACAGCACTTAACAACAACAACAATGGTCCCTGAATGGCACAAGTAGTTAAGCACACCACTAGTAACTGAAAGGTTATAGGTTTGAACTGACTCAGAGGCTACTGGGAAGAAAGGTCTTGAGATCCACTCCCAAAAGATCACACCCATGAAAACCCTATGGAATAGTTCTACTTTGTACACAGGGAGCTCCATGAGTCGGAATTGACCTGACTGGACAGCAGCTGCTTGGATTGTAACCTTCTCCCTTTGACCGCCCAAACCAAACCCACAGCCATTGAGTCGATTCCTACTCATAGTGATCCCGCGTTCAGGGTTTCTGAGGCTATCAATCTTTAAGGGAGCAGAAAGCCATATCTTTCTTCTGCAGAATCGCTGGTGGGTTTGAACTGCTCACCATGCAGTCAGCAATCCAGTGCTTCTCCTACAGCACCACCATTGTTCCTTCCCTTTGCCCCCGTGGTAGGCAAATACAGCATGGTGGGCAGAAGTGGGCACATGAAGATCTCAGGTATCCCTGGCACTTTAGTATCTCAGCAGGAGCCTTTCTTATTCTCCAGGCTGGTGGTGAAAGAACAAGTCACTGCGTCCCATCAAAGGTGGGAAGGGTCCCTTCCTGAAACCACTGATTTTTACTCAGTTCCAATCTGTCTGTCTCTCCCGGCCAGTCTCCTCAGGTCAGGGCACCTTAGCTGAGTAAATACCTGTTAGTTTACCCTCTCAGAACAACTTCCCAGTTCTTCTCAGCTTCAAACTGCTCTCTGGCACTCTATTGCCAGAACACTTGGGAAAAAACACCAAACACACTCAGAGGAATGTGGACAACATTCCTGTGAGAAAGGCACTGTGCTAGATTCTGTGGGTAGGGGCTGTTCTTAAGAAGCAAGAGAGTTTGGAAAAGGGAGGATAGGGAGCAAATAGGGCAAAATTGAAAAAAAAAGGCTTAGACTTGGTCACATTATTATGTGTCCTTTAATTGTATTTTGTGGTATCCGAAACTCTACAATTTAGAAAAATCCTTGATCCTCAAAATAAATAAAATATAGTAACAAATGCAACAGTGTTTTCACTTTGGTGCCCCACCTCACAGCAACTTCTACTACTAGCTTACATTTGGATCTAATGCATGACTAACATGGAAATCCATGCACTAGGGGAGGCCATTTAGACATTTGGAGTCAGAGAGACCTTCCTAACCCCAGTCCCTGCTATTGCCCACACGGGAAGTACTCTCTCCAGATAACCAGCACTGTGGGACAGCTGAACACACCAGCCCAGATGCTATTTGTTTGAATCTGGGAAGACAGAGGTGAGAAGCCTTGAAGAACGACTTCAGGCACAATGAGGTGACTCCGGTAGAGACAAGAGGCCCTCTGACAACCTCTCCTGGTCTCCACCAAGACCAGCACCAAACACTCCTGCCCCCTGCTTCCCAGCCCACCCCTCAAAATCCACTCTCATTGAGTTGATTCCAACCCATAGTGACCCTTTCTATATAGGGTTTCTGAGACTGTAAGTCTCTATGAGAGCAGACTGACTCATCTTTCTTCTGCAGAGTAGCTGGAGAGTTTGAACTGCCTACCTTACAGTTACAAGTCCCATAGTACCTCCAGGTTCCTAAAAACAGCACCATCAATGCTGTTGTTAAGTTCTGTAGAGTTGGTTCTGACTATTAGCTGCCCTGTATAGGGTTTCCAAGAAGCAGGTGGTGGGTTTGAACCACTGACCTCACAGTTAGCTGTCCAGTGCTTATGCTACAGCGCCACAGTTATAAATACTGTCTAATTAGCTAGTGCCCTGCCTTTTCTCTTCACTAATCTATTCTGAAGCCAGCTTTATAGATGAAAAAAGTAAAAGAAAACCTCTCGAGTTCTCCAGTCTTATTGTGTTCTTTTAAGTAAAGGATTTCTCCCCACTGCCAAAACTCCCCGCAAAGATAACTTCCTCAGACTTCTTCCCCAGATGCTTTTTAAATACCGGGTGGTTATTGCTCAAGAGACATCCAGGAGTCAAGTCTGTTTGCATAAATCACTGGGAGCTTTAAAGGAGACCAAGTCCTGCTCTGAGGATTTAGAAAATATCTAGTGAGAAAAACTCAGTTATGTCATGATGTGTGCATTTTCCAACAGTTATAACCAGGATTACCTTTGCGGGCTAGTAGATTAAAGAGCGTCACTCACAATACTTCAATGTCTTCCTATCTGCTGAATCAATGGCACTGATGTCATTGGGCTTGTGCTCAATCCATCTGTGACTCAAGGTGAAGCAAAACAAAATGAAAAATAAAATAAACCCACAGGAATATCAACTGTTACTGTTCTAGAAACTATTGGACTTTCTCATAATTGCTTGCACACATCAGAGGCAAGGAGGATAAACTAGAAAATTTTAAGCACATGTAAAACAGGTCATGAACCTCTGAGACGCACTCATGTATTTAAAACTAGCCCAGTTGACTGATCACATGACCAACAAAGTCCAGATTCATCTAGGTGTTACCAGAAACATGGTAGCTTCATTTACTGGCAGTGTTCCTTGGAAATATCAACATGAACTTTAATTAAATTTGACATTTTGTATACATTTTCCTCAGTGTTTTCTGAGTATTCATGGTTGGACATGAAACATATTAAACTTCAACAACTCTTTAGTGCCAAAGTAGTAATGCCTTTGAAAGCGTCATCTGATCAAGGTTTTAGGCTTGGGAAGAAGTAGTTTCTACTCTTATCAGAACATCAGGACAATAACCTAAAGCAAATAAGTGAAAAATCATTCCTCTTAGCAATTGGTTGCAGGGTGTCTAGCACCTGAACGCTGATGAAGGGCCAAGGTGCCTGCTAACCCCTGCAGCAGGTGCCAAGTGAGAAGAGTTGAAGGCATATTTGGCAACAGAAAGGGCAACACACATCTGAGAGCCTGCCCAGTTGGACTGTGCTTGTTCCCATAACTAGTTAACTACTCTGGGAGCGTAGTGGTTACGAAGCGGGCTGCGAACCTCAGAGTCAGCAGTTTGAAACTACCAGCTGTTCCGCAGGAGAAAGATGAGGCTTTCTGCTCCCATAAAGATTTACAGCCTTGGAAACCCTGTACAGCGTCTCTATGAGTCGGAACCGACTCCATGGCACATGCTAACAGTTGGGTTAGCAGGACTGGTACAAATGTGAATCAGCCTCAGGGGTCAGACCACCAGCTCAGACCACCTGCACCTACAACTCCAATCTAGAACAAGGTGTTCCTTGTTTGTACAAGAGACTAAGGAAATCTTGGAAAGTCCGAAGGGACCTCACCTCAGTGGCCTTATACTCAGTGGGGTGTGGACCACACTGGGTGACACCAAAATGAGTATCTATAAAATTTTTGTACAGTGTTTCAGCAGAAATTTATTATTTTCTATAAAAATACCCCTGTAGTTAGTTATAAACACAGCTTACATTTATCAGTATGCTTACAAGGGTAAAACTCTGCATTGAGATTCAAACCCAACCCAGACCGACTCGTACTAAGTTGATTCCAACTCATCGTGACCCTGTATAGGATTTCTGAAAACCTCATCTTTCTCCCTCAGAGAAGGTAGTTGAGTTTGCACAGCCAACCTTGCGGTTAGCAGCTCAATGCCTAACCCACAGTACTACCAGGCTCTTTGCATTCTGCTTAGGATCATCATTGTTACTCATTTACAACGACGCTTCTAATCATAGGGTTTCTTCTGCACACGCTACAAGCACGTGATGTTGTTTTAGTTGCTGCTGGTGGTTTTTTAAATTGTGAATTGAGTGATAGTGACATGGGGGAACATCAGTTTTACATTCATTGTTTCATTGGCAATGATTACAATCTCCTCTGTGCATCCTCATTCAACAGTATTTGCTTCTATTCCCTCTGTTTTTTTTTGTTTTTTTGGTGGGGGGAATGTTCACAAAAACCTCAGGAATATATAATAATTTAAACAACCAAAGTACACATTCTGCAAGCCTGTCTCCCTGGTCACCAGCACCTGACTGCCAGCAAACAGTCTTGCTCTTTCCATGAGTCTAGAGTCCTCAGCTGTTCTCTCTCTCTCCATGCTCTCATCTCTGCCTCCATCTCTGGTTGTCACTGCTTCTCTGGATAGGGTCCCATATTCTGTTCGTGCTTGTCTCCCTTGATGGTCCTAGGGTTCTGTTCCTAAGATTAACTACTCCCCTCTTTTGTTACAAAACTTCTACCTTTACAGTTGAGACAATCGCAATTAGTCATGATAACAATTGCTCACTATTGAATTACAAGAATCTTATCCCATTTCCTTTCACCAGACCCATCTAGACAAGATGAAAACTATTTAGTGGAGATTCTACCTTTCCTCCCAAACTCTGAAACTAAACGTCCTTTTGAAAATTTGTAAGCCAGTCACTTCGTGCCTTTATAGCCCCTCCCATTTTAGGTAGCCAGTGTCTAAGTTGCCCGTCCCTATCAACTCTGTATACAGAGGAGATACGATTGATCTTAGATGTGAAGACTCCTGCCCTCTCAGATGGTATTTTGAGCTACTACATCCATAAGTATAGGTCAAGTTCATCAAATTGTAGCAATTTACACTTGTTTCCTTTTTTGGATGTTCTTGTGCATCTCTCCTCACTTCACATCAGCTGGGCACTTCGTTCTCAGTTCCAGCCCTCTGTGGCTAGGTCCTTGTCCATGGGCTCGGGAGGCTGCTGGTGTTTTTTATCATCACTGATTGTGTCCAATTGTCTGGTATCTTAGCTACAATATTGTATTACTTATAAACCTATATCAATAACTTTTTTGAGAATAAAGTAATAACTAAAGAAGGAAAAACATCAAAAAAAGCTTTCCCTCAGTAACTAACATTGTTGTAACTACTCATGTTGTAATTCATTACAGAAAGATCTTACAAAACACTCATTGTTTGTGTTCATATCATCTAAGAAATAGTATATGTTAGCAATTTTCAACTATATTTGTCACATAAATTATTCAGTCATTAAAATTCATAGCAAATACTACTAGGATTCTGTATGGTCAAACTGGTATGGGGTGAGTCACACCATGAGTGTGACTTTCTTTTGGACTTTCAGGTTCCATGAGGCAATTAATTTACCAGTTCTAATAACACCACTGTCTTACCTTTCCCTCAAGTACCTTTCCTTAGACAAAATGCTAGTGTAGTCTTTCCTCTCCCCTCTAGCCAACAAGTCTATTTCCTGGGCCATCTGAAGACACTCGCTGTCTTTCCTGGACAGACCCACTTAGGTAATAGGTCTAGAATGCTGCAGGCTTCTAGAGCCTGGCTGGAGGCATGGGGCCTGGATGGACCCTGTTCTATTACAGAGCTTCTGGATTCTTTGTGTAGTCTAATGACCCCTATATCCATTAGGTTAAGCCCCTTCAGGAACTTAGCCCATTCTCTCTCCCCTCAGACATTTGTTAGAGCTCCTTTGGTTATTAGTAACGGAAAGTTAACTGCTGCATAGAACCTGAAAGCCAAAAGAGCAGATCTTGTCTCCAGGCAGAGAAGGATCTAGGAACTTGATTGAAATCATTAGCTAGATAAATAGATAGCTAAGTAGTGGAGGCAGAGTAGCTTCTAGCCCCAAGAAGAAGGAAGGGTAGAGAAGGGAAGGAAGTATGCTGGGATGGTTTCTTTTCTCTTCATTGCAGTGTTTCTTGTTTTTATTTCCCTCCTCCCTGCTTGTTTTTTGTTTTTTTGTCCCTCAGGAATAATACAAGGTAATCCTGTTCATTGTTGTTGTTGAGTGCTATAGAATTGGTTCTGACTCAGACACTCTGTATAGAGTTTCTGAGGAACAGCTGATGGTTTTGAACTGCCAGCCTTGCGATCAAGCTGAGCATGCAATCCAGCGCTTATCCTACCGCGCCACAACAGCACTCCAATCCTGTTAATTGCCTTCATTAAGTCTGCACTCGAGAGTTAATTTCCAAAGTCATTACAATATCTACAGACCCCTCATACTCTGCCACTTCCTAATCAAATACTCACCCAGTTCTAGTACCAGAGGGCTCCTTGCTGCTCACGGCCTTGCACTTGCTGCTTCTTCTGTCTCAAATGTGCTTCAACAAAGGGCCTTTATGACTGATTCCATCATGCCTTTTTTTTTTTTTTAACCTTTTTATTGTGAACTGAGTGAAAGTTTACAAAACAGATCATCAGTCTGTGGATTGATTCAACAAATCACACACTTCATGTGATAATAATGATTGCAATTCCCTCCATGTACCATCAGTTAATAGTATTTCTCTCTATTCACTTTAACTCTTGCACTCCTTCCTGTGTTTCCTACTACCTTCATCAATCCTCTACCAACCTCTGTCTTGTATGTTGCCTTCCCCATCATCCAAGTTACCATGTGTCTACCCTCTACCCTGGAATCCTGGTGTGGCGTTAATGTCCTGGTGTGGGTTAATGCACTAGACTGCAAAGTCAGTTTGAATTTCAAGGTCAGTGGTTCAAGCTCATCAGCTGCTCCTTACACCTTATACAGGGTCACTATGGGTCAGAACCAACTTAACAGCACTTAACAACCCAGTGAATAATTTTCCCTTCCCTTCTGTCCATGGTAACTACCATAGGATGTTTCTTTCAGCAAGAAAATCTTTTAACTTTTTACAACTGTGGTCTCATACAAAAATTTCACTCAGCATAATGTCCTCCAGGTTCATCTATGTTATGAGGTATTTTGAAGATCCATCGTTATTCTTCAACGTTGTATAGCATTCCCTCTGGTATATACATTGTGTGGATATACCCAAGTTTGTTCAACTACTCTTTTGTTGATGGACATTAGGCTGTTTCCATCTTTTTTGCTATTGTAAATAGTGCTGCAAGGAACATGGGTGTGCGTTTATCTATTCGTGTCACGGCTCTTATTTCTTGAGGATATAATACCAAGTAGAGGGATAACTGGGTTATATGGTATTTCTATTTCCAACTTTTTGAGGACGTGCCATACAATTTTCCACAGTGGTGCACCATTTTACAGTCCCACCAGCAGTGTAGGAGGGACCTAGTCTCTCCACACCCTCACCAGCATTTATTGTTTTCTGTTTTTTTGAACTTTGCTATCAGTGCTGGGGTAAAATGGTGTCTCATTGTTTTTGATTTACATCTTGTGACACTATAGGGTAAGCACTCAACCTCAAGGTTTGTTTGAACTATAAGGTTGGCAGTTCAAACTCACCAGCCACTCCTTGGAAACCCTATACAGAGTCACTGTGAGTCAGAACCAACTCAATGGCACTTAACAACACACAACAATGATTAATGATCATGAGCATTTCTTCATATGTTTATTAGCCAACTTAATGTCTTCTTAGGTGACGTGTCTGTTCATCTCCTCTGTCCATTTTTAAGTTGGATTATTTGTCTTCTTGTTGAAGTGTTAATGTGGTCTATAAATTTTAGAGAATAGTCCTTTATCTGATATATCTTTGCCAAAATATGTTTTCCCAGTCTGTGGGTTCTCTTTTTACTCTTTTGGTGGAATCTTTTGATTTATTATTCAATCATTTCTTGTATATCTTTACTCAAATATCACCTGAATGAAGTCTTCCTTGACTATCTGTCTTAGTTATCTGGTGCTGCTATAACAGAAATAGCACAAGTGGAGGCTTTAACAAACAAATGTATTCTTTTACAGTTCAGGAGGCTACAAGTCTTAATCCAGGGTGTCAGTTCTAGGGAAAGGTTTTCTCTGACAATTCACCATTTAGGAGGAAAGTCCTTGTCTCCTTTCAGCATGTGTGGGTCCAGTGTTCCTCGGAGATCTCCATGTGTCCTAGCATCAGTCTTGCACTAAGAGAGGTTCTCGGTGCACGGAACCTGGGTCCAGAAGTTGTGATCCAGTCATGGTTCTTCTTTCTTGGTGATAGTCAGGTTCCTTGATCTTCTGCTTGCTTTTTAAATTTCTTTTCTATTTCAAAAGAGATTGACTCAAGATACAGCTTAATCCTATGCACTGTATTGTGCCTTAGCAACATAACTGCCTCTCTTGCCTCATTAACACCACAGCGTTGACAATTTACAACCCACAGGATAATTTGACATCAGATCACAAAATGGAGGATAATTACATGATTCTGAGAATTATGGCTCAATCAAGTTGACACATATATTGGGGGCACACAATTCAATCCATAAGACTACCCTGCCTAAAATTGCAACCCCCATTCTTACTACCCAGCATTCTCTATTCACTTTCATCTAATTGGTGAAAGTTTCCCTATAGCACTTTATCATTATCTGATATAACATATATTTACTCATTTGTCTTTCAGCTGTTAGGAATTTAAGATTTCAGAGCCATGTTAGATTTGTTCAGTTATATTTCAAAGACTGTACTAACTTAAATACTCAAAATTATACCTATATAGTTTGTAGCCCAATTTAGCATTTAGAAATGAGTAGGGTCAAAAGCTTTAGGCAGAAATTAAGAGTTGCTCAGTGTTCATTGTGGTCTGTCAAGTAATACCTATATGAGATTCAGGAGCTCTGGTAGCATAGTGGTTACAAATAGGGCTGCAAACCGCAAGGTCAGCAGTTCAAAACTACCAGCTGTTCCATGGGAGAAAGATAAGGCTATCTGCTCCCATAAAGATTTACAGCCTCGTAAACCCTGTACAGGGTCGCTATGGGTCGGAACCAACTCGAAGGCACTTAACGACAACAACAACAAACCCTGTTCAGGGTTGTTATGGGTCGGAACCGACTCCACGGCACTAAACAACAACAAATATGGGATCCGGCTGGCAGCAACAACTTGAAAGATTAGGTAGGAAGTTTAGCAAGCAGTGAGTTCATACTACTGGGGAGGAACAATTCAGAAAAGGAATGTGAGAATGGTTTCACAACTTGAAGGGTGTACATGTAGAGACTGCTGAAATGAGGGTGTGACCTGCTTTGTATATTTCTAACAACAGAAAAGAGAAAATGAATTGAAAGAAATGAATTGCACCATGTTGTATGCACAACCCCCAAAAGACATACAGGGAGTATTACTACTGAAAACTTTTTAATACTTAAGCACCTGGGTAGTCCCAATAGTTCAGCACGCCAGGAGAGTAGTGGAAATGTTGGTGGTTTGAACCCACCCAGA
This sequence comes from Chrysochloris asiatica, assembly GCF_000296735.1. Lineage (NCBI taxonomy): Eukaryota > Metazoa > Chordata > Mammalia > Afrosoricida > Chrysochloridae > Chrysochloris > Chrysochloris asiatica. Next base: position 23,760,395 of record NW_006408527.1, on the reverse strand, counting down.
GGTGCCTTAGAAGACAGGCCTCTTTTCAAAAGGTCACAGCCTTGAAAACCCTATGGAGCATTCTACTCCACACACCCAGGGTCTCCAGGGACTGGAAAGGACTGTAAGGCAACAAACATCAATGATTTCCAGTCTGCTTTCTGCCCCCCTTAAACAGAAAACCATAAAGAAGGGGAAGAATGACCGTGTCTCCTAGTTTTCATTGCAAATGCTAAATGGATATGCGACTGAGCTGGTTTTATGCGGGGGTTTTCCCTTCTAGCTGCGGTACAGACTTGAGGCCTCAGCCAGGGAGAACTGAAACAAAAGCAGCATTAAGATTTCCTGCAGGAGTGGAGGAGGGGGGAATCCACCAGAGAGCAGGGAGTCCTGGCACAAAGGGCACTGGGTCTGTCTCAGCTGCCTGACATGACAGAACACAAGCGCTGATTGTCATGACTGGTGGTGGGACAAAATAATCATTGCCTTTTTTTTTTTATTAAATTAATTAATTTAAATTAAAGATATAATTTTTAAAAATTCTTTCTGAAAAATATTGCTAGGTTTAAAGTTTAACTTTCTACTTTAGAAAGATGCCTGCAGGTTATATTAGGCCATGTGTGGAAACTGGCATGATGAATTCTTAACAAAGGCAATATGTGGTTGTCAAGTTGGTTCCAACTCGTAGTCGACCCTATATAGGATTTCCAAGGAGTGGCTAGTGAGCTGGAGTGGCTGACCTTGCAGTTCAAACTGACTTGCAGTCCAGCTGCATTAACCCACAGCGCTACACCAGGACTCCTTATGTGGTTACGCTAAGTGATTTTGCAAGAACTTCTGTAGTTCTCTTCCTTGCCTACAGGTGGCAACACCGAGCCAATGAATGATTCACTTCCAGGTGGCAACCTCTTTTCAAGCCAAAACCATACCCACCTCGGATTCCAGTTGATTGTGCACCCTATAAGACTTTCCTGGTGTGGCGCTGTAGGATAAGCACATGGTTTGGACCACAAAGTTGATGGTTCGAACCAAACAAATGCTCCTCGGAAACGCTATACATTGTGGATATAAGTAGGAACCGACTCAACAGCCCTTAACAACAATTGTTGTTGTTGTTTAGTGCCTTCGAGTCGGTTCCGACCCACAGCGATCCTGTATAGGGTTTCCGAGGAGTGATTGGTGAGCTTGAGGACTGGGTAAAACTGCCTCCTAGGATTTCTGAGGCTGTAGCTCTTCATGGAAGCAGAAAGCTTCATCTTTGTCCCACAGAGAAAGACTACCAACTTTGTGGTTAACATCCCAACACTCACCATGCCACCAGGGCCCTTTCCTCTTGAGCCAAGGGTTCTCTAGATGCTCTGCTCCTCTGATGCTAATTGAAAAGTGAACCTACCATTTTTTGGTTCATTTACATTAAAGTGTAATAATAAAAATAAGTATTATAACCTTAAACAAGAGCCTTGGTGTGATGCTATAGGATAAGCACAGAGGACTAGTAGCCATGAGGTTGGCAGTTCAAACCCACCAGCTGCTCTCAAAAACTCTATGCGTCAGAACCGACTTCACAGCATGCAATAACAACCTTAAACAAAAAATATCCCCTAAAGTCTCCTGTGGCGCTGTGGGGTAATGCATTGGACTGCAAAGTCGAACCACAAGATTGGTGGTTCAATCTTACCAACTGCTCCTTGGAAACCCTATATAGGGTCAACTATGAGTCGGAACTGACTCTAAGGCACTTAACAATAATAGGATTCTTCTGAAAAGCAAATGAGAATTCAGCATATCTAGTCAAGAAAGACAGCCTTAAGCACTATATTTGTTAAGAACATTCAATATGGAATCATATGGACAACAGCAACTGGAAAGATTAGATAGGAAACTTAGGGGTCTGTGAGTCTATGCTAATGGAGGAGGAACAGTTTGGCAAAGGAGGGTATCACTGACTTGCACATGTAAAAATGTTTGATTTGTTGTGTGTTCTGCTGTGTATACAACAAAATAAAATAAACTTTGAAAATTAAGTATCATTCATTGACAGATAATGAGTCAAGTGGTTCTCATCTTTACCTGCACAACAGAAATATCTAGAAAGTTTTCAGAACACATCTATGGACCATCCTATGCCAGACCAACTAAATAAAAATCTCTAAGAGCCAGGGCTCAAGTTTTAGAATAAAAAAATTCCTCCCCTCGCCCCCAAGTGATGCTGATGTCCAGTCAGGTTTGAGACTTTTTGCTCTTGGTGGTTGAGAGCAGAGTGTCTGGGTTTATCCCATCTGCATCATTTACCAGCCATGGGACATTGGGCAAGTCACTCACCTTTCTGTGTTGCACTCCTCTCGTTTGTGAGATGGTGATAATCATAGTTAAAAGGCTGTTATGGTGGTGATTCAGTGAATGAATGGATAATTATTTAGTACGTGTTGGCTGTTATGATTATTATTTTTGATCAAGTTGTGGCTAGCTCTTGAGAATGTCTGGTCTACCTGTATGAAACAGGACAGAACCCCTTCCCTTCAGAGTAATCCCTTCGGAATAATAACGGAAGCTAAGGTGCCCTGATTTGAGTCCTAATTTATTTTAACCAACATGTGGCACTATAGTTCAAACTCACCAGCCATTCCTTAGGAACCCTATATAGGGTCGCTGTAGCTCAGAACTGACTCGATGGCACTTAACAACAGCAGTCATGGCATTTATTGTCCCTCTTGTCCCTCTGCCTTTAACACATTTGGTTGCTAACCAAAAGGTTGGCAGTCTGAGTGCACCCAGAGGAAGGGAAGTCTGGTGATATACTTCCAAACAATCAGCCATTGGAAACCCTGAAGAGCACAGTTCTGCTCCAGCACACATGAGGTCTCCATGAGCTTGAATCAATTCCACGGCAACTTGTATTGTCACTCTGTCTAAACACGACAGTTATTCTCCTTTCCGAAGTCTTGTAGGAAGTGCTAACAATTTATGTGTGACAACAGCTGCTTTGTTACATAAACATTAGGTCAAGAGCAAGCTCCTTTGAGAATTCAGCTTCCACCAACAGAAATAGATGGCACCTGAGGCTTTCAGAGGTCACACTCCCCTCATATTTATTTACCTGGCAAGCAGCAGAATGCACCACTTTGCTTTATGTGCAAAACTTTCCTCCCAGGCCAACGTTCTGGTGCCCCCGAAGACATATCGCAAAATGAAATCAAAGTATCAAGAAGAGTTAATTTATTCCTGAAATATATCTTCCGAGAGCTACAGATACCTGCTACGTCGACCTCTGTTAACCCAAACCTGAGCTGTCACCCATATTAAATTACTTTCTAAATCAGAAGTAAACTTCATATCATAAAATACCTTTCATAGCCACATCAATCCAACTGAGATCTGCATTACTCTCTTGACCCAAACTCCTAGATATCCACAATTCACAGATCGACCAGCCTTGCTCTATCAATATGCCTCAACCTGGTGGTGTATTACACTAATAGATTGCCAGAGCCGCAGCTCACTTTGTTGATGTATAAGAGCAATACGTTAGGAATGGCCCAGCTCACTTGGATGATGTATGGTTGAAATGGTCGTCCGGGGGAAGGCGTGCTGGTGATGTATGGCTCTAACAAGGGCACCAACTGAGAGAGAAGGAGTTCAAAGTGGTTTGGGCTAGTTTGTGGAAGCAAAGAGAAGCACAAAAAGTGTGGGTTCACCAGGTCATGTTCCCACTGGCTTCAGCTGGTCCCACGTTTTCAGGAAGGTAGCTGGACACGGTTTAAAGAGGTAGTTAATAGTCACTTTTTTTTTTTTGATAGTCACTTTTGCCTTGAAGTTTTTTGTTTGTTTGCTTGTGCTTTGCAATTATTACAAATCCCTCTAGAGTCTTGGATGAAAACAAAGACATGCACACAGGTTTTACTTTTACTTGCTTTCCATAGGTTTCATATTTAAATTGTCCAAGGAAGTTGAATAGGAACAGTTATTACATTATTTTTTAAATAGCAAGCAATTTGGAAAACCTAACTGTGTACACCAAAAGATTTGTAAGAGAATTTTCACATGAAATGTATTTCATGCTAGTAGAATGTACACTTAACAATGGTTAAAATGACAAATTTTGTATGCATTTTACCACAATGTATTATTTTTTAAAGATTGTTCATTTGTAGAATTACCTTGTAATAACCAAAACCAGGAATACTGTGTCTGTCAACTATATTAAAACCAAACTCACTGCCATCTAGTGGGTTCCTACTCATAGCAGCCCTGTGTAAAGGTTTCTGAAACTGTAATGCATACAAGCGCAGACAGCCTTGACTTTCTCACACAGACAGCCTAGTGGTTTAAAATAGCAACCTTGTGGTGAGCAGCCTATCACCTAACCCACAGGTCTACCAGGGCTCCTTAGAATGGGCGCCATCAAAAGTTCCATGGTGTAGAGTCAAAGGCAACTGTTTTTTAGCTCATGATTCTCTGGCCGACTACAGGCCAGCTGACCTAGACTGGGCTCTAGTGGAGAGAGAGTGTTTGATGTTCTGCCTCACATGTCTCTCATCTTCCTCCAAGGATTGGCAGGCCAGTCCACACATGTTCATCTTGTGGCAGAGACGCAAGACCTACCAAGCACAATCTCCAATACACTTTTTCAAGACTGAACATTAAATGAGCCCTCTCTTATAAATCACTAACTACTCAATAAGGCAACAGTGTAAGCTTACAGGACAAGAAAGTGTTAGTGTGACTATATTTGGTGGGTGGGTAATCCATGGCTAGAGTAAATGTCATTAATATGTCACTGCATCCTGTGACTCGTAGTAACACGAGGACACAATGGCCTATCCATTTGGACATTCCAGACTGAGCCAGGCTGATAAATCCCCAGAGGAAGAAACTGCGAGGTTCCTATAGGAAGTTTTTTCCTGGGTTAAACAAATATGATTATTTCATCTTGGTTAATATCATCTCGAGAATTACTTGAAGGCAAAATCTAAGTTAAGTTTCTTCCACTTCTCAGTTAGTACATTAAATGAGAATTATTGGTTTTTTAATAAGCAAACTATATTAAGAGTTCAGATAAATTTAGATCATTTTATAGTTTCTTTTTTATTCTGATTTAGTTATCATTCTATTAAAAAATGCTAGATTCAGATATGACAGACTTAAACGGAACCTGTCAGAAAACAAAAAGCACAGATATAGCATAAAGTAAACAACAGAATGAAGGTAATGAGACTCAAGAGCATGTCTGGAGGTAGAGGTGGGCCTTCTCCACACAGCCTGGGGGGTTGGGAGGGGAGACAGTCCCTCCCTGGTTTGGGGATGGGAACTGGGTAGATAATACTACAAGGAGGCTTCAAAAAGTTGGTGGAAAAATGGAATGAAAAGTTAATGGGGAAAAAAAAAGTTAATGGAATTTTTCCATGAACTCTTTGGAGCCCCCTCAGAATCAGGATAATTGCTACCAACTAAAGTCTGAGTGACAGTCACTCAGCGAAAGAATTCCTATGGCCTAACAATTCACTTGGAGTCCTGGTGTGGCACTGTAGAATAAGCACTAGACCGAAAGGTCAGTCTGGATACGAGGGCAGCGGTTCAAACTTACCAGCGGCTTCTCAGAAACCCCATACAGGGTCATTGTGAGTCAAAATCAACTCCAAGCCACTTAATAACAACAACAATTCACTTGTCTATGGCTATGATAAGGAAACTAAGGCACAGTGGGGTTATGACTTACACTGAGTCATGATGCATACTGGTGGCAAAAAGACCCCTGAATGAAGCATATTCTGTAGAGACCCTTTTATTAAGCCTAAACAGGACAAAAACAAACAAAGCTGATCATCCTGGTTGAGGGAAACTGTCAGCATTTACCCAGTACAGAGGATGAAGGAATCCTTTGACTCACAGCCATGCTCTTCTTGTATACAATAGTAAACATCACATGATCAAGACTGATAGCAGGTAAATTCATCGCTGTCAAAGGTGGGACTACAACCAAGTAAGATTCATTCCAGGGATGCCAGGATGGTTCAATATTAGAAACACAATCAATATAATCCATCATATAAATAAAACAAATAGAAAGAACTGCATGATTTTATCAATTGATGCAGAAAAAGCATTCAGCAAAATCTAACATCCATTCTTGATTTTAAAAACACTCAACAAAATAGGATTTGAAGAGACGTTTGTCAGCATAATTAACAGCACATCTGCAAATTCAATAGCCAACATTACCTTCAGTGCGCAGAAACTGAAGGCATTCTCTTTATGAATAGAAACCAGAAAGGATGCCCTTTACCACCATTCCTACTGAATATAGTGTTGGAAGTCTTAGCCAGACCTATAAGGCAAGAAATGGAAATAAAAGGCATCCAAATTGGCAAAGATGAAGTAAAACTCTCTAATTACAGATGATATGATCCTATATAATCCTATAGGAAATCCTAAAGTCTCAGCAAGAAAATTATTGGAACTCATTGAAAGATTTAGCAATGTTAGCAGGGTACCAGAACAATATACAAAAATCAGTTTGATTCCTGTTGGAGAGATACAAATCAATACAACAATGAGACATTATCTCACACCAACATTAATATCAAAATAAAAAGACAAAACAAAACAGAAAACAACGAATGCTGGTGAGGCTGTATAGAGATTGGGACCCTCCTACATTGTTTCTACGTGGACTGTAAATTCATTTAACCACTGTGGAAAACGGTGTGGCGTTCCATCAGAAAGCTGACAATAGAATTACTGTATGACTCAGCAATCCCTCTACTTGGTATATATCCACCAGAAACAAGAGCCAGGATATGAGTATACAGATATACTGATGCTCATTGCAACACTGCTCACAATAGCAAAAAGAAGGACTTAGATGTCCATCAATGGAAGAGTGACTAAACAAACTTTGATACATACAATTACAACACTGAAGAATGACAATGAACCTGGAGGACATTATGCTGAGTGTAATTAGTCAATCACACCAGGGCAAATATTGTATGAGATCTCTATTGTAAAAATTCAAGAAAAGGTTTTCCTATCTGTTCATTTTGTCCACTCTTCTCCAGCCCATTGCATCACACTAGTCCAGGCCACTATCATCTTGATGACTTAAACAGTTTCATAATTTGTCCCCATTTCCAAGTTTGCTTCTCTCCAATCTGTTTCACACAGTGAAATCAGAAAGATCTTACCAAATAGTAAATCATTAACTTTGTCATTATTATCCTTAAAACCTTTTCTGACATTCAATTTCCTTTGGATTCGATAACAAATAAAACTTCAACATAATTTCCAAAAAAAAAAAAGGTGGGACGTGGGACTACAGAATCTGAGGGTGGGGGAAGGGCCATAAATGAGACCTATACATAATTGCAGGTTAAAATAAGTTATGTGATTGGTTCTAGAGCTTTGACCCCCTGGCTACATGACATGTAGTCCTGAGTCACAGCCACAGAGTAGCTGTAAGATAATGCCAGGACCCCTAACTTTAATATAAATTAGATAACATGCATCTGATTGGCTCCTTTCAGTAAACGTCCAGGCAAGTTCACTAACTGTTTACATGACCATCTTTCTGCATACTAGTAAATCTACTTTCAATAACTCTCTTCCCACGGGTAAACTGCCCCTCTCTAGGTTTGCCCCAGACTTGTCTAAGCATAGCCACATGGCTAGTTCAATGGGAAGCAACCAATGGGAAATTAACATAAAGAACCCAAATGGCATCTGAACGATGTCAAGACTCAAAAATGGAGTTAGGGCTCCCAATGTAGACCCCATCTTCCACAAACCAAGTGCTTTAGAATTTAAGCTCTAACACAGTAGTAAAGTGCAGGGCAGAATTCAAACACATCTAAAGTTGTGTATTTTGACTACTTAGCCCTATCTCCCTAATCTCTGCCCTTTCTGATGGTGCTTTTGTATTTACTTGTGTGTTTGGCTTTTTGACCCTCTTTCTTCATAAACTGTTTGGATAGCCAAGGGCCTAGAGCCATGTTTTGTTCCAACGCTTCTCCCCAAACTCATATTTTCATTTTTTAAACTAGAAAGAGGACAAGGAAACACTCAAAAAGAAACAAAAAAGGATTGTTAATATTATTAACCTCAAATTCACAAAAATTACTGACTATAATCCCCTCACAATGTCAAAGCAATGTCTCAAATTTATTGTAAGCACACATCAAAGCTTACATTCAAAGTTGCTGCCAAGAAAGAAGCTTGTGAGCAAGTCAGTTTAAAAGGTTCTTTTTGGTAGAGACATTTTATAGGACAGAGAATGATTAGAGAATCATTTCTGAGATGAATTAAAAACTTGTTAAGTTCTGTCAAGCATTTCCCACTCATAAACATCATGTTCGGATCCGAGGAGGGGCTAGTAGGTTTAAACCACTGACTTTGCAGTTAGCAGTCCTATGCTTATCCAGCAGTGCCACAATAAATAAATAAAAACATCTAGTTAAATAATATTTGGCTTGTCTATCAGTTGAATGAGTAACCCCTGCTCCCAAAAGTTCATTATCTCATTTAGTTGTCTAAGAACATTTCTTGATCTTTTATCAGTGTGTGGGATGTAGGATCAGCATTGGACTTCAAAGCACAAATCAGCAGTTCAAACTCACCAGCAACTCCTTGGAAACCCTATACAGGGTTGCTATGAGCCAGAATCAACTCCACAGCACTTAACAATAATAATCGCAGAAGGAGGTTGTAAATTACATCATGAAAAAAAGTTCTGACCTAGATTGAATTTGAGACCATTGTCTTTTTCCTTGTTCAACATGTCCAGCTGAACTAACTGTGTCTCCTAGATTGTGTGGTGTGGAGGCTAGATTCATTTCAGAGAAGAAAGCAGGGAAAGCATGTGAACTCAAATGAAACAGCCTGAAGAAACATATTTCCCTTTCATCAGTTGTAGTTAGTGCATCACTGACTCATCGTGACTCTATGAACAATGGAACAAAATGCTGTCTGGTCTCCATAACTGGCAGGTCCTACCATTGTGATCCCCATAGGGTTTTCGGAAGTAGATCACACTAGCCCTTTTTAGTTCATCTTAGTTTGGAGGCTCCACCGAAACCTGTTCAGCATCATAGCAGCACACAAGCTCCCACTGACTGATGGGTGAGGGCTGTATTGACCAGGATCCCTTGCCTTTATTTGGGTAGTAATGGACAAGGTTTACCTAAAACCCTAAGGGGTCAAGTCCGTTGTCTTTGAGTAGATTCCCACTCATATCCACCCTAGAGGACAGAGTAGAACTGCCCAAAGGATGTGTAGCCTTTGCACTAGAGCAGCTGGTAGGTTTGAATCTCTGACCTTTGGATTAGAAGCTAAGTGGTTAGTAACAATGGCTTTACCACTGCACCACCAGAGAGGAGTGGGGGAGAAGAATTTTTTTTCCAGGAGATGGATTTATACAATGGCTGAAACAATGGGATCAAATATACTATTGTATATTTGGGTAAGACTAAGCATTTACTATGAGTCAGCATAGATTCATTAATACCTAATAAGGAGGGGAAAACAATAGCTTAATTAATACAGAATGTCTGCCTTGAGCAATGTGCTCACATAAAGAACAATGACTTGTTTTTAATTGTTAAGTGCCTGAAGGTCGGTTTCAACACACAGTGATCCTGTATAGTCAGTTAAAAAGAGCAGCTGGTGGGTTTGAACCAAAGATCTTATGGTTCAAACTGGTCTTGCGGTCCAGTGCTTATCTTACAGCGCCATGCCAGGACTCCAAATTGATGATAGCAACTTGAAAGATAAGATTGGAAATTTAGCTGGCATTGAGTTTATGTTAACAGAGGATGAACAATTTGGAAACAGAAGTGTGACAAAGGTTGCATGCCTTGGAGAGTGCAATCAATACTGCTGAACTGTACATGTGGAATGGATGAACTGGTGTATGGTCTGTTGTGTATAATCTCTACCACTACCACCATAGCAAAATCAAACAAATTATTCAAAAAAATAAAGAGCCTTGGTGGTGCAAAGGTTAAGCGCTTGGCTGATAACAGGCTGGTCCACCAACAGCTCCAGAGGAGTAGGATCTGCTCCTATAAAGATTGTTGTTTTTATCAGTATCAGTGCCATCCATACAAGGGCACTAACCTAGAAAGATGGTTATTGTTGTTAAGTGCCATGGAGTCTGTCCTAACTCATAGGGACCCTGTACAGGGTTGCTGAGGAGAACTGGTGGGTTTTACAACCTTGTGGTTAGCAATCCAGTGATGGGGCGGTTCTACACTGTCACATGGGGTGACCAGTGGAAATTGACTTGATGGCACCTAACAACAACAATACCAAACTGAAAATGAAAATAGAATCCCAAAGGGGTTTCCCTCTGGGAAAGTCACCAAGGGTACGAACGATGCTTCTCTAAAATCTCTCTGAAGTGTCCAATTCTGGGAAGCTTCCAATACAGGTGGGATCATAGTGAAAGGAAATGGGAGGCTTTGCTGGAAGTGGTGGCTCTGGGAATAGTATAAAAGGAGAGGAAGAAAGGAACATCACAGAGGGGTGGAAAGCTTAACTTTTGCTAACCTGGGAGGCTTAGTGAAGATTGTCGACATAAATGGCTTTTAAAATCCGGAGGCAAAAATGCAAGAAGAGCTTCTTCCAAAGGCTAAAATCTGAGCTTGAGTTCAATCTCAAAGTGAAACAAAGGTGAAAAAGAGATTCACCTTGCTAAACAGTGAAAATCAGAAACAAATCCACATACCCATCCACTGGTGGAGAAATAAGCAAATGGATGGCCTTGTGTAATAAAAAGGAACATACTATTGATAAACTATGGATGAGTAACAAAATATTTTGTTCAGCAAAAATGAGACACATGGACAAGAAAGCATACTAGCAAAATTGATGTATTGTGATAGAAATCAGACAGGGACACTGACTACAAAGGGGCATAAGGGAACATATGTTGTTGTTCTTAAGTGCCGTCGAATTGGTTCCGACTCATAGTCGGACTCATAGAGACTCTGTACAAGGTTTCCAAGGAGCTGCTGGTGAGTTTGAACCACCGACCTTGTGGTTCAAATCACAACATTATAGTTCAGTGCTTAATCCCACAGCACCACAGCTGGACTCCAAGGGAACTTCTGTTGTTATTTGCCGTGGAGTCGGTTCTGACTCATAGCAACCCTTTACAGGGTTTTCAAGGCTGTAAATCTTTACGGGAGCAGAAAGCCTCATCTTTCTCCCGCGGAACAGCTGGTAGTTTTGAACTGCTGACCTTAAGGTTCACAGCCCAATTCATAACAATTATGCTACCAGAGCTCCTTAAGGGAACTTTTAGAGTAACAGAAACGTTTTGGGTGGGAGTTATGTGGGTACACACAATTGTCAAAATACATTCAACTAAATGCTTATCTTATGATATGTGCACATTTTGAATGTAATTTTTTTCCACAATTAATGACCATAGATTCAGAGTTCTTAGTAATTTTTCCAACACATCAAATGTAACTGATCTGAAGGGGGTTTTTTTGTGTGTGTGGACCAACAAACAACATTCTTATCAACGGAGAAAAGATTGAAGTTGTCAAGGACTTCATTTTCTTGGATCAACCATCAACACTCATGGATGCAGCAGTCAAGAAATCAAATGATATACTGCATTGGGCAAATCTGCTGCAAAAGATCTTTTTAAAGTGTTGAAGAGCAAAGATGTCAGCTTGAGGACTAAGGTGCACCTGACCCAAGCCAATGTATTTCAAATAACCTCATAAGCATGTGAAAGTTGGACTATGAATAAAAAAAGACCTTAGAAGAATTGATGCATTTTTGTTATGGTATTGGAGGAGAATATTAAAAATGCCATGGGCTGCCAAAAGAACCAACAGATCTGTGTTGGAAGAAGTGCAGCCAGAGTGCCCCTTGGAGGCCAGGATGGCCAAACTTCGTCTCTCATACTTTGAACATATTGTCAGAAGGGACTAGTCTCTGGAGAAGGATATCATGTTTGGTAAGGTGGAGGGTCAGAGAAAAAGAAAAAGAACCCCAACGAGATGGATTGGCAAAGTGGCAGCATCAGTGGGCTCAAGCATGGCAACAATTGTGAGGTTGGCCCAGGATCTGGCAGTGTTTCGTTCTGCTGTGCATAGGGTCGCTATGAGTCAGTACCGACTCGATGGTACCTAACAACAACAACAACATAGGCTATAATTTAAAAAGCAGTTAATCTATTGTAGGTGGAGTCCTGGTGTAGCATTGGATGGCTAACTGCAAGGCCGGTGGTTCAAACCCACCAACTGCTCCTTGGAAACCTTATATAAGGTTTGAAACAGACTCAACCGCACACAACAATCTATTGTGGTAGATAACTTCCTTTTCAGTTCTCTTTCTGATATAAGACTATAACAGGTCCAAACCAAGCTCAACTATACTTTGAGCCACCATACATACTCAGAGCCTTTCAGACAATGGAATCAACTTATAAACACCCCTAGCAAGACTTCTTGGTTTCCAGGAGCACAAAACCCAGAACACTTGCTGTACCCCTGTGCAGTGAATTAAAAATAGTGTGGCCCTTTAATTAGACACACACTCATGAGTTCAACCAATCCCCAGTCTTACTCTCCCCCCTTTTATGAATATATATAATTTACCTGTCCCTTTCCCTATAATTCTGAAAAGTCACAAATACTCAGGGAGTCAGGGGTGCGGAACGTCTTCATGGATCCTTGCTTAGTGCTTTGCAATCAAATAACTTTCTCTTTCTCAAAGACTAGTGTGTAGAGATCGGATTTCTGTGCTCTCTGGCCAAGAATTCTTTTTTATCTGGTTACATCATCTTTTACAGAAGGAGTCCTGTTGGTGCAGCAGTTAAGCACTCAGCTAAAAGGTCAGCGGTTCAAATCCACCAGCTGCTCTTTAGCACCTATTATCAGCTAGGGGCCTGGTGTGACACTGTAGGATAAACACTGGACTGCTAACTGCAAGGTGTGTGGTTCAAACTCACCAGACGTTCCTCAGAAACTCTATACAGGGCCCCTATGAACCGGAACAGACTCTACAGCACACAACATTATCAACTAAATGAAGACGCGCTGGTGCCACGGTGGTTAAGTGCTCAGCTACTACCAAACGTTGATGGTTTAAACTCACCTGGCTGCTTCATACAGATTAAGCCTCAGAAACCTAGGGAATTGTTATACCGTCCTGCAGGATTGCTGAGTCAAATCAACTCAACAACGGACAGGGCTTGTTTGGGTTAATCCTTAAGAAAGCAGATCTCCAGGAGCTGTTTCCCGCCCCCTCCCCCCCCAGCAGTAGCCAGGTGGGTGGGTTTAAACCATCAACCCTTGGTTAGCAGGTGAGCACGAACCACCGTGGCATCAGCGCTTCTTCATTTAGTTGATAATGTTGTGTGCTGTGCAGTCGGTTCCGGTTCATAGTAAGTCGGTATAGTGCTTCTGAGGAGCGGCTGGTGAGTTTGAACCACAGGCCTTGTAGTTAGCAGTCCAGTGCTTTTCACACCAGGCCCCTAGCTGATAATAGATGCTATTTCAAAATTAAAGCATTGAGGAGGTTACCATTAAAAAACGGAAGACAAAGCTTACGTTCTTCGCAGAGTCACTGGCGTTTCCTGCTTCAACGGTGCTTGAACTGAACCCGGCGCTAGCTAGCCTCCCTCAACCGGCCGCTCCCCATCACCCTCCACTACCTCCAGTCAGCCACACCCTCAGACGTTCTAAGGTCCCAGCCACCGCTCCAGCGCAGGTCCGCCGCGCCTCTTCTCCACCGCCGCCATGAAGGCGCGTCCCCCTAGCGGTTGCGCCAGAACTACAATCAGGACTCGGAGGCCGCCATCAACCGCCGATCAACCTGGAGCTCCACGCCTCTCACGTCTACCTGTCCATGTCTTACTACTTCGACCGAGACGATGTGGCTTTGAAGAATTTTGCCAAATGTTTTCTGTACCAATCTCATGAGGAGCGGGAACATGCCGAGAAACTGATGAAGCTGCAGAACTGACTAGGTGGTCGAATCTTCCTGCAGAATATCAAGAAACCAGACCGGGATGACTGGGACAGTGGGCTGAATGCAATGGAGTGCTCGCTGCACTTGGAAAAAAACGTGAATCAGTCACTACTGGAACTGCACAAACTGGCCACTGACAAGAACAAACCCCACTTGTGTGATTTCATTGAAACACATCATCTGGATGAGCAGGTGAAAGCCATCAAAGAATTGGGCGACTATGTAACCAACTTGCGCAAGATGGGGGCCCCGGATTCTGGCCTGGCAGAGTATCTCTTTGACAAACACATCCTGGGAGACAGGGATGGTGAGAGCTGAGCTTTAGCCTGACTTCTCCATGGCCACAGGTGTGACTTCCTGGGCCACATGCATGTTTGGTTTACCTTTACCTTTTCTACAAAATGTACCAAAACATCCTACTTCAGTTCTTTCCTTTGTACCATTTCTTCAGATAAAGTAATTTGATACCCAGGAGATCTTAGGGTGGGCCAGAAATCTTTCTAGGCCATCTTCGTCCAATTCTTTAACACCAGAGTTTCTGTTTAACCACACTTAATAAAATGAAGTATGTATATATATATATATATATATATATGGAAGACACGAAGAGGTGCACAAGAGTTATAATCCACAAAAGTAAATAATATGACACATACAATATTACATTATCAGTAATTACAAGCATTGATCTACAAGTAGATACACAGGCAGACAGGCAAATTGAATAAATGAGTAAACGGAACATATATAGATTTGGCAGACAACATTTCTACAAACATATTTGTATGTGTTGTAAATATATCCAAGTTTATAATAGAGCAAACAGGGAGCAAAGGCAAGCACACTTCTAAGTTGTGCCCAAATACCTTGAGGGAATGAGGACTTGAGACCATATGGGGGTTGGGGAAGGAGGGGAGAGGCATCAAGCTTGATTGGCATAATATAGTCTACAAAGAAAATGTTCTATGGCCCACTTTGGTCAATAGTGACTGGGGTCTGATAAATTTGCAAGTGGCCATCTAAAGATGAGTGAAGAAAATCAAAGACGCATGGATACAATTGGTTCAAAGGACTAATGGACTATATGAGCCTCCACCTCTATAGCCCGGAGACCAGCAGCACTAGATGTTACTCCGCTATCACTGCTGATTGCTCTAAAATGGATCGCAACTAGAGAGTCCTAGATAGAGTGGGAGAAAATTGTAGAACAAAACTCAAAATCATTAAAAAAGACCAAGCTTACTGCAGGTTGGAAATTTACTCACCCCCATGGCTCATCTTTTAGCCTAGGAGCCCTGGTAGCGTAGTGGATTACAAGCTGGGCCACCAAGCACAAGGTCAGCAGTTTGAATCTACCAGTTGCTCCATTGGAGAAAGATAAAGCTTTCTGCTCCTGTAAAGATTTATAACCTCGGAAACCCTATACAGGGTCGCTATGAGTCTGAACCAACTTGGTGGCACAGAATCACCAACCACCAACCACCATAGGGTGAACAATAACCCCAGAGAGGTATGCACTCATTTATTAGAATAATAAACCACATGAGATCAAAAGATCAGCCATATGAAATTAAAAGGGCAACATTTGAATCAAGTTCAGAAGGCAGAAGTGGCAATATTCATCTCAAATGAAATAGTCATTACGGCAAAATCTACCATAAATAAAAGGAACGACATTACGTAAGAATTAAAGTGTCAATTCACCAAGAAGATAGAGCCATAATAAATATTTAAAAATCCAGTGATAGGGCTTCAAAATCTATGGAATCACAGCATTAAAAAGAAAAATAGACAATCCTACACTAATAGTTTTAGTGTGGTGCTATAAGAAGCACTGGACTGCTAAATGAAAGCTCAGTTGTTCAAACCCAATAGCCGCTCCTTGGAAACCCTATGCAGAGTCACTATGAGTTGGAACTGGATCAGTGGCACTTAACAACAATAGTACGAGATTTCAACACACTTTTGGTGAAGGACAGGAGAATGAGAAAGAAATTTAACAAAGATACAGAAGATGTAAGTGCCACAATCAAATAATTTGACCTCATAGACATATACAGAACACTTCACCTAGCAGCACAAAGTATACAATCCTTTCCAGTGCACATGAATCATTTTCCAGAATAGGCTACATTTTAGGCCACAAAGTAAGCCTTGATAAAATCCAAAATATTAAGATAATACAAAGTATTTTCTCTGATCACAATGCTAGACAAGTAGAAACCAATACTTGAAAGAGCAAGGGAAGAAAACAAAAAACATGGAAATGAATAACACCTTGCTTAATAACCAATGGATAATAGAAGACATCGAAGATGAAATAAATGCCTAGAATGAAAATAAAATGAAAACACAACAGGACAAAACCTGCAGGACACAGCAAACACAGTGTTGAAACGTCAATTTATAACAATAAGTACACATCCCCACAAAGAAGAGACAAAATCAAAATATTAACCCTACAACTTGAACAAATAGTGTAGCAAAAGAAGCCCATAGTAACCATAGAAAGGAAACAATAAAGAAGAGAGGACAAACACAGTAATAAGAATCAACAAGTCCAGAGGTTGGTCCTTTGAAAGAATCAATAAAATGGACAAACCACTGGGAAAATTGACAAAAGAAAAGGACAAAAAGCAAGTTACCCAAATAGAAACAAGACAGGTGGCATTACAACAGAACAAATCAAAATAAAAAGGATTATAATAAAACACTATGAAAAACAGTATTCCAACAATTTTTAAAATATAGAGGAAATGGACAAAATATTAGAAATACGCTATCTACATAAACTAACACAAGGTAGAAAAACTGAACAAACCCATTAAAAGAGATTGAGGTAGTACAGTGACTGTTCTTAATATGTCTCTTTTAGCATGGTCTTTGTAACTCGGGTGGGACTTTGTTAATAGGTTGTATGGGTCTCTATTGCAGAGACTGGTTAGTTTTGCAATCCTCCTGGGTTTAAAAGGCGTCATCTCAGAAGCAGGAACAGAGGATCTCAAGACCACCAAGAAAGTCAAGTCATGAGCAGAACATAAACCCTCTGTGTGGAGAGGCGGAAGTGTTGGCAGAAGTGCCAATGGCAGGTGGCAACACTGAGACAGAGAGCAGGCCTCCAGACCCACAGATGGAGGGTGAATGTCTTCAGACAAAAGGCTTGTTTGCAGAAATGCCCTTTGGATGTTTACCAACAGCCCTAAAGGAACTTTGCGAAACTTGCTGGAGCAAGGCCGAGGCTAAGAACCGTGTGGCTGAGAGGCCAAGCCCACTGCTGTAGTCAGTTTTGACTCATGAAGACCCTATATAGGGTTTCCAAGACTGGAAATCTTTATGGGTGCAGATAGACACATCTTTCTCCCACAGAATGATTGATGGGTTTGAGCCCCTGAGGGGCTCTTCTTCTGTGACTTTATCTTGACAATGCTATTCTGAAGGTTTTTGGTGGCCAACCATTCCGAAGTGATGTTTCTCCATCTTCCTAGTCTGTCTTAAGTCTGGAAGCTCTACTGAAACTTGTCTCCCATGGGTGACCCTGCTGGTTTTTAAAACACCAATGGCATAGCTTCCAGAGCCACAGCAACACACAAGCCACCACAATATGACAAACTGACAGATGAGTGATGGAAATGTATCTTATGCTGCTACGAAAGGATAGTCAACAAACCATTACTTTCTAAATTAATGAAAAAGGCTTTATTTAGGCTCTTCTATTTTAAATCCCAAAAACTGGCATGGCTATAGTTGGGTGCAGAGTCAAGTAATTAGCAGTCAGACCAGAAGTATCCTAGTATTAGCGTAGCTCAGTAATGGGGGGAAGGGTTCAGTCAATCATGTTAAGATTAGCCAATGACTGACCTTCTGTTTGTCTTCTTTCTTTTCTATATACAAGCCTCATTGTACCTAGCTTAATTTGAGCCATTTGCTTTTCTCTATATGCATATAGAGTAACTGGTGTACTGATGTGGGACTGCAGGATAATGCGCTGGACTGCCAGATCGGTTTGAAATGCAAGGTTGATGGTTCAAACTCACCAGCCACTCCTTGGAAACCCTATACAGCGTGGCTATGAGTCAGAACCACCAACTCGACGGCACTCAACAACAACAGAGTAACTGCTCAGTATAAACCTTACGTTTCAGTTTCTTCAAGTTTTGGTTATTTTTTACAGAAGTCTTTTGCATGAAGAAAGTATGTTATGAACAACTGGGGATCTAAGAAGTGCAGGCTGTCCAAAATCCTAGTTTTGAGGCAATGTAATCTATCCCTACAGGATACAGAAGAAATGCCCCCAAAAGGGTTTCCAAGGCTGTAGTCTTTATGGACTCCACCTTTATTCTACAAAGCGACAGGGGGTTCAAACTGCCAACATTTGGGTCAGCAGCTGAGCGCCTAACCACTGTGACACCATGGCTCCTTAATATGTGCTTACAATACTCATTGTTTTAATTGCAACACTAGGGTAACAACCATCAAGTCAGAGTTTTTAAAGTAATTTTGAGTCAGGAATAAAGTAAATGAAGAAAAGCAATAAAAGACTTCAGATCAAGAGAAAACTCTGAAGCTGACCACATTTATTAAAGGCATTCTCTTTACAACATTATTAATATGCATGATTCACACAGCAAATATATTTTCACCATTCATTCAAATACGGTATAACAATTTACTTAAGAGTATAAATATATATGTATATACAAAACTTTACAGACACTGAAAAGTTTCTGACCAGTGCAGTAATGAGTTTAAAAAGGAGAAAGTAGGGGTTAAATACTGAACACTAAGATGATAGCTACCATACTAAGATTTTAGGAAGTTCTTGAAAGAAATGCAACCTTCAGGAAACTCCTTATTATGTACACCTGCATGTGATAAAAACCTGACAGCAAAACTGGTGTTTGGTAGCACAGTGACGACTGGAGATGACCTAAAGGACTTCACAAGGAGCATGAGCTCAATTGCCAAAAATCAAAGGAAAAAACGTAGATGAACTTCCCAAACTGTACCATTTTCAAGTACTGAAAACATGGCACATGGTTCCTTAACACTGTTGTGACTAACACGGCCAGTATTCATTCACAGTGTCTCTAGTTTCCACAAAGGAATCAGTTTAGTACTAACTGTCAAATTCCTCCAGGTAAGCCAAATGTGTGAGTGGTATCTGCAAGTGAGAAAGGCCAGTGGAAATGAAAACGAATTACTGTCCAGAGACTGCTCAGTATCACCCAAGCCAGACCACTAAGTATCTTTTCAAATCACACATAATCTTGAACAGGCCAAAAAAAGTATTAATGGAAAATCCCACAAAACAGAATCATATTACCTTTATTACTTGACTATAGATAAAGGTCTTATTTCTTTTTTAAAAACTGTGAAAATACAGTAAGAATCTTGATCTTTATCAAATCATCTTCCAGATTCTTTCATGTCACCTTTAACAAAGCAACATTATCAAGGCCCAGCCTCTGGTCTCCTGACACCACCTACCGGGTGAGTGTGATTCTAGCAACATTTATATCGGTTTTAAATTATATTCCTAGGACCCTCATTATGAAACATCGATAACATAGTGAGCTACTATGACAGCAATCATGTTTTGGTAGCTGCTTATAATCTGAAAAGAAACAGGAAACCACAGCCTTAAAGGCACTATTCAAAATGGTAGCCAGCTGACCCTTTAAGAAAACTTTTAGATTTAATAATATAAGAAAAGCTGCTTTAGTTAAACTCATATTGGCAATTTCACCATAAATCTCATCCTAGCTATTTGTAGAGGAGAGAAGGCATAGACATAAATGAAAATGATTCATCAGGTTTCTGTTCATGAGAAAATAACTATTAACAGAGTAATGACTCAACCAGAGAAAACATATCAAGGTTAAAGATGAGCATTTCAAATTCAAGGCAATGAGAAACTAAAGAAATAACCATTCACTTGGTTTCTGAATTCCAAATTTCATTCTGTTACCACAGTGTTCCAATTTGGTTAACATCTGTTAATATTGCCTGCTGGGAAACATTCAAGTGACCATTCAGGCATTTTCACATCAGGATTCCATAATGCTGACAGTCTCCATACCCAATGTAAGACCACCAACATACATGGACTTCTTTGAAATGTTTAAGCTGATTTCTTGTTTTTATATTCTCCTGCTTAAACGAAAACTGCCTCTCAAGTGTTCTTTCCTCTTTCATGGATGGCTATTAAGTGCCTACTCATTGGTGTTCACACCCACTGAATCCTACTCGATGAGCATTGCTCCGAGACCACTGCTGGAGACAAGCCAGAGAGTTCATAGACCCGCTTTGGGACACCTTTTTCCTTACTGAATTCAGTCCTACTGCAGTTAGAATGTTGTTCTCTGGTAACTTGATTACAAGTTTTCAAGGGCCTCAACAAATCAGCTTTTCCTTCTGACTCAAAACAAAAGAGAAGTGACTTGGCTACAGATACTAGTTCCTTGTGGCTAACTTGGGGCATTCTATTCTCATAGCTGTTGACAGAAGTAGAGGATACACTGAAGTAATTATGAAAATCATTGGCCAAGTTGCAAATGCTTTCAACACAGTTCTTGAGAAGATTTATATCACTGTAAGAACCTATGCAAGACAAAAAAGAAAAAGTTAATTAATCTTTTCAGTTTTTATCAGGTATTTATTACTGTTATATGAGTAGACATCTTTTAAGTCAAAGTGCCCCTGATTATAAACTAAAGATTATTGTGCTTATCCGTTAGATATAAAATATGGAGTCCTGGTATAGTATTGTAGGGTAAGCAAGCACTGGACTGCTAACCAGAAAGTTGGCAATTCAAACCCACCAGCTGCTCCTTGGAAACCCTATACAGCATCACTATGAGTCAGAACTAACTCAGTGGCACTTAGCAACACACATATAATATACATACGTAATATAGAAAGAGAGAGAGAAAGAGAAAGAGAAAAAACTCAATTATACCTACTCCTTACTTACCTACCATCTCATTATCTGACATTTTGCATTTATAACAATAGTAAAAAGTCTACTACCCATCTTTTGAACTGTAACAATGTACATCTGGAAGTAGCCAATGCTGCAGAGCAAGTCAAGAATCCTACTGGCTGTGATGGTGAGAAGGTTATGTGTCAACTTGGCTGGGCCGTGACCTTCAGTGACTGGATGGTTATGCAATGATCGGGATCTGATATGGTCATCCTCCATTTTTGCAAAACACTGATTTTTACATAATGACCTAGTCTTTGGGTCTTACCAGGTCAGTAAGTGAGGAGTACGTGTATTCAACTTCTTAGATTGAGGATTAACATCAATAAAGAAGCGTTAGGCTTAATTAATGACAGACTAAAAAGAAAAAATAATATTTTGATTCCTTAAAATATAAAATTCTGATTAACTACCAGTTTGAAGTATATACCTCTCAGTGTAGAAATAACAACTTGGATAGTTTGTTCTAAATAGTGTTTTAACTTCAAGAATTCTGGGGCAAAATTAATCATCTTCTTCAGATGTTGATAGCCAACGTTTTCTTCTTGTACTTGAGCTCTGAAACTTTTCTGTGTAAATAAAGTTAAGGTTATTTAAATTACATAGCAGGTTACATGGCAATAACATTAAGCCAATAGGATTTAATACTGCCCAAATCTTATCTTTAAATGAGTTTAAATTTCTTTACCAGTGCTTAACTTAATTTCTACAAGCAAGATGAAAATATATGAACAATTATTATTTTTCAAACAAAATTAGAATTTCAATGAATTTTAAATCTAAGTCCTATCATCCTATGATATGAAAATTAAGCTATAGTACATTAAAAGTTAAATTTATTTGATTTTTAAGGGCTTACTTTTATAATGTCTTTCATTTATTTAAATTTTTTAAATTTAAGCCATACGAATCACTGTACTATTTAACACTGATTATATGCTTGGTGGTGCACTGGATAAGCACTCAGCTGCTAACAAATAAGTCTGTGTTTCAAATGAGTGTTAACTTGCTTACGTAACGTTGACAACTTTGGAACCCTTAATTGGGCAGTTCTACTCTGTTCCATCCACTCATTATGTATGAGTCAGAATTGACTCAACAGAAATGGGCTTGTGGTTTTTCTATTTCTCATGACATGGAAATAAAATAATTTGTCAAATTCACTTGCATTTTAAGATCTTTAATCACATGATTAAATAAAAATTATTTTTTAGCTGATAATGACTACCCAAGCATAAGCTGACAGTTCCAAACCAGCTGCAGTAATCAGCAGATAAAATATATTCATCAATTTCTTTATAATCCCTTATCCATTTATTCTAAGATAAATTATAACATTCACGGGGAAGTATCAAGAGAGCTAGTGTACATGTTTCAATTCAACATGTACCAGAGAGTCTATGGATGAGGAAAAACTGATAATCTAACTTATCAAAATTAAAAACAATGTAAAACTTCTCTTACCGTTTTCCATTCAGCAAAGACATTTTCCAGAGATCTAATCAATCCTGTGGCATTAGCTTTCATCTGTTTGGTAATCTATAGAGAATGTGAAAAGACTTAATTATGTAAATAACTATTCATAAGTGTAAGTATTGTAGAACCGAATGGGCTCAGATAAGGAAAAGAGTTCTACTGTAGAAGTCAGAAGACTGCAATTGTGTCTCTGAGACTATAATTAAATAGCTACAGAGTATGTACCAAAATCATTTCAGTGGAATTCCTTTCAAGATAAATTACATTGATTTTTATACTAAATATAGATACTCGCCAATGTTCATTATTCTACTTGAATTTGACTTATATATATTTAAGCATGTATAGGAATGAAATATCCAAATCGTCCCTTGGAAGAGAATGGTATAACTAACTTACCAAATAAATATGATATTTTAGGAAATTTACAAATATTTTATTATCTGACTCTCGATAACTACACATGCTATTGTCCTGAGTTTGGAAAAGAGGAAACAGATTCAGTGTGGTTTGGTACCTGCTCCCAGGTCATAGCTCCTAAGACTCAGAACTAGAGTTGTTGTTACTGTTAGGTGCATCAGTTCATTCTGATTCATAGCAACCGTGTATAAGGGTTTCAAAGCGGTAAACGTTTACAGGAGCAGAAAAATCTCATCTTTTTCCCGTGGAGTGGCTAGTGGATTTGAACTGAACTTGTGGTTGGCAGTCCAGTGCTTATCCTATAGCACCACCAGGGCTCCCAGAACCAGGGCTGGAACTGCTAACTTCTAAAGCTTTACTTTTGTACTGCTCAGTGCTGCCCCTAAGGAGTTTTGGTGTGTTGCCATAGGATAAGCACTGAGCTGTAAGGTTGGTTAGAACCCCAAGGTTGGCAGTTCAAACTCACCAGTCACCCCCTGGAAACCCTATCTATACAGGACTGCTATGAGTTGGAACCAACTTGACGGCACTTAACAACAATAACAACAATGCTGCCTCTAAAGGGTTTTCTGGGTTAATCTGCCAGGAATTTCTGGTTTAAGTATTGAACTGGCAGGAGAAAGATGAGGCTTTCTGCTCCCTAAAGATTTATAGCCTTGTAAACCCTATTATGGGTCACTGTGAGTTGGCACCAACTTGACAGTACTTACTAAAACCACCCACAGAAACTCTTCCCTAGACCTAATGCAAATTTCCTCTGTGTAATAAAAACAAACAAAAGTCTTTTTTTTTTCTTTTTCCTTTCTCTGACTCCAGTTTTAAAATTTTAACTTCAATTCCTTATTTTCTATTCTTTGGATATTTTGGTTTTCCTTCAGTAGATTCTTAGGAGTTTTATGCTAACCTGTTTCTGTAAACTAGTATTGTAGCATGAAGAACAAAGTGCAGCTATGCCACGCTGCAGAAAGCAAATGAGAGGAAGGAGGCAGAGAGCTGCACGAAGATGCAGGTAAGAGAAGGTATACACAAGGTGAGTATCCTAAAGACAATACCAAAACTAACACTCAGAGCACACTGCTTTACAGCTTATGAAACACAACTACACAAATTATTTCATTTCTAGTTTTCATTAACTTATTCTTTGCCCTTATGCACTAACACCACAAATATTGTGTTTCAACTAGGGACAGAAAAAGTGTTTTAATGGTAAACGATGCTGCTGATGAGCAAAACCAAGTTTGAGATGTCAGAGGTGTTTTTGTATGAGCTCTAACAGTCCAATTGTCTGTTTCCCCAAAGCAGTCTCATATCCATGGATTGATGCATGTTTAGATCCAATGATTTTCTCTTGGTGAAAGTCAGAATTCTTTCCTTTGAAATTTTTAATGTAAAACACACACATACAATCCCACAGGGAGAAAAGAAATGTATAGAAGCCAGTGAAGTGACTGGAGACTTGCCAGGCACTATGCTTAGCAGTTTCATACACATTATTTTTAATCTCACATAATCCTCAGAATGATTTTTAAATGCATGGCCATACCCTCCCTTTTTAAACACGGGACAAGTGAGGTGCCGGTAAGTTGCTCTAGGAAATACAAGAAGGAGGGAAACAACTTAGTGCTGTCTTTCCCCAGTTTTGTGTAATTTTCCAGGGCAGAAATAAACCTATCACCCAGTAATCAGAGGAAATGGATGGAGAAGGCCCTGTCTCACATAGAGAGTTTCTCCTCAGCTAAGGCAACTTTAAGTATATTCATGCCAAGTTTTTCCAAAAAAGAATAAGATTTTTAAAAATCTAGCTTACTCCATACCTCCCCGGAAACAGCTACGTTGAGTGGTGGGAGCTGACACTCCCACACATCTACATTCCTAGATAAATCAATATATCCTTAAATGAGCTGACTTCCTTGTGGGAATGATTTCAGGAAGTTAAACGTCCCCCATGTCATTCAGATTAAAGCTCTGCCCCTAGCTGCTCTGACTCCAGAAAGAGTAATGCAGATGGGTAAAGATGGTCTGCACAACAATTTATTACAACCAAGTTCTAGAACAGAAAAAACTCAAATTGTGAAATTCACTGCTGTAAGATTTGACCTTTTATTTTCTTATATCCACTTTACTTACTATTATACTTAGGAGCAAAATCAATTAATGCATGAGCAATCCACTTATGTAACATAGTGAGTTTGTTTTAGAGTCAGACAGCGAGAACATAAAATACTGATCCAGAGCTCTGTAAATTGTGTGATGGGTTAAGGTCTTAGAAACTCACGAAATCACAATACTTCCTACTGCTATGAAGTTCACTGTTATTTTATGTAAAGTAATGAATGCAGTAGCTATCCAGAAAAGTGTTTCAGTAAATAAATAGCTCCCAAGGACCTATAACTGTGATGCGAGAAGAAACAGGGTAACTAAGGGACTTGCTAAATGACAGCAAGACAGTAACAAAGCCAAGTTTCAAACATAGGGTTCTAGTGTCACAACCCACCTGAGACAGCACTGATTATGTGCTTTAATGCTAGTTAGCCAGGGGTGTGCAAAAGAAGGCATATTTTAGGGATTTAATCAAACCTCTATTGGTTCTGTATTCTGACCTGAAATAAATGATGTGACTGTCCTGACACCATATTCAGTTGAAGATTTGCAATAGGTGCTAGTTTCCATTGCAAGTGGAAGAGTAGAGACGTACACAAAGATCAGGTAAGAAAACAACAAGAGTGAACACTAGATGTCACTCTCTCACTTTCTGTTTAAGAGTTTGAACTCTCACTGGAATAGGATTCAGCAAAATCATTAACAGGAGCTGCAGTTAACTCAAGAGTAACTTGGGACCATGTCACCATGACATCATGATATCATCAGCCTCACCTTTGATAAAAAAATTTAACACAAAATACAAAAATTTATAAAATATGAATTCACCGAGTTAAACAATGTTGTTTCTAATACTCATAATTTCATTTTTTCTTGTTGAAAACACACACAGTGAAACATATACCAATTCAACAATTTCCACATGTACAATTCAGTAACACTGATCATATTCTTCAAGATGTGCCACCATTCTCATCCTCCTTTTCTGAGTTGTTCCTCCCTCAATAACAGGAACTCACTGCCCCTTAAGATTCCTACCTAACTTCTCAAATACTATTGTCAGTTTGATCCCATATAAATAATTCTTTAAAAGAGCACAATGCTTCAGGCAGACATTCCTTACCAACTAAGCTAAACTATTGTTTGTTTGGTGGTGGTTGTTGTTAAGTGCCATGGAGTTGATTCCGACTCAATCACAACCCTATGTAGGATTTCCAAGGCACAGCTGGTAGGTTTGAACTGCTGACCCACAGCACCACACCAGAAGGCCATCATTTAGTGGTTAAACTATTTTTTACAACTCGACCATATATACTATCTGGCACTAATGTTGTTGTAATGTGCCGGGGAGGCGGTTCTGACTCATAGCGACACTGTACAGGGTTTCCAAGGCTGTAAATCTTTACGGGAGCAGAACGCCTCATCTTTCTCCCATGGATATCTGGCACTATACAGGACATTATTTCATTCATCTTACCTCACTTTCTGCATACTGCTTTAAGAGTTGATGCTGAAGTTCTTTGCTTTTTTCTAGTCCAGAATCTAACAGAATCTTCATTCCTAAGCAAACACCATCACAAATAGCATCCATAAAATCCTCCTAGAAAACATTTTTAAGCATTAATAGGAAAATTCTAGTTCTACATTTAAAAAAAATCAAACAATTATTATAATTTATGCTTATTTTAAGAGTATATTACATTCCAAATTCATAAAATTAAACTACAGTTGGAATAAGAACAGTTTATAAGGAAAGAAAATGAGGAAATCTGTACTTTAATATTCCACATGTGAAAAGTCAAACCCATTGCCACTGAGTTGATTCTGACCTATAGCGACCCTAGGACAGAGTAGACCTGCCCCCTAGGGTTTCTACAGCTACAAGCTTTACAGAAGCCAACTGTCACATCTTGCTCCCAGAGTGATTGGTAGGGTCAAGCCGAGCACTTTGACCACTGTGCCACCAGGGATCCTTATTCCACATATAGCACACTGAAAACGATACAATATTCACTATCTTAGGCAGGTCACTGTGGATAGAAGAGTTACACAAAAATATTCTTGTATAATACTGAAAACCAGTATATACTCATTTTCTAGACTCACAGAGTTCTTTGCTCCAGATTGTGCTGATTGGCTGAACAAATCCTCTGTAGGAGATGACTATTTATCACTTTTTAACCTCAATGGTTATGGGGAAGTTTCAAAAATTATCTAGTATATTTGACCAACTTAAATAAAAACAGTTTTAAAACTTATTGCCCAGCAACAGCACATGCTGTTTTGTAAAAGAAAAAAAACTTGTCAAGTTAAGTGATTCTAACTACTATCAGAAGCCTGTTACTCAGATAGAGCCTTTCAAAACTGATGTTGGTACATTACCTGAAAACTGTTAGCGTCATGGCTACTGGTTTCCAAAAAATGGAGCTTGCTCCCTTTCAGAACTGCTAATTGTCCCACATACTTCACAGCTTGCTGTACAATTTGAATCACTTTCTTTTCAGCCTCTTTTACCATTGATGAAATGTCTGAACAACATCCCTATAAGATAAAAAGAAACTAGATATCAGATATATGAGATCACAAGGGGTGGTGAAGAAAGGCAGAGACACAATCTGAAGAAAATAAATACTGTGTTCCTTCACATCGTGACTATACATCATCCAAGTCTCAGTCAGTCGGAACTAGGAACATATAGCTACTGACACAGCTACTGACAGCAATAGGGCAGTCTGTACCCTCAGAGGTCCTGCACATCATAGGAGACAGATGGCAAGTACGCAGCTAACTCAATGAATGGTATGATGGCTCTTCTGCCTGTCAGCTTTTCCTATCCTAACAACAATTTGAGAGATGGTTAGTAAAGATATTTTCATTTTCTATGCGGAGAAGGAAAAGGAGATGAAAAGAGGAAAAGGGAAGGGGAAGAGAAAACCCCTTTTCAAACAAAATCCGTCCCAAATTGACACTGAAGTACTCAAGGAGCATGGGACTGTCTCAAGCTTTTCTTCTTTGTTGCCTGACTGACCACTTTAGTGACTTCAGAATACTTTTCTTGGTCTGCTTTTCTGAAATATGCTAATTTTGTTCCTAAGAGGTAAAGCCTGCCAATCATACGTAAATACAAAGTGTAATCACTAAACCCATCTTAAATATGTAAGTCTCTCCTGAATTCAGCCTAATTTTGCCTCCAACTCGGCTGGTTTCTCTGCCCTTGGTTCTTTGATAAAACATTATTGGGCTATTGGTGGTGGTTGTGTGCTGTGGAGTCAATTCCGACTCATAGTGTCCCTGCATAGGGTTTTTGAAGCTATCAGTCTTCATGGGAGCAGAAAGCCTCACCTCTGTCCTGTGGAGTGGTTGGTAGATTTGAACTGCTGATCCTATTATATATAGCTGCCCAACTTGTAACCCACTATACTACCAGAGCTCCTTATTATTGGTTGTTGTTGTTGTTAAGGCAGAGTAGCCGGTTACGACCCATAGCAACCTTGTATAGGGTTTCCAAGCAGTGGGTGTAAGCTTGAACCACCAACCTTGTGGTGCAAACAACTTTGCAGTCCAGCGCATTAGCCCACAGCGCCACACTAGGACTCCTTATTATTGTTAGAAATTCCAAAATTAAATACTAAGTGTTCTTGTCAGATGTAAAGAGGGAAAGAATCTCTGCCCCAGTTACTCTAATAGGTTTGTGTGTTTTCAACATTAACCATCTGATCCTCATAGCAACCCCGCTAGGTGACGCTTTTATTTTCTAAGTGAAAATGAATTTAGCATGGTTTCTATTTGTTTTCCAAATTCCTAATCTAGGGGTTTTATTTTCATGGTTTCTGTTCTGCATTTGTAGGAGCTCTGGTGACTCTGTAGGATAAACACTGGACTGCTAACCACAAGGTCGAAGTTCAAGCCCACTAGTTACCATGCAGGAGAAAGATGAGATTGTTTGCTTCCGTAAAGATTTATAGCCTCAGAAACCCTATACAAGGTTGCCATGAGTCAGAATCTATGGCAGTGGGCTTGGGTTTGGTTTGATAACTGCCCTTGAGTGTGGCAGTGGCAGTCGTGGTTGTGTGCCATCCAGTCAGGTCCGACACATAGCAACCCTGTATAGGGTTTCCACAATGAGTCCTTGTGAAAAAAGACACACACAGTCCCATCCTCTCAGAGATTACTGTCCAAAAGTGTAGTCTTGCATATAATATGCTATATGTAAAGGCATAATTAGAGAACTAAGTAAGAAAGATGCCTAACCAAGTCTTGGGGAGATCCAGAAAGACCTGCTACAGGAGGTCTTAAAAGGTCATTAAAAACCAACACCCAATTTCAGTTTGCAGTTAGATCAATCAAAGATTTCCAGATCCTAGTCAGTAGTCAGCCCACCTACTTTAGGAACTCTACTACAATAATAGAATGTTCTCAAGGAACCCTTACAGAGCTTTTGGTATGGGTTGCATCTCAATATAAAGAAAACAAAAATCCTCACCACTGGACCAATAAACAGCATCCATATAAATGGAGAAATATTGAAGTTGTCAAATACTTCATTCTTCTTGGATCAACCATCAACACTCATGGAAGCAGCAGTCAAGAAATCAAATGATGTATTACATTAGGAAAATCTGCTACACAAGACCTCTTTAAAGTATTAAAGAGCAAAGATGTCAATTTGAGGACTAAGGTACGCCTGACTCAAGCCATGTTATTTTCAATAACCTCATATGCATGTGAAACTTGGATAATGAATAAGGAAGATAGTGAGTAAGTAGAAGAATTGATGCATTTGAGCTGTAGTGTTGGAAAATATTAGAAGTACCATGGACTGCCAAAAGAACAAACCAATCTGTGTTGGAAGAAGTAAAGTCAAGAATGCTTCTTGGAAGCCCGGATGGCCAGACTTCGTCTCTCATATTTCAGACATATTATCAGGAAGGACCAGTCCCTGCAGAAGGATATCGTATTTGGTAAAGTGGAGGGTCAGAGAAAAAGGGGGAAGACCCCACCCCCTCAATGAGATGGATTAGCACAGTGGTGGCAACAATGTGTGCAGGCTTAGCAACAATTATGAGGATGGCACAGGACTGGCACTGTTTCTTTCTATTGTGCGTAGGATCACTATGAGTCAGTGCCGACTCAATGACACCTAATAACAACAATCAGATATTATTCTTCGATATCAACTTTCATAGTAATACAGTCCTTGATTTTTCAGTTTGGCACAAAGCTGCCTAGAATGAAAACTACATTTCCCAAAAATATCTGTACTAGATATCACCATGTGATACAGTTCTGGCCAGTGATATTAAATAGAAGTGTCATATGGCAATTTCCAGAGTCTTTTTTTAATTGAGGGTACATGACCCTTTCTACTTCTTTCTCACATCTTCTATTCTGTGGGCTAGAACTCAGAGGGCATGGTACCACTGTGGTGGATATGAAGGCAGCTAGGCATCACCCACAGCAGAAGGGACACTGGAAGGAGTCTGCTCCCGAGGACTTTGTACAGCAGCACCACCATGCCTACTTTCAGATTTGAGAGAAGAGTAATAAGCTTTTGTCTTACTTCTTAAAGCCAAAAATAAGGAAAATAAAATTATTTTCTTTGCCTTTGTGTCAGCAAGTTTGTGACCGATTCAGCCTGAGCCAAAATCCATCCATAACATGAGTAAAGCTATGCCTCTCCTCCCCACCCCCACCTGAGGGCCAGCATGATAGAATGGTAAATGAAGAGCCTGGACTGTGGGCCTAAGTAGGCTTGGGTTCAAATTCCAACTGTACTCCTTATTAGTTACATAACCTCGGGCAGGCTACTCCTTCTCTCTTTGACTCCACTCTTCCATCTATAAAATGGTAATAATAACAGCATCCACTTCCAGGATTGTTATATGAGGATTACATCAGTTGATACTTGTAAATCACTTAGAACCTCCAGTGTCTAGTAAATAGAAAGCCATGTAAATCTTGGTGCAATAGCTCAATTAGGCTACCCAAAGTCTCAGGACTTCAAAACAGAAAGGACTTCTGAAAATCCGATCTATCTAAAAGAGATGATGCGGGGAAGATGCAGATAGTAGAAAGTCAGTAAATATTTACCGAACAAATTAATTCTTCAAATGGCTATTCAACAAATCAATTTACCTGCAAAAACAACTGCAAGTAGCCTCCCAGTTTCTTCACTTCTTGTCTCAATTCATCTTCAAGTCTTGCAGTGCTTGTACAAGGTAGAAACTCATTCAGCCAGTGCTTGCTTAGTACCACAAGCTGCTCAAATGCGCCTGCTACCTGGATGGTATGTGACTGGGCTGCTCGGTCAGAAGAGAACACTATGAAAGGAAAAGGAAAAGCAATGGAAAAAGTAAGCTCCAAATAAAAGGTCTCAGGTATGAACACCATTAGAACATTTTAATGTACTCTAAAATATTTGTGTGAGATGTGACAGCCATTGCACTCAAAGTAGAATGCCCAGGAAACAATTATTCATGTGAGTTAATAAAAGTAGTGAAGTGGGAGGCATTCCGGTTGTGGCGGGCAGCAGAGACACCCAGGTAGGAAAGGATCCCTGGGGGTGGGATTGAAAACATAGAGCAGCTGTGCTCATGGAACACCACCAGAGCTCTGCATCTAGCATAAGATATAGGGCGTCATTTTTCCACACACACAAGGGAAAAAAATCACGATATAAAGGAAAATACTGTGAGTTACTAAACGCTTGAGATGGGACTCCCTCTGCGGCCACCCCGCCCAGGGGGAGTTCAGAGGGCAGGGCTACAGCCAGACGAGCACAGTGAAACAGCACTAAAAGCGGCGCAGTGACATTGCAAAACGAGGTGCGGGGGCTTCTACACATTTTTCCTCCTTTTCCCTGTCGCACCTTCTTTGCCCAACCCGACACCTTCAGGTGGGTAGGTGTGCACCCCCCACCCCCACACCCCCCAAAAAAAGAGTCCACTGCTGAGCCCATAGTTTTCCAACGGCACAGAGAAAAATAACTTGGTGGCTGTTTATGATGTCAGCCTGTGGGTCCCAGCCCTAAAGTTTACTTGTGCAGGACCCTTTACTCAGAACCGACTCGACGGCACTTAACAACAATACAGCAAGAAAAAACCCGGTCTGGCCTGACAGACAAACCATATGAACAATCTGTAAAACCCTAACATAAAAGGAGGCAACTATCTCGAGAATTATGCTGTGCACACGTAGATACCTAACTGACCTTCAGAGACAAAAATAGTAGATAATCTTTTCTGCCATTAACTTCTCAATATCTATCTGCACACTTCTACGGTTGAGACTAGAGGAGGTGCCTGAGCGAGCAGACACCCCTACCCACTGCTTGAAGCTTCTACGGTACACACACACTGCCTGTGTAGCAAGGCGACCAGACAGTCGGCCACAGTTTTATTTTTGTTTCAAAGTGGTGGTTTTTCTCTCTGCTTTTATATTGCTTCCACTTTTGGTCTTTTTGATCATAAATGTTTCCTAAAGGTGGGAGCTTTTTCTCCATATTTTACCCAAGAAGAGTCAGCAATCATGGCCACATAGCCAAGCTACAAGCATACCCCATAATATTCCACCATTGAAATAGGCAATACAGTGAAAGGGGAAAGGAAAAGAATAGAAGAGATGGAAGCCAAAACTAGCGAGCTGGAAGACAAATCTCTCAATACTGCTAAGATAGAAGAACAAGCATAAAAAAAGGAATAGATAAATCTACAATTATAGTGGGAGATTTTAATATGCCACTTTCGAAAAGGGACAGAACAACCAGAAAGAAACTCGACAAAGTTACAGAGGAATTGAACAGCACAATCAACCAACTTGACCTCATAGATGTGCCAATTAATTGAAGAATGGTTAAAAAAAACTGAGGTACATACACACAATGGAATACTATGCTACCTTGAAGAATAACAAGGAAGCTGCAGGCCACCACATAACGTGGATGAATCTTGAGGACATTATGCTGAGTCAAATTAGTCAGTCACAAAAGAAGAAATACTGCATAGGACCATTATTGCAAAAGAGAAAGAAAAAGAACTCACACTAAAAGGGGGTAAAATTATCTCTCTATTTGCTGATCACCAGGATGTATGGGATGAGAGGAGGAGGGGGAGGGAGAGGAAGATAGAGCACAGGGTAGGGAAGAGACACAGGATAGTTTTGGGGGGGCGGCAATACACAAGAGGGGAGGGGAGGGGAATGGAAGAACAAGGCTGATGGGAGAACAATTAGGCAGGTTTGCATGGGCTAAGTGGGACAGAGGTAAATGATGATATATGCACAACCTTGGAAAAACAGGGCTCTGGGATACAGGGATTGCGACATGGTTTGAAGGGGTAAAAGAGGGTAATGATGTTAAGCTGCTTGGCTGTCTTTTGAATCTTGGTTCCCCTATTGTAAAATAGACACTTGAGGGGGGAGAAAGGAATAACCAGAATCATCACTACAGAAACCTTATAAGTCCATTTTCAGCCTATAACGGAATAGAATACCTTAAAGGGGGCAAGAAGTTGTCCAGTGAAAGAGGCTTCCTATGGAGCCTTTACATTGTACAAGACCAGAGGTGGAATCCAGAACCCCATCCAGAACTGACGGAGGTGGGAAATTTCCACTGGACAGGATGACTATACCAGCCTGGAGTGGCTAGAAGATCAGAAGATACTTCATGAAAGAAAGACCGGCAGGGAAAATCCGAAACAATAATGGCAGTCTGATTGATTACTACAAGAACAAGTAAGCTGTTCGCCCGGGAGCCATCAAGGCAAGTGGTTGGGACTCCTCAGAGCAAACCCCCTTCCAAGACTGAGACTCAAAGGGAATACATGAGCAGGTATGTGGTCTGGCTGGTAACCACGATGGTCACTGATAAGGGGAAGAGGGGGGGAAAAAAACAGCAATGAAATTGTGAGCTAAGCCTGACCACATTCAATAGACGCCTGTGAACTCGGGTAGAGACCTGGACGGCCAGCAATATGGCAAGACGCAGGGACTTCTGGGCCCAGAGGCAGTGACATGGCCACAGTGGACTAGAGTGGAGAGTGAAGCGTCCAGCTGATATGAAGTGAGGGGAGATGCACAAGAACACCCATACTTGCAGATAGTACCCACTTGACCTGGCTTTGATGGCTGGATGATCAGAACTCAAGTAGCAGAAGAAAGAAGCAGGGAGGGATGGAGAAGAGTAACCTGCTACAATTTGATGACTTTTACCTATACTTATGAATGTAATAGCTCAAAAAAGGGAAAAAATCTTTACAGCTAGGATCACTACCACCCCCTCGGTACACAGGGTTGACAGGGATAGGCAACTTAGACATTGGCTACCCAAAATGGGGGTGCCTATAAAGGCAAGACGTGACTGGCTTACAAGCTTTCAAAAGGGAGCCGAGTTCCAGACAGGGCAGGGAAGGTAGAATCACCACTGAATGATTTCCAATCAGTTGGGACCGGGTTGGTGAAAGGAAGTGGGGATAAGACTCTTGTGGTACAACAGTGAATAATTGCTATCAGGACTGACTGTGAGGGTAGGAAATATAGAGGTAGATGGTTTTTGACAAAAGGAGGAGAGTGATTGATTTTGCAGCCCAGGAGCGGAGGTCATTGGGACAATCAAGTGAGAAGAACGGAGAGTGGGACCATACTCCGAAAGGCAGTGACACCAGGGATGGAGACAGAGACAATGACGTGGACAGATAGAGCAGCTGGGGACAGTGGACTTAGGGAGGGAGAAGGGCTGTGTGCTGGTGGCCAGGGTGCAGGACTATGTGGTGTAACCTTTGGTTATTTGATGATGCATAGAGGGGATTGTAATCATTGCAATGAAACGAAATACGATAGGATAATTGTAAAGCTGATGTTCTCCCATGTAAACCTCACAATAAAAACTTAAAAAAAAAAAAGTAGTGAAGCGACTTACAGTTATCATGACTTTCTTCATCTTGTTCTTCATGAGTTTTGGAAATGATAAATACACTAGTATAAATTTTTAGGAAGTTATCAATTAGACTGTCTGCCATAGTCTTTTCTTCATTAAAACTCTGTCCAAGAAAATCTAATGAAGAACCAATCAATTCTTTGCAAATTCCAGGAAGAAATGATTCTGGTGAATTTGAGCAAATGGTACTTGATTTCTCCATTAAACCTGTAGCAACAGAAAACAGTCATCTTAAGGCTGGTTTTCAGGTGCAAAGTTATCTTTCAAACAATGTATTTTGATTCTAGCATATTATTGGATCACTGGTTAAGAAATTCAAAGTGGGTCATTCTAATTTCAATCCATCCTTATTTCCATAAGCCAAAGTGAAAACACAGTCCCATGAAACCATTAGTGAACCTCTCAACAGCATCAATCTATATAGGATTAGTAGATCCTCACCAGCAATACAGGTTAACAGAGAATTCCAAAATCCCACGCCACCATTGACTTAATCTCCTTTATTGACTTTTTGGTAAAAATGAATCTTCCCTAACACATAATGAAGTATAAATTAGTGAAAACAATGACAGTCAATTAAATAAAACTGGAAAAATAGGCAATATATGGTATTAAAAGGAATGTCCCGGTACCTCTAGAATATATCCTTCTTTAAGTATATGTGGGAGAAAGGTGAGGCTTTCTGCTCCCATAAAGATTTACAGCCTCGGAAACCCTGTACAGGGTCGCTATGAGTCGGAACTGACTCCACGGCACATAACAGCAACAGGTATATGCAACAATCAAACTAGAGAAAAGTGAACCAAATAGCTACAGTTAAGATACCACATCTCAGGGAAGTGAATGTTCAGAAACCTTGACTTCCTAAGCACTGTACAAAGCAAGTAAATGGAAAAGCTTGAAAGAACTCATGCAGAACCTCTGGAAAGAACTTTTTCTAGAGTGCTAACCCATAAGTATAACCATTCTCATTTAAAACATGGGTTCATTTCCAGGTCCAGTCCAGAGCCTATTAGAAACAGCAAATCAAATGAAGGTAGAATAAAGGCAAAGGGTGGGACTGTCAAAGAGGATAAAACAAATATACCATAATTTGTTGTTGTTGTGTTATGTGGCGTGGAGTCAGTTCTGACTCATAGTAACCCTGCACAGGGTTTCTGAGGCTGTAAATCTTTACGGGAGTAGAAAACCTCATCTTTTCTCAGCCCAATTCGTAACCACTATGCTACCAGAGCTCCTTTAACTTAATTTAGGAAGGGAAACAGAGAAAAGCTACAAATCCCCAAACTACACTGCTATAGGGTTATAAGAATCCGTATCATTATGATGATTAGGATAGTACAGCCAGGAAGAAAAGTTAGCCACATAATCTATGTTTAAGAAGATCATTATAATATTAATGCATTCTAAAGTTCAATATTAACATGTTAGAAAGTCTTGCAAAAACCTGGTTTTAAAATATTACCCTTAAAGTATAAAGTTAAGGCGCTCAGGTTCCCAAGCTGGAAAGTGCTGGGTGCAGCCTCCCATCTTCTTTCTAGAACCTGACCATTGCCCAGACAAGTTCGGACTAAATATATGTGTGCTTCCATTTCCCTTTTTTAACACTGAAAATAAGCAAAGACTTCTTATAACTCTGATTTCCCCTTTAATACAGTAACTTAACTTCTAAAACAGGGACTGCTTAATTTATCTGGAAAGGTTACTTTAGTGAAGCCTCTTACTCTCAAATACTGCTATAAAAGTTGGTACCATATAAATATCTCCTTTTATTTTGCTGGTTTGAAAAAAAACAACCCTACAGCATATTTTGATCTACCTTAGATGAAATAAGTATTGCAAATAATAATTATTTTCCTAAAAAATAAGTTTATGATTAGCAAAAAGAAACCCTAATTTAAAGTCAAGTTCAGAAATCATTTCTTTTATTGCTACTCATACTTGGTATTTTTCGTCTCTAGATTATTATGCTACATAATAATTTTAACACTTTTAGTTTACTTATGTATAATTTATATGCAGTAGAACATGCAAATCAATCAAGTAAACAGCTTACTGTTTTATTAATATATCTATGTTCCAGTGTAAGGAGCTCTGGTAGTGTAGTGAATATGAAATCAGGCTGTGAACCTTAAGGTCAGGAGATCAAAACTACCAGCTCTTGTTCTGCAGGAGAAAGATGAGGCTTTCTGCTCCCATAAAGATTTACAGCCTCGGAAAATCTGTACAGGGTCGCTATGAGTCGGAACTGCCTCCACGGCACATCACCACCACCACCACATGTCAGTGCAACCTCACTGACATTAGAGTACACAACATTTCCATCATCCCATCCAAAAGGTCCCCAGACAATATGCCCTAGTGGAGGTAACCACCATTCTAATCTGAAGGATCTTGACTTCTGTCACCATAGATTAGTTCACCTATTCTTGAACTGGGTTCTGTGTGCCTGGCTTCTTTCACTCAAAACTAATGTTTTGGGGTTCATTCTACTGTATGAATCAGCAGTTCATTCTTTTTCATTGCTGCATAGTAGCCCATTTTTACTGCACAATAATTTTATTATAAGTAGTTACATGTATAGATTTATAGCACATTCTCTGTTGTAAAGGCAAATTAACAGTACAATCCATATTGGAATAAAATAATTAATCAGAGGGGTAACTCTCATAATTTCTTCCTTTTGTTTTTCTTGCCAATTAAAGCAATTTTGGAACTGATGCTACATGCATATCATAAATATCTAAAAAGGAACCAGATGGAATACGGTCAAATGGAAGCATCCATTCCTATCTTGTGCCCCGTCTAGTACCACAAACCACACGGTTTTTACCTTACAGTGTGCTTCTCAAGCAGGATTTTTCTCATTTCCAAACAGAGATGTAGACATCTTTTTTCTCCTCTCCACACAATATATAATAATCTTCTCTACTTTGCTTTTTCCCACTTATTATAAGAAAATAATGAACTCATGGTGTGGTGCTGTAGGATAAACACTGGACTACTATCAGCAGGGTCGGCAGTTCAAACCTACCAGCTGCTTCTCGGAAACCCTATACACGATAGCTATGAATCAGAACTGACTCAACAGCACTTAACAACATCAACTACAAAAATAATATTTCTGAACACATATATACCTTCTACATTTGACTTACCCATTCTATGAAGAGCTTTGAAATAAATCACATAGCACAAAACTTTAGAAGTAGAAGAGGCCATCCCATCCATCCTCCTCATTTTATAGAGGACACTGAAACCTCTAAGAGGTGAGATGATATATGTTGTTGTTAAATGCTGTCAAGTCGGTTCTGATTCATAGTGACCCTGTACAGGGTTTCCAAGGAGCAGCTGGTGGGTTTGAAATGCTAACCTTGTGGTTCACAGTCTAGTGCTGATTCTACTGCGCCACACCAGGAATCCTCTGAAATGATATCTATAGGTCACAGAACAAGGTAGTGGTAGGGCCTGGACTAAAACCTTGGAGCTTTTCTCACTGTATAAACAGATTTGATTCACAAAAGTACCTGAAGAATGTGAAGAAATCAAATTCTTTATCAGGGGGACTTGTATGTCATGTAAACAACCAGAAATTCTTCTGTTCTTCATCAAACTCCTACTCCTAAAAAGAGAGAAGCCGTAAGAATATTTGTTTAAATGAGATATCATCTCACACACCAACAATAAAAGCAAAGATGAAAAATGTAGAGGACAATAAATGCTGGCGGGGATGTGGAGAGACTGGGACACTCCTGCATTGCTGGTGGGACTGCAAAATGGTC
>NW_006408527.1:23701532-23719625 GCF_000296735.1 Chrysochloris asiatica | reverse complement strand
ATGGCAATGAGATGATATAGATGGAATGAATGTAAAACTAATGTTCTCCCATGTAAACTATCACATAATTTACAATAAAACATTTAAGAAAAAAAGAAAGAATATTTGTTTAAAAATTCTCTAAAGAAAATGGGTGTGCATTTTCCACGTAAACATTTTCATTAAGGGCTACTTAAATTAATGTGGTTCACTGAACAAAACTTTGTACTATTACAAGCACTGTCCTAACTAAGAGTATTGCTAATTAATTAAACAGAAGATTTACTGAGCACTACTATGTGGCACTATATGGAGGATAAGCACTGGACTGCTAAACACAAGCTCAGTAATTCAAACCCACCAGTTGCTCCTTGGAAACCTTCTATAGCAGGGGTAGGAAACGCCCAGCCTGCAGCCCGTATAAGGCCAACAAAATCATTTGGTCTGGCCCTGCCAAGGCAACCACAGTTCCAGTCATCACATGTGGTGGTGTTGTTGTTAAGTGTCATTGAGTCCGTTTCAACCCACAGCAACCCTGTATAGGATTTCCAAGGAGTGGCTGGTGAGTCTAAACCACTGACCTTGCATTTTCAAATCGACCTTGTGGTCAAGTGCTTTTCGTACAACGCCACACCAGGACTCTGGTCAGCCATCACACTGTTGTTGTTAAGCGCTTTCATGCTGGTTCTGACTCATAGCAACCCTGAAAGGTTTTCTGAGGTGAGTTTGAACCGCCGACCTTGCTATTCAAACGACTTTGGTCCAGTGCATTATCCCACAGCACCACACCAGGACTCCAGCCGCCACTTTGTTGTTGTTGTTAAATGCTGTCCAGTCAATTCCAACCTATAGCAACCCTGCATAGCATTTCCAAGGAGCAGGAGGTGAGCTTGAACCACCGACCTTGCAGTTCAAATGACTTTACAGTCTGACGCATTAGCCCAGAGCGCCACACCAGCTGTCATTTTAGGGGTAAGTTCATTGAATGTTTGACTAAATATATATAGCAGGCTAATTTTTAGGCTGGTAATTTTGTATGGCCTGCAAATGGTATTTTAAGTTTTGGCAGAAAAAAGGTTCCCCACTTCTGCTGTATAGGACTGTTATGAGTCAGAACTGACTCACTGGCACTTGACAATAACAACTACGTACAAAGGAGCCCTGTAGTAGGTTCCAAGTTTGGCTGCTCAGATCCACCAGTCACTAAGCAAGAGAAAAAAGCTGAGGCTTTCTGCTCTGGTAAAGATTCACAGCCTCGGAAATCCTCTACAGGGTCCCTATGGTCAGAACTGACTCCATAACACACCACCACCTCCATCACCACCATGTACAGGCCCTGGAAACTGTGAACACTGCAAACCTGATCTCTGGGTTTACAGTTCAGAGGAAATAAGAGACATGAGACAAATCATTACAATAAAGTGGCAAGTGTTACGAGGGCACAGAACGGTATGAAGCATGTAAACAGCTGCTATCAGGAGCAGTGACCCTAAAGTCACATTAAGTAGGAGTTAGGCAAATGGGGAGTCAGGCTTGGGAAGCAAGCAACAGTGTTTCAGACATGAGGACCTGGATAGGGAAGACCAAGATTACAAAAGTACTACACACGCGAAGAACCAAGTGAGGTCCAGGACTACAGAAAATGCAGTGACTATGAGAGTAGTAAGACATGTGGCTGGCCGCTGTACAGTGGCCAGCTTGAGGTTGACTTTGTATGCTACTTAGGAAGCTTGCATTTTTCCCCCAAGCAAATTACCCTGGGCAAGATTTTAGACAGCAATAAGCATCTAAGTAAACATTTGCTACACAGTGTATAAAACATAACAACTGGGAAGTGTAGCGGGAGCACAAACGGAGGAATGACTGTATCCTCAGTCTCTTTGCTGTCTCTTTTCCCTCAGTCGACAAAAACACTCAGATGCCTCCCTTGAATGGACTGGCTGTCGGGCTGCTACTCTTTCTAACTGCTTCTCAAAAGAGCAGTCTATCTTTTCTGTTGCCTGAAACTGCAGCCAACTTCCATAGTACTATTCATCTAACAATTTTCTAAAATCCAACTCCAGTAGCCATTGTGTCAATAAAAGTACTGAAGCAATGACCTAGATTCAAATCTAGTACATCCTTTATAAGTCTTTTTCCTAACAAACCTCACTACAGCTTCTGACCACTCAAAGAAAAATAGTATTTGTTAAAAAAAAAACAAAAAAACTGTTAAACAAAATTATCCATCAGTAGCAGCCTAAATGTTGCAAAAAGAAAATTTCCCCAAGAACTCCTTTAAGAAAACCACAGAAATATGACTGGTAGCAGGGAAAGGAAATAGCAATTCTCAGAGGTTCCAGTATTCTACTTCTAGGTGAAAGGCAGGCTACACTATGACAATAACTACAAATGAAGAAAACTGTTAGCCTTTCAACACTATCATAGTCCAACAGTGTTTAAACCCAAAGAAAGAAAATGCTATCACATTCCCTTCAAAGAGTTTTTACTTAACCTCACAAAAATTTACTCTTAACTGTCAACATTACATATCAAAATTTATAGACAGCCAAACATGTCTACTTTATTGCAGAACAACGGTGGCATATCATTCTCTGGGAGCAGTTCTATAATTAAGAGTCTGTCAGTGTTTCCATTACAGGTCGACG
Organism: Chrysochloris asiatica; assembly: GCF_000296735.1. Lineage (NCBI taxonomy): Eukaryota > Metazoa > Chordata > Mammalia > Afrosoricida > Chrysochloridae > Chrysochloris > Chrysochloris asiatica. The sequence goes on along the minus strand of NW_006408527.1, from coordinate 23,716,998 downwards.
TTCTGAGTTTGCAATTCTGTCATAAACATCCTTACAAGGCTGAAACTTCATACACAAGGTCTTAGCCCAAGAGCAAATCACTGTTGTTGTTTTTTTTCAAATATGATAGTTTAAAATTATGGAAATTCTTAAAACATCTATGCCAAATGAAAACATGTAATTTTAACATCTTAGAATATATGAAAAGAAGTTTTAATTTTTTTCTATAACATTTTTAACCTCTGTTGATTCCCTAAAAGTCAAGGGGGAAATAAAGACATGAATCACCAACATTCAATAGGCTAGAATTTTAATACTCATTAATTTCTAATGCTCACATTTTTATCCACTGGTCTAGGTACACAAAGTTTATGTCTATTTGTAATACATAGAATAGAACCCAATAATTCCAAAATCTAAAAAAATTTGATGAATTTAGAAGTCTGGTTTTCAATTTGGGAGAGTTTACGTTACCTTATATTGGCTTAAGTATTCCAAACCCATCCACCCTAGAACATCGTTAGGTCATTTTAGTGCCAAAGGAGAACTATATTTTGAAGTTACGACAAGTTTCCTGAAGACATCACGATGCGTTTACTGGTATTAGATGTAAGCCAAGATTTAAACTTTACTTGATACATATTAAACATCAAATAATAACAGCTGACATTTATTAAGCACCCACCCACTGTAGTTGTTGTTAAATGCCACTGAGTCAGTTCCAACTCACAGCGACCCTGTATAGGGTTCCCAGGAAACAGCTGATTAAGTTTGAATCACTGACTTTGTGGTTCAAACTGACCTTGCAGTCCAGTGCATTAACCCACAGAACCACATCTAAGCTTTATCTCTAGTCTTCATAACAATTTTGCAACACCATCATTATCATCAGTGCCACGCTAAAGGTAACACTGGTTTTGATGACTGATTTTATGTGTCAACCTGGCTAGATTATGGTTCCTACTGGTTTGACAAATACTAGTCTAGTTGCTGTTCAATAATGCAAGCTAAATTAACTAGCCAATCAGATGAAAAGGAAGTTTCAGTAGTTGTGTTCTACCTCCAATCTATATTTTCGGCAGAACTTCCTGATCTTTATAGACCGTACCCTTTTCATCACCTGATCTATAGACGTGAAGATGCAAGCCTATAGGAGGCTCCAGTCTGCTGTCTGACCTATGGATTTTGGTATATTTTATACAGATAAAGCAGTTGTGGCTTCTGCTACTTCTACTGTGACCGGTGTCTTAGGGTTCCACGGAGCAACAGAACCAGCCAATCAGATGTACGTATACATACACACAGATGCATGTTTCTCTAGGAATCAATAAATATCAATGCAATACAGTGTATTGTGTGGTCACAATAGTAGGAGCAGGAGCAGCAGCTACTTTCTGCACATGATCTCACTTAATCTTCACAAGAAAGCCTACATAGTAGGGATCTACTATGGTCTCCATTGTACAGATGATAAAAGTAAAGTCTAGAGATATGTCACTCGCCTTGACCACTAGTACCACGTACCTGCATCCTTTGCACTACATACAGCACTCAGGGCACCCTGGCTCTGCTTTAATGGACATGCTTTACATTTCTCTCTGGATAATGCTCATTATGCTTTGCTATTCTTACTACAGCTTAACAGCATGCAGCAAACAAAACAATCCGCCTTTCAGTCCAATGTGGGATAAAGCATTGGACTGAAAGGCGGATTGCAGCCAACAAAACAGCTGTGGGATAAAACACTGGACTGAAGGCGGATTGATACACAAGGTCAGTGATTCAAGCTCACCAGCCGCTCCATGGAAACCCCATACAGGGTTGCTGTGAGTTGCAAGCAACTTGATGGCAACAAAAAGGGGAAAGAGTTGGTTAATACGAAGTAGTTCCATCTCTTCAAGAAGATTTGCACAATCTTCTTGAAGAGAAGGAAGTATAAATGCATTTAAAATGAACAGGCCTGAAGCTGTAGCTGAAGGTGCTGAAGCTTAAAAGTACAAAGGAAAACAAAACAAAACCATTTAAATAGAAAGATTCTATTCTTTCCACAGAAACCCTATACAGGGTTGCTACTTAACAACAACTTTCTTTCATATGCAAGAGAGAGGCAATCCAATAGGGCAGTGAAGTCGCTCAAGCCTGGGTTTGAGAACCAGGTCTTCCTCTTATCAGCCCAGTTTCTTCCTATATAAAGTGGAGATAATGGCATCACCTACTTCATAGGTGTGTACTAAGGACTAACGAGGTGGGCACAGTGGTTCTGTACAATAAGCACTGAACTGTGACTCACAAGGTTGGTAGTTTGTGCCCTTCAGTAGCTCTGAGGGAAAATGGTGAAGCTTTCTGCTCCCACAAAGATTTGCTGCCTCGAAAATCCTGTACATGGTTGTTCTACTGAGTCAGAATCTACTCAACAGGACTTAACAACAACAAAGACTAAATGAGATAATGCTTAGCAAAACCTTGTAGGATGTTTTTTTTTAGGATGCTTTTGATAACGACAATGTTGCTTCTGTTGATGTACTAATGCCACCGCCACATCCTGAAAATTCCGAGTTGCCCTTCAAGGTTCTAGAACTGAATATCCACCTGCATGTTCCCTTGTTGTTGTTGTTGTTGTTGCTGTTGTTAAGTGCCATCAAGTTGATTCCGACTCACAGTGACCCTATGTAGGGTTTCTGAGGAGCAGTTGGTAGGTTTGAACTGCCAACCTTGTGGTTTGCAGTCCAATGCTGATCCAACAGCGCCACATCAGGAATCAATCTCAAAATTCATCATGTTAAAAAAGAAGCTAACCTAACCTTCCATCTCCAGGAATGTCATTTTCCTCTAGTCAGTCACCCAATATAAACCCAAGAGACATCCTTGAGCCCTTCCTGTCCCTCAACCAGTCACCAAGCCCTATTAATTCTGTTTCTAAAATATATATAAAACTTGACTCTCCTCTCTAATTCTTCTGGTCTATATCAATGGTTCTTGAAACTAGTTTTCTCAATTCCTGGTCCATGAAGAAAGGAAGTACTTTTTATTCAGCTCTGTGTCATCAGGATATAGCAAAGAGTAGTCCTCAAAGAAGTATTTGTTTAGAAGCCAAACGAAAGGGTCAAATTGGTTCCAGAGACCAAAGTCTTTTCATTGTACCATTTTGCCTCTCTATAATCTAAGTGCTTAAGGTCTAAGCCAAACTAGTTTTTCCTTGAAAAGCATCTATTCACTGTAGAAGTCTTTTATGTTTTAGTTAATAAACACCATCTGTCATATTTAGAAGTTCTCTATTCCCATGATTTATTTTTTTGTGGAGCTCACCTACCATGGACTGTATTTAAAATTCTATAAATAAGGATAAAATACCATAGAATATGCCAAGTTCTTGAGAAAGAGTAATTCTAAAATAATAAATACTGTTCATTTTTATAGGAATTTAGATTTATGCTATTCTAAGTTGCTTATAAGACTTCTATGATGAAATACTGAACATTTTTTTTCTTCCTTTGACTGATACACAATTTAATGCCCTAAACTGTAATTTGATCAGCAACATAGTATTCCTCTGACATTTCTGGCTTCCTTTCATGGATGTATCCATCATGACAACAGTTCCTTTAAAGTAAGGAAATGATATATAGGTATACCAAGAACATAAAAACCAATAACAAAAACATCTTTACCTCCTTTTAGAAAATGAAGAAGCTGGTGCGTTTGTAATGTCAGGTTCCCAGTCATCTTCAGGGTCACAAAAGACATCTTCACCCCTGTTACTACCATTACTCTAAGGGGAAAAAAATTGTCATGCGTTAAAAAATGTTCAGCAAATTAAGGGAAAAAGTTGTGCATTTGGTTACATTTTAAATATACAGGTAATTTGGTAAAATAAAAATCAATTGCATTCTTGATAAAATAAAAAGTCAATCACATGATACTGTTGTTAAGTGCTGTTGTGTCAGTTCCAACTCTTAGTGACCCTGTTCCGAGGAGTAGCTGGTGGGTTTGAACTACTAACGTTGTGGTTCGCAGTCCAGTGCTGATCCACAGTGCCACACCAGAAGTCATATGATACTAGGATTTATTATATTAAAAGAGATCCATTAAATCCTAGGTATAGCAATTGGTCTCTATTCACCTGGAACAACAGAGGAGGAAGGAGAGTCTCCTGTTGTTTAAGAAGAGAGTATGTAATGGGTGGCTAACTGTCTCCATTAACAAGTGCCTCTTTTGCCACGAGAATAGTATTGGATGTTTGGCTATCATTACTGAACATTTTAATAAAAAAGATTCCATAGCAGAAACCCGATCAAAAAGGGAAAGAATGAAGAAAAGAAATTCCAAAAGTTTGGATGAACCCCTGAAACTACTGCCCTGAGATAATTTTTAAACATCAAACCAAAAATAGCCTCTGAAATTTTCTCAAAATCAAATACCTGAATTTAACTAGTAAAAAAGGTCTACCTTGAGCATTATGCTCTTTTAAGAACATGGGATCAAATTGACAACAGTAACTCTGAAAGACTGGAAAAGGAACCTTGTGGGCCAGTGAGTGATGTTAATGGAGGATCAACAACTCAGAAAAGGAGGTGAGAATGGTAGCAGAATTTGCAGTAGGCAATCAGTCTCATAGAACTGTCTATGTAGAAACTTGAATTGGTGTATATTTTGCTCTATATAGTTTCAACAGCAACAATAAAAATGTTTAAATAGCAAAAAAGATTTCTGCTAATAAGAGCAACTAAGTTCATTAAATAATTCAGATATAATAAATTTTGCATTTAGGAGACATAATAAAAACAAAAAATAAAATCCTAAGGAGAAAAATTAAATTTAAATTAAATGTTAAGAAGAAATAATTGCCTGATCAAATATATTAACCATCAAAATCTCTATTCTAATCCAAATATTTAAACTCATGCCATTTAAAGTTCTAAAAATACACTGTTTTAACACTTCATTCTTGGGTAAAAACACACTGATCTGAGCCTGATTTGGAGGTATGAGGGGGCTTCAAAAAGTTTGTGGAAAATTCCACTACCTTTTTTTTTTTTTTTTAGTTTCTACATGTACAATTTAGTAACACTGATTACTTTTTTTCATATGCTTTTTTTTTTTTTTAACTTTTTATTGAGAATTGGGCGAAGGTTTACAGATCAGATGTTATACTTTCAACAATTCATACAAATAATTTCATCTCAATTATCCTTTAATGCCATTTTCCCACAAACTATTTGAAGCTTCATCATACTATAATTTTATGGAAAAGTAGACAAGGAGTCTTGGTGTAGTTCTATAACATAAGCATTGGACTGCTAACCTCAAGTATGTGGTTGAAACCCACCAGCCACTCCTTGGATACCCTACACAAGATTGCTGAGTTGAAACCAAATCAACAGCACTTTAACAACAGACTGAACAAGTACGGTGAAAGAATACAATCCTAGTACATATCTTTCCTTATTTTAAATTATTCAGTATCCCCTTGTTCTGCTCTAGTAACTGCCTCTTGGTCTATGTATTGGTTCATCATGAGTACAATGAAGTGTTTCTGGAACACCTGTTCTTTGCAATGTTATTCATAGTTTCTAATGATCCTCATAGTTGAATGCCTTTATAATCAATAAAGCACAAGTAAACTGCTTTCTGTATTCTCTGCTTTCAGCCAAGATCCATGTGATATCACCAATCATATCCCTAGTTCCACAGCATCTTCTGAATGCAGCTTAAGTTTCTCAAAGCTCCCGACTGAAGTACAGCTAAAACAGTTTTGTAATTATCTTCAGCAAAATTTTACTTTCATAGAACACAGTGATATTGTTTGATGATTTCTGCATTCTGTTGGGTCACCTTTCTTTGGAATGGACAGAAAACTGGATTTCTTTCAATCGGTTGGCCATGTAGCTGCCTTCCAAACTTCTTGGCATAGACGAGTGAGTTTGTTGAAACCTTTCAAAACTTGCATACAGTACCTTTTTGACCTATCCTCGACTAGTGGCTGAGAACTCTAATTTCATGGGAAAAGAAGGACTAAGAAATAGCGGCCAGGAGGCAGGCTTGTAGAATATGCCCTTTGGTGTTATAAATTACTATATATGTCTGAGTGTTTAAAAAAAAATGTCAAAGTAACAGGGAAATGTAAATATGCAAAATACATACAAATGTATAAATACACATTATTGGGCACAATAAGTTTATTTTAAATGACATAAACTGCTTTACGTCTACTGGATTTCTTCTTACCTTAAGCTTAAAGATACATTTTTTAAAATGTATAATCAAATAGATGCCGCTTTAAGTTTCCCTATTATAGTTACAACTATGCTGAAACAAATCAATAAAACTCCATTTGCATATAAAATTAAAGCAAACATACATGATTGTAATTATTGATTGTTTAGGTAATGTGATGGATTGCCTTTTATTTTCTGAAGTTTTAATGAAAATGTCACTTTTGCATCTTTTATTTTAAAAATTCAGAAAAATTTTACTAAAATTCCAAACCTCATAAAGTTCTTTCATTGCTGCAAGCTTAGATTCAAACTTTTCCAGACTCCAGAAAGTTGAGATTCCTAGTCTCAGGTTACGAACTTGAACTTCAACAGAAGCTTCAGAGCTTTCATTATCTGATGCATCATGTCTGAAAGGGGAAAAAAAGCTCATCCTAAAACACACATAAACTCATTTATCATGAAACTTTTCTGGGTTAGAGTAAGTTTGATACCAATTCAGTCCAGTGAGTAAATCCTTCCATAGTTGAGCATTTTTATTTTTAGTACAGTGATAATAATGCTACAGTATAAATGGTTAAGCACTCAACTGCTAGAAGAAAGGTTGGCAATGTGAGCCCAGCAGTTCTGGTATGGTGCTGCACGCTAACACGCCAGACTACAAAGTTATTTAAAGTGCAAGTTCACCAGCTGCTCTTTGGAAACTCTACAGAGGGTCGCTATGAGTCGGAACCGACTTGACAGCATGTAACAACAACACAGGCTTCTTGGAAGGCAGCCCTCCTGATCTGCCTTGAAAACCCTACGGAGCAGTTCTACTCTGCACACATGGGGGGCGCCCTGAGTCAGAGTCAACTAGATGATAATTAGCAGCAACAGGAATCATGCTTCGTACACACTATAAAAATGCATTATACAAATAGTTTTTAATAAAGAACAAAGCCCTAGTAATTTATATTCCTTTAAAAAAGTCAAAGATCACCAAATTTTCAATACAACAAGATTACTAAAATTTTAAAACATCTAAAATTATTATGCTTATAAAGTACATGAGTATGTTCATTGTTGAAAATCTCTTTTACTCCAGAGTAAGTGCTAAAGGAAGAACCTAAAGTTTCATTAGACGTTGACATTAGCTCTTACGCAGACACTACAGAATACTTTAACTTTAGTGAAACTTAATTTTTTAATAAAGAAAGTCATATATGAAGATCACCTATGTAAAAAATAAAAGCAGCACTTTACAATTAGGGTCACTAATTACTCACCTGCCAAAAACATAGTATTGTCTTAATTTGCTGCTGATGGCATTGGCTTCCTGAATCATCATTGAGAGTTTCATGGAACTCCAATTTGGCTGAACTAATACAGAGAAGATTCAAAATACACAAATAAGCATGAACATACCTCACTAGACAGAACAACTGCTGGAAAAAAATGATTAATTTTAAATGGATGGTTTTAATTACATTTAATTCTTGAGTAACTTTTTATCAGCCCACAACGGTGAAATTAAATAATCTTTACATAAAATGAGGCTTGTTACCTGCGGTGAAATGGAAAAAAATGCAAGTTGATACTGACAGGATAAGGATTTTGTAAGACAGGAAACATCAAAGGCAATGCTTTCTTTCTTATTTCTTTAAAATTTTTCTTTTTTTCTTATTTCTTAATTTCTCATTTCTTAAAAGAATCAAAAACAATGAACTCCAACCTTACTTATATGAAACCACCTCCTTTTCATTTTGCTTGAAAATTAAATGTAGATTTATTTGGTCAAAATTAAAATAGAAAAATAATTGAGTCCATAACTTCTTTTTACCAAATATGAAATTAAGATTTCATCACAAATAGTCTCTGTATTGTTCAGTCAAATTTATACCCAGAATGCTCCTATAAAACACTTTAGAGCATAAATCTCACCTTCACATGGTTAAAAAAAAAAATCAAGGATTTACTGCAAGGCACTGTTTTGGACCTTGAGAAGAATAAATACAATGTCTTTAACTTATCTCTTCCAACAAATATATTTACATTCATAATTTCAAAACTCTTTAAAAACAGAAGTTATAGACAGTACATAATGCAACTGCCAGGTATTTAAAAAGTTAAATCTGCTTTTGATAGATATGTGGATCCAATGACGGTTTTATAGAGAATTCAGGGGCAGAAGAACCTGTTACTTCTATAAGCAAACACTGTAACTCAAAAGAATCTGTTAAGCAACACTATGGACATATAACCAGCAAAATCCAGAATTTGGGAAACTGTGCTTACTGCACTTAACAACAACAGGACAAACAACATGATTCTTCATATAAATTACAAAGGGGGCAGAGACAATAAGGGAAGAGGAAACGAGAGAATGGAGTGAGTTTACAAATTAAGAGAGACTTAGGAAACTGGTGTAGTGAATTAGCTAACGTCTCTTCTAGCCATAGTCTGTAACTCCCACCAAACAATGTTTCAGCCCTGCTGGGTCTGGGAAAGAGAAGGTGGGAGAAGATACTGATAGGATGACATGATTCAGCAGCGATGTTAACAGAGTTCATTATAATTGTAAAAACTTGAAACTCTAGCATGGGTATAAAATGAGCCATCTCAGAAGCAAGCATGGAAGGAATCTTGCTGCTATCAAAGAAGAGCCAAGCAGGAGGGTGTCCTTTGAAGTCAGAGATACCAGCGCAATCAACCTCCTCAAATCAGGGACAGAAGCTGTAACACTGGAGATGTAGCAGAGGAGGAACAACAGCAGAAACAAGAACCAGAGCACGAGACAGAGCAGTGGACCTCCCAATCCATGGAGCAAGGAAAGCTGAAGGGCTTTGGGCAGGAAGCTTGCTTGAAGAGTGAGTTGACACCAGGCACGACAGTGGGGGAGCTAGGTTTGCTGACCGCCTGAGCTAGAGCTTTCAGGCCGAGGCTTTTGGTGCAGGGATGAGTCCTATGGGCATTATCAGCCACTGACTGGAACAACTGTGCCCTGAGCATTTTCTGATGCTGTATTGCAACCCGTTAACTTCCCTAATTAACTATATGAATTTAAGTATGGTATGAGAGTTCTGTGTGGTCACTGCAATGAATTACTGAACCCAGCTGAACAGAGGGTTGTGGGAAGAATGGTTGGTACAATATTTTTTCAGAAATATATCTATGAAATGCGATGTGTGGACACTGATTCAATCAAACCAAAGGTGAAAAAGAAAAAATTATAAAATAATTCAGATGTGAATAAAGACTAGATATTTTAATAAGTATGTTAAGTGTCATTGAGTTGTTTTGACTCACAGCAATGCTCTATAAGGGTTTCTGAGGGCAGCTGCTATATTTGAACCACTGACCTTGTGGTACAAACTAACCTGGCAGTCCAGTGCTTTCATTATTAATTTCAGGTTAACAATATGGTTATGATTAGAAGAATAAGAGGAAAGAAAGTGTCTTCTCTAAAGAGACACAGTAAAGACACAGATTAGGATTTGCTTCAAAATAGCAGAAGAAGGTAGAGGGTGTTGATAAAGCTGAAATAAGATTGAAGATATATTGATAACTGCTGATGTTGGTTTATTGAACTGAAATCTCTACTTTTGTAGAGATGTGAAGACATTTGTAAAATTCCCAGTGAAAAAGGAAACAAATGACACAGTGATAAAGTGCAACTTAGATATAAGGACTGAAACGAAAAATCATTTCTAAAGCATGTTACATGTTAAAATAATAAAATAAGGAATTTTCTATTTTACTTATGCAACTAAATAGTCTAACAACTAAATGTCACTAAACAGTCACTCATATACATTTATTTAAATCCCATAGCATCTACAATAAAGCATTTTGAATATACAAAAGCAACTAAACTATCACCGCAGTAATCATAGTATGTAAAATAGCATGATGACTTTAGAAAATGCCACTAAAACAGTATTTTACCTACTTCTAAAATTTTTATCCCGCTTATTCCGATTCTGCTGTAGAATTTGTACTTCTTTAGCAATTTTTTGCTTTTCAGTTTCTAATGCTTCGAGAAATCGTGCATGGCGGATGCTGTGGTCTTCTAAAGCCTAAATGATATTTAAGCATATAGATCCATATAAGAGAATGCTTTCAAAGAAAGGTGTTCTGAAACTAATCTTATAATGGTAACACATTATAATTAAACATCTTTTTACAATCTGCTCATTAAATGTAAAAGATTTTTTAAATAACAGAAGATTTCTTTGTAAAATAACTTTCCCTATAATAAAGTCATTAGGAATTTTATATAACAGTCTTTTTCCTCCCATTAACAGGAAATTAAAAAAAAACCTTAAGAGAAAAAGAAAAAAACTGCTCATAAAATACTATAATGAAGAACACCTTTTGATAAGTACACAATTTTAACAGACAAAAATAACCCTAGTTTGATGCTAATAAGTCTCGTAGTTGTTGTTGTTAGGTGCCATCACGTTGGCACTGACTCATAGTGACCTTATGCACAGTAGAACTAAACACTGTCCAATCCTGGGCCAACCTCACTACTGTTGCCATGCTTGAGTCCATCAATGCTGCCACTTGGCCAATCCATCACGCTGGGAGTCCTTCTCTTTTTCTCTGACCCTCCACCTTACCAAACATGATATCATTCTCCAGTGACTAGTCCCTCCTGACAATATGCCCAAAGTATAAGAGACGAAGTTTGGCCATTCTGGCCTCCAAGGAGCACTCTGGCTGTACTTCGTCCAAAACGGATCTATTGGTTCTTTTGGCAGACCATGGCACTTTCAATATTCTCCTCCAACACCATAACTCAAAAGCATCAATTCTTCTAGGGTCTTCATTATTCACTGTCCAGCTTTCGCATGCATATGAGGTTATTGAAAATGCCATGGCATGGGTCAGGTGCACCTTAGTCCTTAAGCTAACATCTTTGCTCTTCAACACTTTAAAAAGCTCTTGTGCAGCAGATTTGCCTAATGCAACATGTCGTCTGATTTCTTGACTCCTGCTTCCGTGTGTGTTGATAGTTGATCCAAGAAGACTGAACTTCAAACTTTTCTCCGTTAATAAGAATGTTGTTTATTGTTCCAGGGTGAGGATTTTTGTTTTCTTGACATTGAGATGCAATCCATACCGAAGGCTGTGCTCTTTGATCTTCATTAGTAAATGTTTTAAGTCCTCTTCACCTTCAGCAAGCAAGGTTGTATCATCTGCTTATTGCAGGTTGCTAATGAGTCTTCCTCCAATCCTGATGCCACATTTTTCTTCGTATAATCCAGCTTCTTGGATTATTTGCTCCGCATACAGGTAGAGTAAGTATGGAGAAAGAATACAACCTTGTCACACACCTTTCTTAATTTTAAACCATTCAGTGTTCTCATGTTCTGTTCAAACAACTGCCTCTCGGTCCAGGTACAGATTCCTCATGAGCACAATGAAGTCTTAGAGTAGACCAACAAGTTTTTAGGTAAGAAGGTATGTTCTCATCAAGAGTTCTAGATTCGGCTATCTCCTATCAAGGTATCATAAGTTTACAAAGGAAACAGCAATGTTTAAATCCAGTTTTTCCTAAGAATAGAGCAAATTACCTATAAAATGAAATTACCTGTTTTGTAGCCAAAGTCTCCATTTCTAATCGCTTCTTGTTTACATATATTTCCTGTTCAAGGTGCTGCTTTGCCTTTTCTAATTCCTCAATTTTGTGATTAGCCTTTTGGTTATTGATTTCCTGCATTTTCTTCCTTTGAGATGCTTCTTCCTTTAAAGAGCAATAGTAAGTAAAATAACTCAGGCAAAAAAATGCAAAAAATTTCTTCAAAGTGGTACCCAAAAGTACCTTTGTTTAATCAATGCACTACTGAGAAATGTGCCGCTAGCATCTTTACGCCACTTTGATAATAGGCACTAGTTAACCTTATATAGAACTTTCAGTACAGGGGCTTCTGGGACTGCAAGGCTGCTGGCAAGCCAGGGCAGAGTCAGGGCTCTACAGTCCAGAGGACAGAAGTTTCTCTACCTACCTTTTCTTTCAAGTAGTTATTGTCTAATAATAAGTTGCTTCCTCGAATAAAATTAAAGGACAAAACTCACTGCGAATTTGACTATACCCCTCGCTCCCTTGAAGGGACAAAATTTTATAGCCAGCGACACATTAGCTGGGTACACTATCAGAAAGAATAAACCAATTCTGCCTTTTACCAGTTCTGCTTCCAGTGCTTTTATTTTGCTTTCATAAGCAGCTTTTTGAGAAGAAAGCTCTTGCTGAGCCATTTCTTTTGCAATTTGGATTCCCTGCATCATCTCTTCCTTTGCTTTTAACCGTGCGTCTTCTATTTCTGCTTCGAGTCTACAAAGAGGCAAAATATTTACAGGGCACATAGTCAAGAATTCTTTATTTACAGTAACAGTTTTTAAATAATATTAAAATGTCTTTTATTTCAAAATGTAATTTCTGACATTCTTTCAACATTTTTCATTTTTATTAGCTACAGAATTATTTCTACATAAAACCAGAAACCAAACCCACTGTCATCAAGTTGATTCCAACTCACAGTGACCTTATAGGACAGAGGTGGACTGTCCTGTCCTACAGGGTTTCCATGGCTGTACCCTTTACAGAAACAGACTGCCACATCTTTCTCCCACAGAGCAGCTGGTGTGCTTGAACCACTGACCTTTCAATTAGTAGATGAGCATGTCACCACTGTGCCACCAGGTGGAAAATGAAAAAAAAGACAAAGGGATTTTTCCACAAAACTCTTAGATGCCCCTCATATTTATACGTTTCTCCACTTCCATCAAGTTGGTTCTGACTCATGGTGAACTATCTGCAGGGTTTCTGAGAATATAAATCTTTACGGAAGCAGACAGCCTCAGAGATCTCTCTCTTGTTGAGCAGCTGGTGGGTTTGAACCACTGACATTAACAGTTAGCAGTTTGATACTTAACCCAGTACATCACCAGGACTCCCTTACTTATACATATTGTTAAGTGCTATCAAGTCAGTTCAGACTCACAGCAAACCTGTATGGGGTTTCTGAGGAGTGGGGGTGGGTGGGAGGTGGGTTTGAACAGCCAACCTTTCAGTTAACAGTCCAATATTTATCCTACAGTGCCACATCAGATAGAGAAAATAAAACAATGAAAACTTACTTATTTCTAATTAGTTACTATTGTAGATGCCTAATAATTCAAGTAGTACATCAACTCTCCAGCATTGTCATAATTTCGTCCTCAGGGAACTTGATCACCTTTCCTCCCACAAGACATCACACTGGCTCATTGATGACATTCTTGGTAAAAACCGGCATATGAGAGAGTGGGAAAATAACCCAATAAAAATTCAGGTGCCTTCCACTTTAGTGAAGTTTCTAGAGGCTCACTGGTATGGGGTAAGTTGAGATATTTTTATTAAAGTGAACGACAAGTTATAGCATCTGTCTCTCCCACACTGAAAAAGAGGCACAATGTTTGGTGGGTTTCGATTCTTGGAGGCAACTTCTCTCTCATGTGTGTGCGCCAGCTTATTCATCAAGTGACTCAAAAGCTACGAGTTTTGAATGTGGCCTAGAACAAGAGAGGAGTCCTGGTGTAGTGCCATAGGATAAGCACTTGACCTCACGTTTGGTCTGAATCACAAGGTCGGCGGTTCAAACTCACCAGCTTCTCCTTGGAAATCCTATACAGGGTCATTATGAGTCAGAACCAACTCGATGGCACTTAACCACAACCACCACAACACAAATATATATTTCTAATGCTTAAGGAAAATAAATTATACAGAAGTATGATGCAGTAGCAAATGCTGCAGTGAATATTGTAGTTAACTTGATAGAATACACAAAATAGGCATATTTAACAGCAAAGTTTTATGTTGACTAAAAATTATATTTCATATAACTGTCAACTCATCTTTAGGTCATAGTTTAGTAAAATATTGAAAAGACTCTAAAGTACATGATATGTGGGCTGATACAACAGAGATTGTACCACATGTTTCAACTTGATAATAATTTGACATTTTGAGAAGTTAAAATATTAAATCAGCTTTGTCACCTCTCTATGGGGCAAAAAGTATCAATGATTATAGAAAATCAAAGTTTCTTCCTAATAAAATCCATGCTTTAGCAACTAAACTATATAGAAGTCGCCATCCCAAATTTTAATGGAGAAAGAATTGTTGTTAGGTGCCAAAGAATCAGTTCCGACTCATAATGACCCAAAGTACAAGAGAATGAAACACTGCCCAGTCCTGCACCATCCTCACAGTTGTTATATTTGAGCAGATTGTTGCTGCCATTGTGTCAATCCATCTCGTTGAGGGTCTTCTTTTTTGCTGACCCTCCACTTTACCAACATGATATCCTCGTCTAGGGACTGGTCCCTCCTGAGAACATGTCCAAAGTACATGAGATGAAGTCTCACATCCTTGCTTCTAAGTAGCATTCTGGCTGTACTTCCAACAGAGATTCATTTGTTCTCCAGGGAGTCTGTGGTCATTTCAATATTCTTTGCCAAAACCATAATTAAAGCACATCAATTCTTTAATCTACCTTATTCATTAAGTAGTTTCACACGCATATGGGGCAACAGAACAGGCCATGGCTTGGGTCAGGAGCATCTTAGTTCTCAAGTTGACTTTGTTACTTTAACACTTTAAAGAGGTCTTCTGCAGCAGATGTACCCTACATACAATAGAGCATTTGATTTCTTCATTGTTGCTTCCATGAGCATTGATTGTTGATTCAAGTAAAATGAAATCCTTGATAACTTCAATCTTTTATTCATTTGTTGTTGTTAAGTGCCGTTGAGTCGGTTCCGACCCATAGTGACTCTGTATAGGGTTTCCGAGGAGCAGCTGGTGAACTTGAACTGCTGACCTTGCAGATCAAACCAACTTTGCAGTCTAGTGCATTAACTCACAGCACCACACCAGGACTTCTTTCTCCATTTCTCATGTTATTTATTGGTCCAGTTATAAGGATTTTTGTTTTCTTTACATTGAGTTGTAATCCATACTGAAGGCTGTATTCTTTGATTTTCATCAGTAAGTTCTTCAAAACTTGTTGATTTGAAATCCTTCGTATTCTTCAAATTTATCCTATCTAATTGAACTATACTTACCTCTGTCATCTCCTAACTTGGCTTAAAGTCTCTAACCTTGCTCTACCTTTAGTTCATTCTCTAGACCAGGATCATTGTGATCTTTCTAAAAATATGATTCAAAGTCTACCTCATTAAAATTCCTTAATGACCCCCATGTTGTTTTCAGGTGCCATCGAGTCGGAACCGACTCATAACAA
>NW_006408527.1:23665844-23699642 GCF_000296735.1 Chrysochloris asiatica | reverse complement strand
ACTAAATTTGGTTCCCCAAATACAAATATGACACAGTGGTTAAAGTGCCCACCTGCTAAACAAGTCATTAGTTCAAACCCACCAGGAAACTCCATGGGAGAAAGATGTGGCAGTGTGCTTCCATAAACACTGACAGCCTTGAAACCATCCAGGGCAATGTCACTGTCTCGCAGGGTTGCTGTGTGTCAGAATCTATACGGAAGAATTGATTCAATGGCAGAACTGAGTTTCTGGTGGGATACCTTTGCTAAGTCCCTGGGTTGTGCAAACAGTTACGTGCTCAAAATGAAAGGTTGGTGGTTTGAACCCACCTAGAGGTACCTGGGAAGACAGGCTGGCAATCTGTTTCCAAAGGGTCACAGCTTGGAAAACCCTTTGGAGCAATTCCACTCTGTGCACATGGGGTTGTCATGAGTTGGAATCAACTCGACAGCAATTATCAATAACAATGCCTATGGATACAATCCCATTTTGGAATAGGATTTTGTTATACTAATAAGGCCACACCACTTTTGAGATATAAAGGGAGCAGATATAAAGGGAGCAGAAGCACATGTCAGGGGAGACAGATGCCACATGGAGATCCCTAAGGAAGTGAGGAACAGAAGCTGAAAGGATAAAAGGGACTTCCCCCAAACCTGATAGAGATAGAAGCCTTCCCCTAGAGCAAGTACCCTGAATTCAAAGTTCTGGCCTCCTACACTGAGAGAAAATAAATTTCTGTTCATTAAAGTCACCCTTTGTGGTAGTTCTGTTACAGTAGCACTAGATAACTTCCCATGGTCTGCTCCTGGCTTACTTTTTATAGTTTCTTGGGACTCAGTTCTAATGGGGGCATCTCCTCTGGAAGTCTTCACTGATCCTTGATTTGGACTAAGTATCTCCCCATGACATTCCACACCACATAAAAGAGGACTCTGTCAAGGTACTCTACCATAGCACTACATCATATCTGTCTATGAGCCTCACAAGATTATAAATTCCTCTGAAGCAGGAAATTACATTTCAATTATTCCCCAGCACCTAGTACCATGATAGCACATAACAGTTGCTCAATAAACATTTGTTGAATGATGAATAAGGCATATAGTGATGATCAAGAAGTGATTTGTATTGTTACTCTTATAGTCGGTAGCACTGTAAGAAATGTCCTGATTCGTTTGACAGGGAATGTTAGATTGCTACTGCATCCTATGGTGCAGGATAACCTACACGTCTATGGTTCTAACCTACCAGTCACCCTACAGCAGAAAGATGTGGTAGTCCGCTTCCATAAAGATTACAGCTTGGAAACATTATATAGCAATTCTATCTGTCCTACAGGGTCATTATGAGTCAGAATCAATTCACTGGCAGTGGATTTATTTTTTGGGGGGATGGGGTAGAGAAGGCAGGTGGCTAATACTTAAAGAAGAAATGAAAGGACAGAGGCAAAAATTGAAACAAAGGACCTACCAGCTACTTGAGAAATTGACTGACTATTACATAAGGAATCCATTATACCAAGAAAAGAGATTGGTGTTGTTAAGTGCCATCGAGTCGACTCCAACTCATAGTGACCCTTTGAAGATGAGTGTGAACTGCTGACACTGGTTCGCAGTCCAGTGCTGATCCACACGAGGAGTCCAAGAAAAGAGACTGGATTACTACAAACCAGCACCCAAAGAGTTAACTACAGGAAACTAGCACAACGTGATTAACACTCTCTTGTTACCTCTCTCATGTACTTACTATTTCATAGCAGCACTAATACTTACTGTGATCTCTGAGCCATGAGCAACTCATTTTTTGCAAATTCAAAGTCTTTTGGGCCCTCGCTTATGAAAGTATCTCTGCAGGATGGTCTTTTCCCTTTCTGGACTTCCACTGGATGATTAAATCTAAAATAATGGTCTCCTCCAAGAATTACCCGATCACCCTAAAGCACACAAAAAAAATTTACAAACTGAGGTGAGTTTGAACAAACAAACATGGGACGAATCACTATGCGCAATAATTCAAAAGAGTCTAGTATTGCCAATGATAAACATAAATACTTTGCATATGCCAAGCAATGCAGTAAATACTTTGCATGTTACCTCATTTATGTTTCATAAGAACTCAATGAGATTCATAGCATTATTCCAATTTTAGGAATGAATAAACTAAAGAACAGAGTTAACAGCATGTATTCACTGAGAGCTTACTACTTTCAGACACTGTGCTAAAAGCTATACATGAATTATTTAATCTTCCCAGCCACTCTGAAAGGTAAGAAGCCCCCACTGTATTCATTCTGTATTTTCTCTCTCTAACCATTATGCCTCTGTTTGCCTGTGATTGTCCTGAGACAATTATTCATTCTTACAAAACTTTTCTAATTTGGGCACTATTAAATAACCATCTAGTTAAATAACTTGCTAAATGAAGGTCATATAGTTGTTGTGTGCTGGCAAGCCGAGTCTGACTCATAGTGACCCTATATTCAGAGTAGAACTGCCCCACAGAGTTGGCTGGGATGTAGCCTTTATAAGAGCAGATGGCCAGGTGTTTACACCCATAAAAAGGCTGGTGGGTTCGAACTGTCAACTTTTCAGTTACCAGCCGGGCACTCCACTGTTAAGCCACCATACCTCCTTACTAAAGGTCACACAGACAGCAAGTGGCAGAGCCAGGGTGTCAACCTTTCTGGCCTGATTCCAAAGCGGAGCTCTTTAATGGACACACAGTGTTGTCAGTGGTCTACTCTGCAAGTACTGGTCATAAGGATATAACTTTGATCTTTGCTTAAAGGAAGATAGTCTTTGAACTGATTAAAAAAGAGAATTTCATAACTGCAAAAGCCTTTCATCTACTTCAACTCCATTATCTTAGAGAGGAGAACACTGAGACTTAAAGAAATTAAATGTTTTCCTTAAGGTAAAACACTCTTTTCAAAATAGTCAACTTACGTGATGTAATACTGTGGGTTCCAAAATATGTTTTCCATTTACATAAGTTTTTGCTTCTGCAACTGGGATAATACTCACTGTCCCATCAAAATTTTTGATAGCACTGTAAAGATATAAGAAGAATACTGTTATAATTATAGGACATGTTAAAAATATGCAGAAGGAAATACAGGATAATTCTGCTTGGCTTATTCTTTTAGCATCAGACTTCATGTCATTTTGTTATAACATTAATTTAAAAGTTTTTTTTGTTTGTTTGTTTGTTTTTTTTTGCTCCAACTAGAAATTGAAATTTTTGGCATGAAAAACCCTAGCCTCTCTTGTGATTACTGTTGATATTATTAATAATAAGTGCCATCCAGTAGATTCTGACTCATACCCTGTATAGGGTTTCTGAGGCTGTAAATCCTTGTGGAAACAGAAATCCTCATCTTTCTCCTATGGAGCAGCTGGTGGGCTTGAAGCACTAGCCTGTGGTTCACAGTCCAGTGCTTATCCTACAAAGCCACTGTACTACTACCTGTATTTTTATTATCATTTTTTAAGAAAATATCAGCCCCTTTTCCACAAAATGGAAAACTAAGCAAAACAAAAAAAGAAACATTGAAAAAAATTAAAGGGAAAACCTTATTAAAATATTAACAGTGTTTACCTGTGAATGGA
The DNA here is from genome assembly GCF_000296735.1 of Chrysochloris asiatica. Taxonomy (NCBI): domain Eukaryota; kingdom Metazoa; phylum Chordata; class Mammalia; order Afrosoricida; family Chrysochloridae; genus Chrysochloris; species Chrysochloris asiatica. The sequence goes on along the minus strand of NW_006408527.1, from coordinate 23,696,049 downwards.
ATAGTTTTAAATGTTTTTATTTTTACTTTTCTATGGTTCTTGCTTTATATGAGTTTTAGTGATAGAACCATATATACTTTCACCTCACATGAAAAATGGAGGAACTCAAAGGAAGAACAAGTAGAGAGAGAAAATCTTACTCCCTGTTCATCCAATTTAATTGGGCTTTGACCAGAAAATCAACTATAAATGCTACATATTCCTCTGAGTCTTTGTATTCAGAGAATGTTGTTGTTAAGTGCCGTAGAGTCCGTTCCAACTCATAGCAATCCTGTATAGGGATTCCAAGGAGCAGCTGTTAAGCTTGATCCACCAACCATGCAGCTCAAACCAACCTTGCAGTCCAGCACATTAACCTGCAGTGCCACATGTTGTTGTCATTGTTAGGTGCCACTGAGTCAGTACTGACTAATAGTTACCCTATGTACAACAGAACAAAACACTGTCTGGTCCTGGGCCAACCTTACAATCTGCTATGCCTTAGCCCATCACTGCCACCACTGTGCCAATACATATTGGGGGTCTTCTTCTTTTTCTCCAACCCTACACTTTACCCAGTAGCCATGTACAAGAATATCAATAGAAATACTGTGGTAGCAAAAAAAAAAACCTGAAAACAACCCAAATGTCTATCAATAAAACAAAAAAATGTAATAATATAAATGAACAGATAAATTTGTGTACTGGCATGGATTGATTCACAGCTGTGAAAATGAAGATGCATCCACATGGACAAATCTTGAAAACAATGAAGAGCTAAAACAGTTTGCACACACTACCATCCCACCCACATATACTGTATCATTCCATTCATGTGAAGGTCATATGGAACAAAATTTTTTAATTTGTTAATCCAACCAAAACTTTTGTCAGTAAGATGGCTGGAAGTTTGCTTTCATACACATGATTACAATTATAAGAAAAGAAATTGTCCCTCAACCAACGAGAGATCAAGTACACCAAGACACAGATAGAGAGCAAAATATTTTATACTGAGAGTAACTGGCCTATAATCCTTGGAAACACAGAGTAGGCCTGTTTTTCACGGCTAAAAGATGAGTATGAAGAACTATATAAAAGAATCTGTATAAACTGCTGCCTCATGAGAAGGTAACCACATGTTAACAAAATATGGAAGATTATTGAAAAATGCACAAACGCCTCATTTAAGATTAACTTACCAATGATCATCAGCAATCAGCACCCCAGATAACTGAATATCATGGCTTGAGTTTGGTTTATACTTTCCAACTGTAGTTTTTCCTTCTTTTATCATATATAACAACATCTCTGATAGCTGAGGATCTTCATTGAGATTGACAAGGTTTGGCAAGTGGTTGTCCATCTGAAATGTAATTCCTGCTTTCTAGTGAAAGTCAGAGAAAAAAACATTAACCATAAATACAAAATTGCTAGACTAATCTAAACTGTATGCTCTAAGTAAAAAATTCAAATCATTCAGTGCGAAGTCTCAAAAAGTTCAAAATTTCTTAAAGTCTCTTCCTCTTTCTAAGAATCTCTCTCTTTTCTGACATTGCTGTTAAGAGTGAGCACCGCTCATAGAAATCTAGAGTTCTGTTGACTCTTCATTCCTCACCATCCTCAGTCCATTCACATATCAATCCATCACCAAATTATGCTAATGTCATCAGAGTGGATCCAGTCCTTGTTTTGCATCCTCACTGCCATCGCCTTACATCATTTAGGCCCTTATCAACTCAAACCTGAACTTCGGTAGCATCCTACTGATTGCCTTGCCAACAATTTCTCATTTTCAATCTTATATTCTACACCAGATTAATTCTCCTGAAAAGGTACTATCAAAATGTCAATTCCCTGGTCAAACATTTTAATGGCTTCTTATGTCCAATAAGATAAAATTCAAAGTCATTAATGACTTTGGAAACTAAGCCCTTAATGAACTAACCATAACTTGGCACTGCGGGTTAATAAGCTGGACTGCAAGTGAGTTTAAACAGCAAGGTCAGTGGTTCAAGCTCATCAGCCACTCCTTGGAAACCTCATACAGGGTAGCTATGAGTTGGCACCGACTCAGTGGCATTTAACAACAATGACCTTACACAAACTGCTCACTCCAATACACACATTCTCTTCTGAACACACTTGAATCTTCACCACCTTTACGCTCATACACTTTTCCCTTCCTAAAATACGCTATTCCTTTTATCTACCTATTAAGATCTGACCCAAATGTCAACTCAAATCCACCTCTCCTAGGAACCTGGAATGGCCATTCCCAAGGAATTTTAGGAATTTTAATCTTTTTGAATTCTTCTAGGATTTCCATACCTATCATTTGAAATATTTGCTTTACTGCCAATACCTTCACTTTTCACCCATTTTCTCCAATCTCTTTTAGAACACTTCACTCCATCAAGGAGTTTTGTGGTTCCTATAAAACTGTTCTGAGTCTCCTCCAATCTTTAAACCAAGAGTGGGAGCCTTTTTTCTGTCAAAGTTTATAACACCATTCACAGACCATAGAAAACTGTCAACTTAAAAATTAGCCTACTCTTACCCAGAGAAACAGAGCTGCCTGAGATGGAGACAGAGACGATGACGTGAAGCAATGAAGCGGCTGGGGACTTTGGATCCAGAGAAGGAAAGGGACTGTGGACCAAAAACTGGGGGGAAGGGGAGGAGGGGGAAGTGTAGGTGGCAGGTTTCTAGGATATACCCTTTGGCTGGTTGATAATACATGGAGGGAATTGGAACCATGGCAATGAGATGATATATGATGGAATGAATGTAAAATTAAAGTTCTCTCATGTAAACTACCATATAATTCACAATAAAACATTTAAAAAAAAGTAAATGGAAGAAATGAGAAAGTCAAAGAGCTGACCTGAAAATTTCAAAGGGCAGCTTGAGAAAAAAAAAAAAAATCAAGGGGAATACATGAGCAGGCATGTGGTCTGGCTGGCGACCACATTGGTCACCAATAAGGGGAAGAGGCGGAAAAACAGCAATGAAATTGGGAGCTAAGTCCGACCACATTCAATAGACTCCTGTGAACCCGGGTGGAAACCTCGTTGGCCAGCAGTATGGCAAGACCCGGGGACTCCTGGGTCCAGAGGCAATGACATGGCCACAGAGGACTAGAGCAGAGATCGAAGCATCCAGCTGATATAAACTGTGGGGAGATGCACAAGAACATCCACACTTGCAAATAGTACCCACTTGACCTGGTTTCGATGGTTGGATTATCAGAACTCAACTAAAAGAAGAAAGAAGAGGAAAAAAAGAGTAACCCGCTAAAATTTGATGAACTTTACCTATACTTACAGATTTAGTAGCTCAGAAAAGAGAACAAATCTTTACAGCGAGGATCACTCCTACCCCCTTGGTACACAGGGTTGACAAGCATGGGCAACTTAGACATTGGCTATCCAAAATGCAGGGGCTACAATGGCAAGAAGTGACTGGCTTACAAGCTTTCAAGAGGGAGCCTAGTTCTAGATGGGGCTGGGGAAAGTAAAATCTCCACTGAATGGTTTCTAATCTTTTGAGACAGGGTTAATGAAAGGAGATGGGGATAAGACTCTTGTGGTACAATAGTGAATAATTGCTATCAAGACTGATTGTGAGGGTCGAAAATGTAAAGGTAGATGTTTTGTAAGAAAGGGAGGGGATAACTGATTTTGCAGTCCAGGAGCAGAAGTCCCTGGGACCATCAAATGAGAAGAGTGGAATGTGGGAACCTACCCAGAGAAGCAGTGATACCAGAAATGGATGCAGAGATGATGATGTGGGCAGATGGAGCGGCTAGGGACACTGGACTCAGGGAAGGAGAGGGGCTGTGTGTTGACAGCTGGGGCGGGGGGTGGGGGGGTGAGCAGGCCTGTGTGGTGTAACCTTTGGTTGTTTGATGATGCATGATGCATGGAGGGGATTGTAATCATTACAATGAAATGAAATATGATAGGATGAGTGTAAAACTGATTCCTCCTATGTAATCCCACATAATTCACAATAAAAACTTAAAAAAAAAAATTAGCCTACTATATTTGGTCAAGCATTTAATTAACTCACCCCTAATGTGATGGCTAGCGTAGTGGTTACAAATCGGGCTGCGAACCTTAAGGTCAGTGGTTCGAAACTACCAGCCGCTCGGCGGGAGAAAGATGAGGCTTTCTACTCCCGTAAGGATTTACACCCTCGGAAACCCTGTACAGGGTCGCTATGGGTCGGAACTGACTCGAAGGCACTTAACAACAACAACAACAACAATGTGATGGCTGGGATCCTGGTGTGGTGCTGTGGGTTAATGCGCTTGGCTGCAAAATCAGTTTGAACCACAAGGTTTGCGGTTCAATCTCACTAGCCACTCCTCAGAAACCCTATACCGGGTCGCTATAGGTTGGAACCGACTTGACGACACTTAACAACAATGCGACTGCTGGAACTGAGGTTGTCTGCGCAGAGCTAGGTCAAGTGGGCCAGATGTCCCCCATTAGTGCTCTTTTTGTTTTTTGCTCAAACAAAACCCTTCTCTCAACTTCAAAGTCCTCATCTCTGACTACTATAACTCTCATCTAAGATTTTCAGAGTCTGTGTGTGTGGCTCTAGGGTCGGTCTGAGTCAGAATTGACTCAGTGGCAGTGGGTGGGTAATTGTGTGTAGCTCCATTTCTTCATCTCTTGGTCACTTCTCAATTCACTGTTATCTGGCTTCTTCCTTCAGCATTACAATGGTGATATACACATTTCAGTAACCTGGGAGTCATTCTTGTCTTTTCTATCAACCCACACACCCAAAAACATTCCCAAGCCTGTCAATTTTACCTCCTTTCCATCTCTTGACTCCAGCTCTTCCACTACTGAATCCCATTGTCACTGCCTTACTCCAAACTCTCATCATCTCTTGCTTTTTAACTACAGCAGTAGCTTCCTAGATGAGCTCCTTTTCTCTGTCATCTTCATTCTTCCCTCCCTTAAATCCATCTTTCACACTGTAACCAGAGAAGCCTCTCTAAAACACAAGTCTGTTCTTTTCATTCCCTTTCCATTTAAAATCACCAATGGCTCCTAATCTCCTGAATCCAAGTTCCTCATTATATCCTGACCTGCATCTCTCTTAATCTCTGCTACCAGCTTTAATTTCTAGCCATACAAAATACCATAATTCTCCGGGCATTCATACAATAAGTTATGTTGTGCCTCTATATCTGAACACAGAATTCCCCTGCTGCTTATTGTGCAAAACACTGCTTAGTGGGCCCTTCTTCCTTGATAAACCACCTCCTCAATTATTTTTAGTCCCTCCTCTCTCCTACATCTTACACTTTTCATTGCTTTAGGCTGGCTGAATCATATGAAACTGCCAGTATTTAACCACTACCTACCTAAAAAATGACAGCTTCATATAGTTCAACCTAATTAAGCATACCACATTTCAGTCATCTGTTTATATTCTCTAAACATTCCTCAAGGAGCCTGGGTGGTACTTTTTGTTAAGTACTTGGTGGTGGTTTGAACACATCCAACTGCTTCACAGGTGGAAGACCTGGTGACCTTCTTTCATATAGATTACAGCCAAGAAAACCCCATGGGGTAATTCTCACTGACACCTCAATGAGTTGGGGTCAACTTGATGGTACCCAACAACAACCAACTTCCTTCTGAATCACCCTGAGATCTGCAACCAGAACTACATCTTACAAACCTGGGTGGGCATTCTGTGTTCCTAGCCCAACACAGAGCTTCTGAAATGTTTGTTGAGCCCAACTGAATATAACTAGAGAGTTTGCTTCTATTTTAACTTTCCAAATAGCTTATGGGCTGTAAGCAACCACAATCTTGATCTTAGCAATTCTTTATATTAATTCTCTTTAGGGTATTGCTTTGTACAGAGTCAGTATATAGTAAGTATCTGAAAAATTAAATTTATGTATTTATTGATGTAGTACCCTTTTACTTTCAAATCAGTTTAGCAAGTTGAAATACCTGGAGCTCTTTTGTTTCTTGAAGTTTTCTTTTTTCAGCTTGTTCAAACTTTTCTTTCCACACTCTTTCCAAAGACATCCCCCACAAAAAAAAGAAAGAAAAAAAAGCAGAGTTAAAGACACCCTGATATACAGGAATGAGAATATTTAAAAATATGATTGTCTAGGGGTGTAGTGCCATATTTACACAGAAGGTGGGAAGACAGACTTCATGTCTTCTTCAGGCCCCCACTTGTCCTATCATCCTAAGGACACACACTGAAAATGTGAGGCAATGACTGCACCCTACCTTTGCATTTCTGCCATGTCTCTCTCCTGTTGATGCAGTTTCATTCTTAAGCATGTTATTTCTTGTCGACAGAGCCTGTATCGTTCAGGGTCGATATTCCGATTATTTTTTTGAGCAGCTTTTAGTTTTTCGATTTCTGCTTTCAATTCTAAATATTTACAGAGATGTGTGATAGATAGTATTTGGTACATAATAATTTCCATGTCAGGCAGAATCTTCCCATTTTCTAGTTTTTTTCCCCCATCTTCTATTTTATTTGAATTAAATAAAAGAGAATATTTACGGAAATCAGTTTTACTTCCCTTGTATGACCTACATATATTTCTACCTAACTTTGACCCAAAAAAATACTCCCCAACCTTGAGCAGAATGGCCAAAGTGGAATGCTTTTGAAAGGGAAAGGGGCCACCATCAACAACATTATGACTAGAGACATAAGCTGAGATTGCCCTAGGCAAAGCTTAATAATGAGTTATGTTGAATATAGATCAAAAATGTTTCAACTTGGAATTTAAAATATATATTTCAGGTGAAAATGGCTCCATTAGTAAAACAGAGGGGATCCAGATGAAGAGATAAACTATGATACAGAAAAGTAATTCTACTCTGGATCACACCTATAAAGTGTTATTTACCTTCAGCTGTTAAAAGGCCCAAGGATAAAGGAGTATAAGCAAAAACAAAGCATGTTATAATCAAGATTCCTTGCAGGTATGTAAATTCTACCCTAGTTGGATGATTACTAAGATGGAAACAGAAAGCAGTATTTAGCATAAACAAGCTTAGGCCTAGAAACTCAAGATCAAACAGACTTTGACTCAATGCAGTAAGCAACAGCAGACTTGATAAGGGAATGACAATGGACGAAAGGTCATAAGTAAAAAACAAATAACTAGTGTTAGTTTGTTGCACATCTCTGTGATTCAGTCTATAAAATTATTTTTCTATGCCTGCTATTTTCCCATTACTTACAATCTAGTCCTATAAAACAATTTCCGAGTGTTTTCTTCCGTATTACTTATTCTCTTTCCCATTGCCTGATCTTCCTCTATCACTGTGGAATAATGGCTAGAATCCATTATGTTGTTGTTAAGTGCCATCAAGTCAGTTCCAACTCATACCCAACTCTGTATAGGGTTTCTAAGGAGTGACTGGTGGGCTTGAACTGCCAACCTTGTGGTTCACAATCCAGTGCTTATCCTACAGAGCCACACCAGGGTTCCTATTATTGTTAAGTACCATCGAGTTAATTCTGACTCAGAGCGACCCTGTACAGTATTTCCAAGGAGTAGCTGGTGGGTTTGAACTGCTGACCTTGTGGTTTGCAGTCCAGTACTTATCCTACAGCACCACACCAGTAGTCTGGCACCTATTATAAGGTGTAAAAGAAAGAAGAAAAATTGATGCTCTTAGATTGCATATTTCTAAGACTAGAATTTATTTGCAAGACTAAGCTATTGTAAAGTACTTTTCAAATTTTCAGAAAAATAGTCACCTCTGATTAACTTAGCATTCATATCTTCATTTACTTTGGCAATGTTGACTATCAAACGGGCTTGGTTAGCATATCTAAGTGTGCTTAAAGTCTCATCTATATTGCTGGCAGCAGGACTGATGGTAGCAATCATTGCAGTTTTTGAATTTCCACCCAGACTTTCTTTTAATAACCTTCAAGGAAAAAATAAATGTCATAATCAGACTTTGCTTCACAAAAACTGAGTAACAGTAATTATCTAGAAAACATAAAACAAATTAGTAGAGTATGTAATTCAGAATGCACTTAAATATTTTAATATTTTTTGGTATCTGTAGCTATATTTACATCTCATAATCCACTATTTTCTCTTATGCTTTCTATACTATTTCACAAAGCAATAATCTATGAAGAGGTTTTAAGATATGGTCAATTATCATATATTTAGTAAGATACCTCTCTCCTTCCTTCACTGCAAGCTACTTCAGGAAAGGGACTCTTGTGTCTTGGTCATCTGTGCATTTCCATTTCTATCACAACCTTTTGGAGCAACCATCCACTGCCCTTGAGTCAATTCTGAGTCGATTCCGACTCACAGGAACCCTACACAGGGTTTCCAAGAAGTAGCTGGTGGGTTTGAACTGCTGACCTCGTGGCTCACACTTATGAATAAATCTAAAAGGAAATACACACTTACAAATTAAAACATTTATTGAGCACCTTTATGTTAACCATTGGGTATTGTTGGTGGTGGTTATGTGCCATGGAGTCGGGTCCGACCCACAGCGACCCTGTACAGGGTTTCCGAGGCTGTAAATCTTTACAGGAGCAGAAAGCCTCATCTTTCTCCCACGGAACAGCTGGTAGTTTCGAACTGCTGACCTTGTGGTTCGCAGTCCAATTCGTAACCCAAACAAAAATCATTAATTTCACTTCACCCATAGCAGTATGTATGGTGGTACCGTATGTGTCCACATATTAGGCACTAATTAGCACAATAATAGTTGTTCATACTCATATAGCACATGCTACATGTTAAGAGCTTGATGTTGATCATTTGATCTTCACTACAGTCCTAAGATAAGTTTTGACATTATCCCCATTTTACAGAGAAGGAAACTTAGGCTCAGAGCATTAAGTGATTTTTCCACAGTCAAAGACCTTATAAGATGCAGAGCTAAGGTTCAAATCTAGGTAGTTTGGTTTTGAAGTTTATGCTGTAAATCACTAGACTATATTCCTTCTCCATCCCAATGTTATATGAAGTCAGTCTACTAGTTTTTGCCCTACAGTATTCACTACAAAACACACTTGCCTGTGGTGTTCAAGACCATAGTCTTAGGAGACACCATGGTCAATTGACATAACACAGTCCACAAAACAATATTCTACTTTCTACTTTGGTGAGAAGCAACTAGGGTCTTAAAAACTCACGAGTGGCCATGTCAGGTTCAACTACTGATCTATCTCTGTTTAGATCAAAAAATAAAAAAAAGAGAGAGAGAATAAAATCAAAGACACATGGAAGTATCTTTACTAAGTATTAGTCCAACAGACTAATGGAACAGCTGAACATCAGTCACCATGACTGTGAGACCAGAAGAACTAGATGGTGCCCAGCTACCACCACCAACTGCTATGAAAGGGAACCACATTAACAGGCCCTGGACAGAGCAGGAGAAAAATGTGTAACAAAATTCAAACTCATAAAAAGACCAGGGTCACTGGTCAGATAGACAGGTGGAACCACTGAAACAATGGCCCTTAGTCGCTCTACAACTAAAGTCATCCCTCTGACTCAATACTAGTCAAACTATAGATAAGTATGTAAGTAAAACAATTACAGACTCCTCAGAATAGTCAACCATTTGTGATCAGAAGAGCAGCATTTACTCCAGAACAATGTTCAGAAGGGTTAGGAAAGAAAGAGGAATGGAATTGGGAAACACAGGGAGGAACCAGGGTAAATGACGTTACATTGTGGAAAGTGCAAACGAAATGTGTTGGAATTGCTGAATGGAAACCTGATCTGCTTGGTCTTCACCTAATTCACAATAAAAGGAAAGAAAAAAAAAAAAAGAGAGATACTTGCCATGTAAGAACAGATTCACGATAAGGAATAAAAACTCTCTTTCCGTTTGCTTGTTCAGAGAGTGCTGATATAACTTTTCCCAAAGTTAGCAAGGACTTGTTAATACTCACGCCTTCCTATAGACAAGATTTTAAAAAAAGAAGAAACATTTCAAAAAGCTGTTATTGTTAAGTGCCATGGAGTCAGTTCCAACTCACAGCAATCCTGTATAGTGTTTCTGGAAAGCGGCTGGCTGGTGAGTTTGAATCATTGGCCTTACAGTTAGCAGTCCAGTGTTTATCCTACACATCACACCAGAACTTTCCAATAACTGCTCAGCAATAAATTAATTTCACACAACGGATTTCTCACTGAATAAGTACTTTGTTCCACAAACTATCAACTTTCTTACAACTCAGAATTCACTGAAATTATTTCTTTGAAAAATAATCATAAACACAGTGTATGCATTCCTTTTTAAACCACAGCCATGTATCCTGTAGGTTGCAGCTAAAAATACTTTTTTTTCTGAGGGGGTAAACTTTTATTCAGTTTGTAATCTGATAATAAGATCCTCAGGAATAAATTTCATCAAAAAGAGAAAAGTAACACAATTACCTTCAGCCGGTCTCCACTAGTGTGAGCTGTAGAGCAGCGCTCACTGCCTGCCAGATCTATTAAATTAATGCGGCTCGTGATTCTATGATCATGTTCTTCACCTTCCACAAATTCAGTCTGTAGCAAAAGGATAGTAAAAATCATTTACGTCCTTCAGTGCTTTGCTATCATAGCAGACATTTTCAAGAGGAAAAATTACATTGTTTTTTTTTTTAAAGCATCCCTTCTTAAATCTGTGATCTTTTATTATATCAATTTCACACATTCTACTAAAAAGATAATACTGAGCAATGGCTGGATCATGTCAAAATAAAAGAAAAGACTTTAAAAGGATAAAATCCCACAACTACTCAGTTATACTAAGAAAACATTCAGAGAGAAAATGCTTTATGCAAAAATGTGTTTATCTCAGCATTACAAGAGTAAAACATTTAAAAACAACATAAATTTCTAACAGTAGAGATAACCTTTATATATAATGATATTATATAGTTACTAAAAATTATCTTTGCAAATAATTTTAATAGCCTAAAATTATTATAGATTTTTGTTACGTTTGTTTCAGTGTGATTATAATACTGAAAGATTACATACTAAAATATATAGTATTGGGAGGTTTCATTTGAACAGTAGAGTCCATAGGTGATTTTTTTAAAAGATATTTTATCCCACTTCTGCACAGCTGTTGTGTGCTGCCCAGAAGTCACCTATTCTGTGGCAATGGAGGTTAAGATCCAAACTCCCAACCCTGATCCCACTCGGCTCCCACAATTTGGTAGGTGGTCGTCTCCCAGTATAGTCAAGGTTTGCCCAGTGTGCTCCCAAAAGCCACCAATGGTATGCAGTCTGGGCACTGCAGTCCTAGCTCAGGCGCCATTGGCCCTCTTGCCCCCCTCCTTGGGCAGGTGGTCGTTGGTGACCTGGCCTTCCCTACAGCTGGCTTAGCAGAGAAGGGGGTGACAGTTGCACAGGACTCAGTCAAGTATTCACCTGATGAGTCTGGAGCAGAAGCTGTCTGGACCACATGCCGCACAGTAACCCCAGGGGCTCAAACAACATCAGACAACATAGGGTTATAATTCACAGAATGCATCATGGACACTAAGTGATGCTTACCTGTATATATGCCATAAAATCCTATTTATACCGTTATATGATTGAACTTTTATCTTTTGATTTAAAGAAGAAAATAAGAAAAATCAAAAAATTTAAATGCATTTACTAAGAAAATAATCATCAAAAATAATAATACCTTGGTCTGCGTCATCACCAGAGTAAAAACAGAATGAGATCGGGAACTTTTATCATTCATACCAGTAGCAGCAGTTGCTCTTTGTTTATTTCCCAATTCTAGCCAACTCTAATAATAAAGAAGGGAGGGAGGTCAGAGATGCAGACTGTAATTTATTGGAATAACAAATCACAGAACAACAAAGTAAGTAAGCACATCCAGTAACAGATACATTTACAAATAGTTTAGAGGTAAGAGATCATTGGTTATGTCTTAATAATTTATATTCCCACTGTCTAATTTTTTCTTTCCTGTCACAGGTATCTGAATTGGGAAAAAAAAACTTTAAAAGGCTATTTCTATAACCATAAACTGACATCATGGTCAATTTTTTTTTTTTTTTTTTAATTTGGAAGAACAATCCTTGTGATTAAAGTTTAACAAAATCAGTTCATAATATAATAATGAGTTTAGCCTTCTATTTATACAAACAGCAATTGTTAAGTGCCATCAAGTTGATTCCAAACCACAGCGACCCTGTAGATGGTTTCCAAGGAGCAGCTGGTAAGTTTGAACCACCGACTTTGCAGTTCAAATGACTTTGCAGTCTGACGCATTAGCCCACAATGCCATACCAGGACTCCAAACAGCAACTGTTGTTGTTGTTATGTGCCATGGAGTCGGTTCGGACTCATAGTGACCTTGCACAGGGTTTCCGAGGCTGTAAATCTTTATGGGAGCAGAAAGCCTCATCTTTCTCCTGCAGAACCTCTGGTAGTTTCAAACTGCTGACCTTGTGGTTGGCAGCCCGACTCATAACCACTATGCTACCAGAGCTCCTTAAACAGTAATTAGGCAGAACTTAACAACAACATTCTTATGAACATTTATGATTATGGCCTTTCTAGCTAATAAAAAGAAGGCAAAAACAGATAATCAATCTTACCTGGATATCAGAGTAAGAACTGACAACATTCCTATTTTTAAAAAAGAAAAGATTTTACTGATAATGACACTCATCTTCTCATAAAACAATACTAATCTGTATATGAATTCTCACAGAATCTTTCATTTACCCCATTCTTAAAGTGAAAGAAATAACGGTTTTCTCTCTGTGTGTGTGATAAAAATGTACAAGGGAGCTTCAAAAGTTCATGAAAAATTCCATTACCTTCAATTTCATTTTTCCACGAACTTTTTGAAGACTTCTCAGATATATCAAAACATTTGCCATTTCAATTTTTTAACATGCACAATTCAGTGACGTCAGTTATTTACCTTATGCTGAGCAACCACTAACACTATTCCCATTCAAATATTTCCGTTACCCTGAACGGAAATTCAGTACCCCTTAAGCAATGACTCCAACATTCCCCCTCTCTTCTGGCCCCAATAATCATTAATAAATTTTGCTCTCTATAAATTTGCCTGTTCTTAAAACAATGTTTTAATTGTAACAAAAAATAAAAAGGGTCTTCAGAAAAGTTTATAGAAAATGGAATTAAAAGATAACAGAATGTTTCTATGAAAATTTTGAAGTTCCCCCTTCTTATAAATATTGTATTCTTAATACAGAAAAGTATCTTAGCATTTTATCTTTACAATATTCAAGTCTATTATCATAAGGTTAAAAGATTTACTTTACATGTTTGTGTGCACAGGCACACACACACACACATTTGGATCTCAGTAGAATCCTGGATTAAATCAATGGAGATGAACTAACAGCCAATCACTCTGTCTTTCCTTTAAGAAAAGCATTGAGAGTGTTGAAAGGCAAATGCCTCTTAGCACATCACACATTAAACAACTTCTAGCTCATCTTAGCACCTTCTCTCTTCATCTTCAATAGGTATACAAAGCTGATGGTGAGGGGAGGCTTAATACGGAGCAAAGAGAGAGATAAGGAAAAAAATCAAATACTTATTTCAACTCAGTATAATTAATACTCGATACCAAGCACTTTACAGATGCTGTGAAAATTACAAATATAAAAACAAGGAGCTTAAAAAAAAGAGAGAGTTAATTGAATAGTATTCAGGGTAGACGGCTAAATAGTTATCCAGGATTTCAGAGCTGGAAAGGCAAATGAGAGTAAAATAAGGATTATGGGAGATGAGCATTCACTCTAAGTCTTTGCTTTCTCCTTCTTCTTGCAGAGCTGAACACTTACATTGACAGCGCTTCAACGTAGGGTCCAGATATAGGATGCTCCCTTACTCTCAGCTAGGAGAAACAAACAATAGCATCAGTATGTGGATGACAAATACTACACAGTAAACATAACTTTTAATAATTGTATTTCTATATTTTTGACTTTAAGAAATCTGTCTTTCTAATACTGCAAAATAAAAATAAAGGCTTTCAAAAATACAAATTTGTAAGGCACTAAGAAGCTATCTTAATACTACAAATGTGTACAATCTGTAGCAATATAGTATAGCAACAAACGATTTAACTCTTTTTTGTTTTTTGTAGGTTAAATCCTACAATAGCTATATATTTATATATTTTTAAGTAGATCTCTACACAGGTTCAGTTTCAGGCATTTAACATTTTCTTCCCTTTTACATTATAAATTTTGAACTTTATGACTAGAAAATTAAAAACTCAGAGAAGCCATGGAAGAAATGCCAAGTTTAATTTTTCAAGTTTCCTGATTTGCCCAGAATAAGCTGCATGACCTTGGACAAGTCAACTGACCTCTTTAGAGTTTTTTTTTTTTTACGTGTGTGTTATGTGTGTGTGTGTGCTCCAAGGTTATTTTCAAAATTAAGAAATTTTAATTCAAAGGGTAGTTTAAAAAAACAACAAAACCTATGTATTTGTGAGACTCTATTTCACAAAAAAGGTTCTCTATAAAGCATCACTCTCCTAATTAATCCAGTGAAACATGCATTCCATAATAAAAAAGCCTTTTTAAATGTTTCCTCTTTTATCTACAGACTCTCCTCGTGTGGCACTGGGAGTTAATGCACTGGACTGCAAAGTCATTTGAATCGTAAGGTTGGCAGTTCAAGCTCACCAGTCGCTCCTTGGAAACCCTATAAAGGGTCGCTATGGGTTGGAACCGACTCAATGGCACTAAACAATAACAACATTAAGCATTCCATGTGTGATTCACATAGTCGAACTAAGTCCTGTAGTAAATAGTTTAACTTTTATACATGATTAAAATAAAGATATACTTTAATAACTAATTTAATTTCTACTAATGATGGTCAATTTATTTACTAAATAATAAAAGGTAGATTGTTAATCCCAAACATATCATAGATCATTTTAGTAAAACTGTAGGACATGTCATCTTGAAACCTCATTTAACCCTATGCAATTATAAAAACAAATCATAAATTATTTTAATCTTACAGGTTGCTTCCTCTGTCCATTTTCACCTTTACAAACCAGAAGGTCATGAATTTTTTCATTGTATACTTCAAAGAAGCTCATTTCAAGATGATAGCTGACCTAGTAGGAATGGAAACATAGTACACAATTTTAAAACCCTTGTGTTTCTTATTAACCTCTAAGTAAGGCTCAATGCAATCCAATAAGCATTTCTTTCTCACCTGCCTACTAAGTATATGATTTTAGGTTGTTGTTAAGTGCCTTCAAGTTGGTTCCTACTCGTAGTGACCCTGTATAGGGTTTCTGAGGAATGGCTAGTGAGTTTGAACCGCCAACCTTGAGATTCAAACTGATATTGCAGTCCAGTAATTATCCCACAGGGCCACATCAGGACTCCTATAAATTAGTGACCTGAAATGCACTAATACTGGCTATTTTGAATCAGACAATCATATGGTTTACTATACTGGGAACAACTGAAGAGGAATGGCATCACATTCATTGTAAAAAGAACATTTCAAGATCTACCTGGAAGTGTAATGTTGTATGCGATGGTGTAATATCCACATACCTACAAGTTAATATCACAATTATTCAAATATATGCACCAACCACTAACTACAATTTCAAAGTGAAATTGAAGAATTCTACCAACTTCTTATTGGATCCCAAGGTCAGTTTGAATCACATGATCCAACTTTCACATGCATACGCGGTTACTGAAAATACCATGGCTTGGGTCACGTGCACCTTAGTCCTCAAACCGACATCTTTGCTCAATACTTTAAAGAGCTCTTATGCAGTAGATCTGCCTTACGTAATAAATCGTTTGATTTCTTGATTGGTGCTTCCATGAGTGTTGATGGTTGCTCCAAGCAAATTAAAGTCTTTGACAACCTCATTTATATGGATGTTGTTTATTAGTTCAGTGGTAAGGATTTTTGTTTTCTGTACACTGAAGTGCAATTTATACCAAAGGTTGTGGTCTTTAACTTTCCTTAGTAAGTATTTTAAGTCTCTTTGCTTTGAGGAAGCAAGGCTGTATCATCTGCATATTACAGGTTGTTAATGAGTCTTCCTTTAATCTGCTATCACATTTTTCTTCATATAATTCAGCTTCTCAGATTATATACTCAGCATACAGATTGAATAAGTATGGTGAAAGAATACAACACTGGCATACACCTTTCCTAATTTTAAGCAATTTGGTGTTCCCTTTTTCTGTTTGAACAACTGCCTCTTGGTCTACGTACAGGATGCCCAGAAACACAATTAAGTGTCCTGGAATATTCATTTTCTGCATGTTGTCTATAGTTTGTCACAATCTAACCATTAAAAGCTTTGCGTAGTCAGTAAAGCACAGGCAGACATCTTTCTGGTACTCTCTGCTTTCAGCCACGATCCATCTGATGTCAGCAATAATATGCCTTCTTTCCACATCCTCTTCTAAATCTAGCTTGAATCTCTGGACGTTCTCTGTCAATGTATTGTTGCAACTATTTTTGTATTATCTTTAGCAAAAGTTTACTTGCATGCAATATTAATAATATTATTAGATGATTTTCACATTCTGTTGGGTCACCTCTCTTTGGAATAGGCACAAATACGTATCTCTTCCAGCCAGTTAGCCATGTACGTATCTTCCAAATTTCTTGGCATAGATGAGTGAGTGCTTCAAGTGCTGCATCAGTTTGTGGAAAGATTTCAAAATGCATTACATCTCTTTGCCAATGCCTTCAATGCACCTTGGACTTCTTCCTTCAGGATCATTGTCTCTTGATCATATGCTACCTCTTGAAATGGTTGAATACTGACCATTACTTTTTGGTACAGTGACTCTGTATATTCCTTCAGTCTTCTTTTGATGCTTTAGGCATCATTCAATATTTTGCCCATGTTGTTGTTAAGTGCCGTCGAGTTGGTTCTGACCCATAGTATCCCTGTATAGGGTTTCCGAGGAGCAGCTGGTGAGCTTGAACCGCCAACCTTGCAGTTCAAATGGTTTTCCAGTCTGGAGCATTAATCCACATCATTCAATATTTTACCCTTTTGGTTTTCAAACTCAAAGTCTTTGTACATTTTGTTATAATATCTGACCTTGTCTTCTCAAGCTGCTCTTTGAAATGTTCTGTTCAGCTCTTTTACCCTCTTATTTCTTCCATTTGCTTTAGCAGCTCTATGCTGGAGAGCAAGTTTCAGAGTCTCTTCTGACATCACATTTAGTCTTTTCCTTTTTTTTTGTCTTCTTAATAACCTTTTGCTTTCTTCCAGTATGATGTTCTTGGTGCCATACCACAACTCTTCTAGTCTTCAGTCTTTAGTGTCTAATGCATCAAATCTGTTCTTCAGGTGACCTCAAAGTTCAGGTAGGATATGTTCAAGGTCATATTTTAGCTCTCATGGACTTGTTTTCATTTTCTTCAGCTTCAGGCTGAACTTGTATATGAGCATTTGATTATTCTACTCTGCCCCTGGCCTTGTTTTGGCTAATGATATGGAGCCTTTCCATTTTCTCTTTCCATAGATGTAGTGAATTTGATTTCTGTGTATTCCATGCAGTGAGGTCCATGTGTACAATAGTCTTTTATGTTATTTTAAAAAGGTATTTGCAAAATCAGTCTTGCAAAATTCTATATGATCTTCAGCAGCATTTCTATCACCAAGGGCATATTTTCCAACTACTGATATCCTTCCTGTTTCTAACCTTTGCATTCCAATCACTAGTACTTATTAACACATCTTGATTGCATATTTGATCAATTTCAGACTGAAGAAGTTGGTGGAATTCTTCAATTTCATCATCACTGGCTTTTGTCTTTGGTGCATAATTTTGAATAGTAGTGGTATTAACTGGTCTTCCTTGTAAGCCTATGGATATTATTCTATAACAGACAATGTTGTACTTCACAACAGATTTTAATATGTCAATTTGTCCATTTGTCAATCCTGGCATAGTAAACCATGTGACTATCAGATTCAAAATGACCCATACCAGCTCATTTCAGCTCACTAATGCCTAGGATATGGATATGTATGTATTTCATTTCATTTTTGACAATTTCTAATCTTTCTAGATTCATACTTTATAAATTCCATGTTCTGATTATTAATGGATATTTACAACTGTTTCTCTTCATTTAGAGTTGTATCCCATCAGCTTATGAAGGTACCAAAGGCTTTATTACATTTGTATCATCACAGTCAACTCTACTTAGCGGAGACAGCTCTTCCCTAGTCATGTTTTGAGTGTCTTCCAACCTGAGGGGCTCATCTGCTGGCACTCTATCTGACAATATTCTGATGCTCTTCATCATGTTTCAGTATTCAACATTCTGGGGCTGATAGTGTTCCAATGCTGTTCATAAGGTGACTAAATATTCGGAAGTAATCATCTCTCCTTCTTCCTAGTCTGTTTTCATCTGGTAACTCAGCTGAAATCTGCTGGCACTTAAAATACCGGTGGCACAGCTTCCAGAATCATAGGAACACACAAGTCACCACAAACTGACAGACAAGTGGTGACCTTAAAACTATGTCATCTCTAAAATCCTAAACACTCAATAGCAGTGAACTGGGACCCACAAGTCCAGAATTTTGTGAATCCCTTATTCTCATTAAACTTGAACATTTCAACCTGTGGTCTCTAGACCACCAAGTTTCCCCCTAATCTCTTGGGCCCCTTTATCCTTCTATTTTCAATTTACGTACTAGAGGTAAGAGGTTGGGAAAGGAGGAGCAGTATATCCACAGACGGGGACAGAATTCATCATCTGCTCCATTCTGCTTTTCTCACACAATCTCAAATAATGACATCAACACCTACTCTGTTTCCAATGAGAAACAATTATTCCTTCCTCCCTCACCCTTTATTCCCAGTAGTCATGAACTTTTACCAGTTCTATATACTCAGATCTCTCAGAGTGTGCCCCTGGTTCACCCCTACTGATACTCTCTTAATTTAGCTCATCGTATCTTAACCAGCTCACAAGCCCCATATCTAGCTTCTTTAATCCAGTCCTACTTCCCTTCAATCCCTTTTCTACACTGCAGCCAAGATATATATATATATATTTTTTTTTTTTTTTTTTTTTAAAGAGCCAATATGACCAAATTACTTTTCTGGTTAAAATTCTTTCATAGTCTTCCAGATGCATGGCTCATAGAGACCTTCTTAAGTGGAGTTTAGCCTGCCTTTCTAATTTCATCTCAAACTCCATACTCAAAACGAAGTAAACAGCTTAGATTCCCAAAGGTTCCCTATTTTCTTGCTTTCAAGTCTTTCCACATGCTACCCTTTGCCTAAAATGTTTGCCTCCCTCTTCTTCATCCGGCTTACAACGAGTATGTGTACTTCAAAATTAAGCTCAGTTACTTCCAACTCTCTCTCTCTCTCCCTCCAGTTTGACATGTTCTCAGAGTCCTGTTCTTATTTTAACATACCATTTGCTTTAGTTAGCCTTTAGTGCTTGTGATTGGCTGTTTACTGACCTGTTTGCTCCATTAAAGTACAAGTTCCTTGACTACAGGAACTGGGTTTAATGTCGTATTCCCAAATCCAGTACAATCTTTTCTCAGCTTTCCTTATCATAATAATTATTAGGGAGAAAGTATGACAATGATAAATGCCCAGGCTCTTCGCTAGTCCAACTGAATCAAAATCTCTAGAAGAGATTTTTAGCAAGCAATCAGATATCTGCCTTTGCCACATCCCAATAATACTTATGATCAAGGAAATTTGGGAAGAAACTGGTCTAAAAGATTGTCTGGCAAACAGTAAATGCTCAGTAAACATTTGCTACTGTAGGAATGAATAAATGAAAGGGGGTGGGGGCACAGGCCTCTCAGGTAGAGTAGAACAGAAAAAACATGGACTTTGAAGTCAAAGCTGGGTCCAAATCTCAATTTCACTACTCTCTTTCTACTTCACATTGCCCAAAAATGTATGTCTGCAGTCCTTAGTCATTCTGTGTACCTGCTGACTGCATACACCAGTACAAACTACCATATTGTGAGCCACTACACATAGACAAAAGGAAGAAAGCAGAGAAGACAGACGCGATGACCCCCTCTATCACTGAAAACCAGAAAAAAAAAATTCTACATTTAAAATACCACTCCTTCCCCCTCCCATCCATACCACTGTTGCAAAGGAGAGTGACCTAGATATCAGATATTTCTCATGGTCATAGGCTTGATTTTTACCTGATTTGAATGTTTATAGTCTAATATGCAGGTTCACAGGGTCTCTGAAAACATACCTCTTGGGTTTGTTTTTTGGCTACTTGAGAAAAAAGATGTTCACAAAATCTTGGAATTATTCCTGGTTCTTCACTCAATCCCATCATCCTGGAAAACAATTATAAACAAGGACAAAATAAAATTAGTTACTTTTTTGTATGTACGTGTATGTTTTTAGATACGTTTTGGGGAAATTAGAGGGGCAGCAAGCCAATAATCTCATAGTTATTAGCTAAGAACCTGGGCCCTGGAGCCAAATCTACCACAGATCAAATCTTGATTTTACCATTAATCTCTGTGATCTTTGAAAAGATACTTAGCCTCACTAAGCCTCAATTTCCTCTTCTATGAAATGGGAATAGAAATATCCCATTCAGAGGTTGCTGTGAGGAAGCACAAGTGAAGCCTTTAGCACAGAGCTTAGAACATAGGAAGAATTCAATACACATTGTTAGTGTTAAGAGCCATTAATTCACCTCAGACTCATAGTGACCCTATACAGGGTTTCTGAGGCTTTAAAATCTTTGTGGGAGAAAGCCTCATCTTTCTCACACCAATAAATATTATCATTAAATTTCTGAGTATTTCCTTCTAGGGCAGGCATTATCAAATCTACTATTTGTTACATACCATACTTTAAATTTTCATAATATTACTATATGTAACCTCTCTGGGCTTAAGTTTATACAAGAGATCTAATTTACAGTAAAATGAAGCCAAGGATACTTACAAAGCAAACTATATATCATTTGTAAATTGAAGTACAAAGGTTAAGTAAATTGCCCAGCTTTGCAAAACTATTATGTAAAGCTGAGATTTGAGCCCCAATCTGTATTTCCAAATTTTACCTTTGCTGCTTCTCATAGCAGAAGATGTAAAATTTTCTGGAACATTATATTTGCAATAAAACTTGGTGGTGGTGGTGCTTAGATACCATGGAGTCAGTTCCAACGCACAGGGAACCTGTACAAGGCTTCTGAATCTATAAATCTTTATGGGAGCAGAAAGCCTCATCTTTCTCCCACAGCTGGTAGGTAGTTTTGAATTGCTGACTTTGAGGTTCGCAGCCCAATTCATAACCACTATGCTACCAGAGCTCCTTTGTGATAAAACTTACGTGTATGATTTTCCAGAGCCAGTCTGACCGTAAGCAAAGAGACAGGTATTGTAGCCTTCAAAGGCTCTTTCTAGGAGTGGTACCGCCAACATCTCATAAACAGTTTTCTGGCTAGCATAGTTTGGATGAACTTCATCAAAAGACCAGAACGAAACATCATAAACAAAATTGTAAACTTGTTTCATGTCAGGATGCTGCACCGTTATTTCCTCCCCATTCAAGAAGACCACCTGGGAAGCTTTTTCTATCTTCTCTCTTTAAAAAGAAGCACACACAAAAAAATTAAGTTACTGGGTATTATTCATACAGAATATAATAAGGACCTCAAAACTGGTTAATATAACATTCCTCAAAGGCAAGATAAATCTTCCATTTTATATAGATATGCAGGCCATCAGGTATAATTCGAGTGAATTCCCAAAATATAGCTCCAGTAGTTCAAATGCCACACTCAAAGGGAAAATGAGGTTCTAGACTTTTGGTACAGAAAATTTACTTTCACAATATTTTCCTCATTTTGTTTTTCACTTGAGATATCCTTTTTCCTATACCACCTACTATAATTTACCTACATAACACTTTTCCATTCAAATCTGAAAATCTATATACTTTAAAGAAATTTTGGGGAATAAATTGATATAAAAATGGCATAAATTATAAATATAATTTCAACAAACTCCTTATGTAACTTAAGTTTGAATCCTAAATCTCTGCTGGCTATTAGCTGTTGTCACTGTTAATCCACAATTACTCCCTCCTCTAGATTCTGACCCTCAGAGTTCTGGATTTTCAAGTTCATCTTCTTTTATGTCACATTGAGGTTGAAACATTTCACTTACTAGATCTGCAGGAAAACATTGGCACCAGGTATCCCTTTCCTCCTGACTCGACTTTAGATCAGAATTAATACTAGATTCCCTGCCTTATCACTTAGACTAATGCCCCGCCACCCCAGCCCTTGATGAATGCCTGATGAATCGGGAAGCAGGTTCCTGGTCTTCCATGTAGCCACCCATTGTGTCTCTTGGCCCTCTGGCTCTGTTCTTTCTGTTGCCTCTCATTGTGCTTCTTGACATTTCTCTGGGGAGTCAAACCGATCACACTCAGCTCTCTCTCATCATAAGTACTACATTTTCATTAGTAACCTCCTTTAACTACTGATTAACCCTTTATGCACAAACTAGAAGTTCCTTCCTACTGTAGTGGTCACCATATCTTTTGCTAACTTACTTAGATACACAACATCAAGTTCAACACTACTCTAGTCTATGGCCTTTCAACCCTCCTTCAAGCCTGGAACTGAACTCACCCCTATGCCTCAGCCAAGCAGCAGACAGTCCTATAAGGTAAACAGTAACATGTGCGAGATATATACTTCTTAAAACAATCAATCATATGAGATCAAAGGGTAGCATTTGCCCAGGGATAGTGCTCAGAAGACAGACAGGGATAAGAACCAATAAGGACAAAGGAAAATGGTAAACCCAGGGAGAAAGTGGGATGAGTGCCGTCACATTGTGGGACTGCAGTCAATGAATGCCATGAAATAAAATGTGCATGAACTGTTGAATGGAAAACCAATTTGCTCTGGAGACTTTCACCCGAATCCTAACAAACAGCTTAAAAATAATAACAATAATAAAGTTGAGTACTACTGATCCTGTGAAGTTTTTCACTGTTTTCCTTTAAAATATTTTAAAATAATTAAAAGCCATATTCATATTTTGTCATGTCTAATCTGTCACCCATAATTACTTTTTGGTGAGCGACTTTTCCCACCAGAATCCAACCTAGTGAATCACTAAGCACTTATCACTATTACCATCCATCTGAGATGATGATGGTGATGATGACAACTCTGGAAAAGGTTCTGGAAGAATCTCTTTAAGGAATGAGTGACCTGCTAGGACTCCTTTTAAAGGAAAGTTAGAAGGTCCTACCATCTATTACAGATTTGAAAGCAGATTGGCGTTACAAACTGAAATGACTCACTCATTCCAACTTTTGAAAAGCAATACACCCAGAAAAAAATTGGTGACTTGGAAAACAGAATTTTCAAATTTTTCATTTTACAATCGAGAACAACTAACATACCACAATTATACCTAAATGTTCTCAATCTAAAAATACTACAAGTAGGAAAAAGCATGAGTACACTGATTTTCTAAAGGAAAGATGTGTCATCCATCAATGGCTTGGGCTTGATTCTAACAGGCGTACATACCTCTTGCTGAAAGGCCTAACACGTATTGCCACTGTCACTTGACTATTCTCCACTTTTACGGGATCTGCTTCTGTATAGGTGTTCTGAGCTGTGGTTTCTTCTTTGGGCAGAAGTACGTTTTCTTGTGACCTTTCACTTTTATTTACAAGAAAAGAACTGTTTGGCCTTTGTTTAGGGGGAAGGCTGGGCACCTTATTTTTCAATGTTGATGCAGCTGGACTCTTAAACGGATGCACACTGCCCTTTGGTGTTGATTTGTGTTCTGCTGCACACTTCATGGGTGTTGTTCTTCCTTTTTCTAAGGTCCCCAATTTATTAGCTGAATTTTTTACCATGTCCTTCCCAATACTTCTATGATATAAGTTTTCTGTTCCGGACATTTTGAGATACAACTTGCTCTGAAGAGGTTTTGTTGCCAAGTGCCCTGATCTAACAACTTCAGTATGACTCCGAGAACCAATGGGTGCTCTAGTACTTAAGTACTTAAATGCAACATTTTCATTTTTATCACTGGGGGCAGAAAATGTTTCTTTGTATTTCTCATCAGTCATCATTGCAATCTTTTTTGAGTCTTCAACTAAAGGTACAGAAGATGCACCAAAAATGTTTTCATCAGTATTTACAGTCTGTCCATTGCTACGAGTTTCCCATGAAGCACAATCACGTTCTGTTTCACTTCCTGTTTTTTGCGTTGTTTTCCACTTTTCCATAGAATCTGTTTTAACACGACGTTGTAATGTAAGATGTTTTTCATCTGTTTTTTCAGTAGACTCTCCAAACTCACTACCAAGCAAAGATGATTCTTTGTTCTTTGTAACTCTTCTCTGAAGTGTCAATCTACCTACCGATTTTGGGGTCAGGGGTAGATCTCCTGTTTTTTTACAGGCAGAAATAACATAAGTGCTATTTATATCTTTAACTTTACTTGCAGATCTCAGTAACGGATCATTATTTTCACATGCTGACATATCTGACTTCAAATGCTGCTTAAGTCGGCTATGAGAGAGGCTATTCAATGATGAATTCTTTTGGCAAGACGGAATACTGAGGATATCACTGTCATTCCGATTATGAACCGTATATACTGACATATTGGCAACAAGTTATTTGAAAGCCAGGGCTGTTGAAGAACCTAAGATCCTCTTTGGATGGTTATTTGACTTCCAGCCATTTCTTATATATCAGTTCTAAAAACAGTGAACCTACCAAAAAAAAAAAAAAAAAAAATTACATCACACAGATTATAAACAAGCTTTAAAATATAGAGAGAACCTCCCATTTTTAAAGTAACTTCCCAGAGGAATACATTAGACTAAAGCAGTAATGATGGCATTTTTTGATCCTTCTCCTACTTGACTCTTGTCACATTTGCCGTACAAACAATCTACCTCTTTATAGATACCTAACTCTGTCCCCTCTTTTCTTTTTGGCCCTTTGTCTCTTTAGAGGACTGTTTCCTCTACCTACTCACTCAAAATGAATATGGCCCACCGATTATGTACAGCTCACTACGCAATCTCTGACAGTGAAGCCACTTCTTCTTCAGGGCTTCAACTCATACCTTTAGTCCCCAGAACTCAAACTCCAACTCAGAAATCACTTCCAAGCTTCGTCATATAATTTTCTTCCCTCCAATAGCTTACAATCATTATTCAACAAATAAATGTACTGAGTCCTCATTAGGTGCCTGGGTATTGCAATAAATAACACATTCAGTAGCTAACCAAGAGGCTTTAGGTTCAAATTTACTCCAAGACACCTCAGGATAAAGTTCTGGTAAACTACTTCCCCCCTCAAAAAAAAAAAAAAAAATCAGTCGGAGACACAAGGGGTCGGCCTGAGTCAGAATCAACTCAACAGCAACTGGTTTTTTCATTATGTGTCAGAACCTCTGATAACCAGTGCAGATTTCAAAGATTAGACCATGTCCTCATTTTCTTACTAAGGAGGGAAAACACAGATTTACTCTTTTAACAAGCCAAACATGCCAACGGATTATGAGATGTAAAAAAGTGCTATGTAAGCAAAAATTAATATTTTTAATGTGGCACTGTAGAATAAGCACTGAACTATGGTTTAAATACACCACTCACTCTTCAGAAACTCTATACAGTCACTATGAGTTGGAACTGACTTGATGGTGCTCAGCAACAACACAGGTATTCCTGGCTTTATGAAAGTTCACTTAATGCCAATTCACTTTTATGAAAGACCTACATTAGTAACATCGCATGAGAGAATACTGGAAAATCAATGATTTGTTCATTTCAAATACCTTCTTTAGACAGAATTAAGAGACGACTATACACATGGACCTAGCCAGATGGAATACATAGAAATCAAACTGACTACATCTGCAGAGACAATGGAAAAGCTCCATATTATCTGTCAAAACAAGGCCAGGGGCAGACTGTGAAACAGACCATCAATACTCCTATGCAAATTAAAACTGAAGCTAAAGAAAATGAAAAGAAGTCCACAAGAACCAAAATATGACCTTGAAGATATCCCACCTGAATTTAAAGAGCATCTGAAGAACAGATTTGATACGTTAAACATTAAAGACCGAAGACCAGAAGAGTTGTGGGATAATATCAAGAACATCATACAGGAAGGAAGTAAAAAGTCATTAAGAAGACAAGAAGGAAAGAAAAGGTCAAAATGGATGTCAGAAGAGACACTGAAACTTGCTCTCCAGAGTAGAGATGGTAAAGCAAATGGAAGAAATGAGGAGGTCCAAGAGCTGAACAGAAAATTTCAAAGATCAGCTTAAGAAGATAAAGGCAAAAATTACAACAAAATGTGCAAAGATCTGGAGTCAGAAAATCAAAGGAAGAACACGCTCAGCATTTCTCTAGCTGGGGGAACTGAAGAAAAAAATCAAGACTCGACTTTATTAAAGAAGTCTCTGGGGAAATTATTGAATGATGCAGAAAGCCTCAAAAGAAGATGGAAGGAATACAAAGAGTCACTGTGCCAAAAGGAAATGGTTGATGTTCAACTGTTTCAAGAGGTAGCATATGATCAAGAGCCAATGATACTGAAGGAAGAAGTCCAAGGTGCATTGAATCAGCAAAGAAGAAGGCACCAGGAATTGATGGAATAAAAATTGAAATCTTTCAAGAAAGTAAGGCAGCACAGGAGGCACTCACTCATCTATGCCAAGAAGTTTGGAAGACAACTATCTGGCTAACTGATTGGAAGTGACCCATATTTGTGCCAATTCCAAAGAGAGGTGACCCAATGGAATGCGGAAATCATCGGACAGTATATTTGCTATCTCATGCGAGTAAAATTTTACTAAAGGTAATACAGAAGTGGCTGCAAGCATACAATGACAGAGAACTTCCAGAGATTCAAGGTGGATTCAGAAGAGGCCGTGGAATGAGGGGTAACATTGCTTATGTCTGATGGATCTTGGTTGAAAGCAGAGAATATCAGAAAGATGTTTACCTATGCCTTATTGACTATGCAAAGGCTTTTGATTGTGTGGATCATGATAAGTTATGGACAACATTGCGAAATATGAGTTTCCGGAACACTTAATTGTGCTCATGAGAAATCTGTACATGGACCAAGAGGCAGTTGTTCAAACAGAACATAGGAACACCGAATGGTTTAAAATTAAGAAAGATGTGCAACAGGGTTGTATTCTTTCACCATACTTATTCAACCTGTATGTTGAACAAATAATCCAAGAAGCTGAGGTATATGAAGAAAAGTGAGGCATCAGGATTAGAGGAAGACTCATTAACAACCTGCGATATGCAGGTGATACAACCTTGCTTGCTGAAAGTGAAGAAGACTTAAAATATTTACTGATGAAGATCAAAGAACACAGCCTTCAGTATGGACTGCATCTCAATGTAAAGAAAACAAAAATCCTCACCACTGAACCAGTAAACAACATTCTAATCAACGGAGAAAAGACTGAAGTTGTCAAGGACTTCATTCTTCTTGGATCAACTATCAACACTCACGGAAGCAGCAGTCAAGATATCAAACGACATATTGCATTAGGCAAATCTGCTGCACAAGACCTTTTTAAAATGTTGAACAGCAAAGATGTCAGCTTGAGGACTAAGGTGCACCTGACTCAAGCCATGGTATTTTCATTTACCTCATATGCATGCGAAAGCTGGACAGTGAATAAGAAAGACCATAGAAAAATTGATGCCTTTCACTTATTGTGTTGGAGGAGAATATTGAAAGTGCCATGGACAGCCAAAAGAACCAAAGATCTGTGTTGGAAGACGTGCAGCCAGAGTGCTCCTTGAAGATCAGGTTGGCCAAATGTCGTCTCTCATACTTGAGACATATTGTCAGGAAGAACCAGTCCCTGGAGAAGGATATTATGTTTGGTAGGGTGGAGGGTCAGATAAAATGAAGAAGACCCCTAGCAAGATGGACTGGCAAAGTAGCAGCATCGATGGACTCGAGCATGGCAACAGTAGTGAGGTTGGCCCAGGATCGGGCAGTGTTTCGTTCTGCTGTGCATAATAAGGTCGCTATGAGTCAGAACCAACTTGATGGCAACTACCAACAACATTAGTAACTGTTTTCACTAATGGAAATAAATCTGAAGAGGACTTTACCTTTTATGAGAAAATGGCAAGTTCAGCCTTTGTTTTGTTGTGAGCTGTTAAAGAAGCAATTCAAGCAGGGAAGAGTGGCGTCCCCAAGTTCCTCATCCTGGAACTATATCGTGCATAATTACTTATACTCTACATAGGTTGTGTATTTATCAGGTAATTCCTGCTTTTACTATATGTTAGCATTATTTTATGTTTGTCATTTGGAATCATTTGGCACTGTTAACTGATTAACACTAGCACTGGCTTTAGGAACGCTCAGAATTTTTTCCCCTATAAGTGAACAGTATGGTGCTGTGGCATAAGGTCAGTTTGAACCAGACGGTTGGTGGTTCAAACCCACCAGCCAGTCCTCAGAACTGACTCAGTGGCACTTAACAACAACAAATGAATAGTAATTGCTTCTTCACTTCACGCTGCTTATGAGAGTTTCACAGGAACGCTCTACTTTCAGATAATAGGGGAAATTTCTATTCTAGTTTAGACATGCAGAGAGAACCTAAAGGAAACTCTAGCACATAATTCAGTCTGAAGCAAATTATTTTGATAAGGCAGTACCTATGGAACACATGTTGAACACAGGAGTGTTTCATGAAGGAGATTAAATTGGTTAGTGTTAAATCGGCAGATTGTTTCCAAACGAGTACCACAAACAACAGGTAATGTGCATTACTGTTAGAATTAAGGCAACTCTGCAAGATTAGGTAAGTAGACAGTCTGCTCTCCAGCAGGCAGATGTGTTTGTAAACAGGTGTCAACAATACACATCAGGCATTAACATTTAGAAGCGAGCAACAGTGAAGGCTTTTAGTCAACTGTGCAACAAACCCGTTATGCTGACAAACATTAAATCTTTAAAATTGCATGCCTAACTTGTAAAATGTCAGTTGATTAAAAATATTTATATAGACTATTGCTTTCCAAAGGAGCTCTGGTAGCGTTGTGGTTACGAATCAGGCTGCGAACCTTAAGGCCAGCAGTTCGAAACTACCAGCCGCTCCGCGGAAGAAAGATGAGGCTTTCTGCTCCAGTAAAGATTTACAGCCTCGGAAACCCTGTACAGGGTCGCTATGGGTCGGAACCGACTCGACGGCACTTAACAACAATAAATAGCATCACTAGGCGTCAAAATCGACTCAGCCCCACGCAACAGCAGCAGCAACACCATACTATAAAGGTAAGAAAACAAATCTGGGCATTCTATTGCAATGAAAAACTATATGCTACTTACATAAGTCCATACTTTTTTTGTTCATTTGGGGAGTTTCGGCATCAGATGTTAAAGACAAGTAAGTCGCAACCCAAACCAACACATCCTCGCGGTTCTGTTCCTTCTCAGACGGTCACTACCAGTGTTGAGACAGCGAAGGCACCTCCTAAATGCAACCGACTCGGCGGGACAACAGGCGAAGGCCAGGTCCCCGCGGAGCCCTTCCTCTCCGAGGTTTCGACGCCGCCGACCAGGAATTCCAGGGCGTGTAGGGTCTCTGTAGTACGACCACCTGTCCACACAGCAGCGGCAGTGCACAGGAGACGTGCCCACACTCTCTCCTACGCAGGGACCACCATCACCTCCGGGTTTTTCTCAAGGAGTTTCTCACGTCTCTCTCTCCACCCCGCCGCCAGCTCCCGCAGAAGCCACAATTTGAATGGCCGCCCCGACTTCTGATTGGCTGATGGAGGGCGCGTCAGGCGTCTCGTCATCGCTTCCTCCCGCCCCCCGGAAGTGTCGGTGGTTGGGTTTCAGGTTGCAGTAGATGTAAATCCAAGATCCTCCCTGTTCTCAGTCGGTTCTGCCTCTCACCCGGTCTCCTTTAACCTATAGGTTCTGGGCCTCTGGAGTTCCTACGGGAGAAAAAAGTGGGATCTAGGCGACTCCAGGCAAACAGTAAAAATGGTATTGTTGTTATTGTGAAGTGTCGTTTCCCACTCAAAGCGACCCTACATACGTTTTCCAAAGCTGTAAATCTTTTGCAGGTTCAGAAACCCTCATCTTTATCGTATGGAGCCGCCAGAGAGTAGCTGGTGAGCTTGAACC
>NW_006408527.1:23634468-23665464 GCF_000296735.1 Chrysochloris asiatica | reverse complement strand
CAGTCCATCTCGCTGGGGGTCTTCCTGTTTGTCGCAGACCTCCCAGTTTACCAAGCATGACGTCT
This sequence comes from Chrysochloris asiatica, assembly GCF_000296735.1. Lineage (NCBI taxonomy): Eukaryota > Metazoa > Chordata > Mammalia > Afrosoricida > Chrysochloridae > Chrysochloris > Chrysochloris asiatica. The sequence continues at coordinate 23,665,399 of NW_006408527.1, read as the reverse complement.
TTCTTCAGGGACTGAGCTCTGCTAATAACCTGTCCAAAGCACATGAGAGACAGTCTCTGCATCCTCGCTTCTAAGGAGTATTCTGGTTGTACTTCTTCCAACACATTTGTTCGTTCTTCTGACAGTCCATGGTATTTTAATACTCGTCTTGTGAAGTAAATATTATCTCCAGTTTACAGATGAAAAATTGAAGTTTAGAGTTAAGAAATTTCTTTGCAAGATAGTTGCTAAGTGCCATCAAACCTGTTCTGACTCATAGCGACCCTGTATAGGGTTTCTGAGGAACAGCTGGTGGGTTTGAACTGCCGACCCTGGGGTTAGTAGTCCTGTGCTGATCCTACAGTGCCACTCCAGGACTCCTTATGCAACTACAAATAGATAATAAATAGAACCCGAAAGCCTATGCCATTACAAGATTTAACTCCCTTTCCATCAATATCTAATATGATTTTGAAACCTGACAAAAAATTAAAATACATTCCAAAAAATAATCAGAGCAATAAGAAATACTGTAGGCAAATAAATTATAAAGCCACAATATTGTAAAGAGAACAAAACAAGGGACTAAGAGTACAGACAGGGAGCATGTTGTGGCTCTGTAATATAAGCACCGGACTGTGAACCACAAGGTCTGTAGTTGGAGCCCCCCAGCCGTCCCAAATGGGAAAAGGTTGAGGTACAGTCAGGCACCTACCAACAAACAACAAAAGTATAGATAATGAAAATGTATTCAATATAAAGAGATCAGAAGCGACCCACAGTTATGTCAAAAGGCTGAAAGGATGATATAAAGTACTATTATAAAATGTGATGGAAAAATTATTCTAAAATTTAATTTAAATAATTTATTGAAAAACAATCAAAATAGAATATAATATTTATCAGAGCTATGGGGAAGATACTAAAAGGAAGACTGCCAAAGAAACATCTGACAAATTCAAATATTGTACATAAAAATTTAAATTTATGTATAATTTAAAATAACAAAAATCAAGATAACAGACCAGAAAAGTACATTAAAGGAGGTATAAAGATCTCTTTCAATTTTACAAGAAAAGTAAATTACGAAATAGAATAAGAAAATAAATAGAATATAAAAAGTATTTTCCATAAAAGAATTCACACATGAGCACACACAAAAAGATAATCCATACAAAATTTGAATGCAAACACCCTAGTATTAAAAATAAGTAAAAATTAAAACCAGTTTCTCTCTCTTTGACTCTGACTCATGGCAACCCTATGTATGTCGGAGCACAAGTAACTGTGTTCCATTGGTTTTCACTGGCTAATTTTTCAAAAAAGATCACCAGGTTTTTGGTGGCTGTTTGTTTTTTTTTTTTTTCTGAGGTACTGCTGGGTCTATTCAAACCTCCAGGCTTTCAGTTAGCAGTTCAGCAGTTTGCACCACCCAGGAATCCTTGCAACTATTAAGTAGCATAAGTAGGAAAAGGTCTCTGGTTCAAGCCCACCAACTGCTCCTCAGAAACCCTATATAGGGTCACTATGAGTCCGAACCAACTCAATAGCACTTAACAGCACCAAAGATAAAATGAGAATTAAATAGGATCAGACAATACCTTGTTTGTAGTCCAGACCATAATTTTCCTTAGCAGTCTGTTAGTCTGCAATTGAGCAGGACCTAGTCTCTGACTCATCCTTGATTCCCAGGGCCTGGCATAGGACCTTTAAGTAACATTTGTCATACTTTCTTCCCTCTTATTCTTGCATAAGATAACAAACCAGAAAAGTACGGTAAAGGAGGTGTAAAGACCTCTTTCAATTTTATAAGGAAAACAATCTCATAAATAGAATAAGAAAATAATGGAATATAAAAATAGAGGTTAGAAGTTCCCAATTTAGTTTCAACCTGTAGGATAAAGCATTGAATCACAAGTTTGGCTTGAACCACAAAGTCGGCAGTTCAAACCCACCAGCCACTCCTTGGAAACCTTATTCCGGGTTGCTATGAGTCAGAACCATAGCAACAACAATAGGAATTAATATTCCACAGAAGCCAGGGCCAACTGTGAACCACCTCCAGATTACACAAGAGGGATTTTGACCTTGTATTTATGACACTGAAGTGGTACTTCTCTAGTTAGTCCATAGCAGACTTGCAGAAAGTGACTCATCTGAAAATTGCAGATGATAATGCCATCACCCTAAACAGTTGTAGTAAGGATTAAATGAAATAATGTATGCAAAGTACTTAGCATTGAGCCTGGCACAGGCCAGGCACAGTAAATGTTAGTTACTAAATTAGCTCTGCTAATGTAACTTCTCCAGAGTCCTGGATATCCCTATACAAGGCTACTGCTGAGGAGATGGGTTGATGCATCTTTATCCTCCGTGAACTGGAGCCTCTGCAAAGACTATATTTTTCTGGAATTTCCAAAACATGAACCAGACCCGCAACTGATGGGCTTTTTTTTTTTTTTTTTGCAAGACAAATGACTTCTTTACTTCAAAACCTTTTTTAAACAACATAAAAGATGACTGTACACATTATCCTCCCTAGCTAGAATACACAGGAATCAAATTGATTACATTTATGGAAAGAGAAAGCAGAGAAGCTCAGTATCATCAGCCAAAATAAGGCTGGGGCAGACTGTGGAACAGACTATCAATTACTCACATGCTAATGCAAGCTGAAGTTGAAGAAAACTGAAACAAATACAAGAAAGTCAAAATCTGTCCTTGAATATATCCCACTTGAATTTAGAGGTAATCTTAAGAACAGATTTGATGCATTTAATGTACTAATGACCATACTGATTTTTGGCCACTCAGGGATTCTAAATATTATATATTGTTATAATATTATTGTTAAGTGCCATCAAGTAAGTTCTGACTCATAGTAACCCTCTATAGCATTTTCAAAGAGTAGCTTATGTGTTTGAACTGCCTGTAGTTCAAGCTGATCTTGCGGTCAAGCACATTATCCTTCAGCGCCACATATGTACGTATGTATGTGTATGTATATATATATAAAGTTTTATTGTGAATTATGTGATAGTTTACATGGGAGAACAGTTTTGCATTCATCCTATCGTATATTGTTTCATCGCCATGGTTATAATCACCTCCATGCATCACCAACCAACCAAAGGGTACATCCTACAAGCCTACCCCCCTACCACCTACCCCCGGCGGTCAGCACACAGGCCCTCTCCCTCTCTGGGTCCAGAGTCCCCAGCTGCTCCATCGCTCCACGTCATCATCTCTGCCTCCATCTCAGGGATCATTGCTTCTCTGGGTAGGGTTCTACTCTCCGCTCTTCTCCCTTCCAGGGACCTCCGCTCCTAGACTGCAAAGTTAATCACGCCCCTCCTTGCCACAAAATGTCTACCTTTACATTTCCAACCCTCACAATCAGTCCTGATAATAATTATTCATCATTTTATCACGAGACCTATCCACATTTCCTTTCATCAGCCCCACCTAGACAAGTGGAGATTCTACTCAGTGGAGATTCTACCTTCCTCCACGCCCTCTGGATCTAGGTACCCTCTTGAAAGCTTGCAAGCCAGTCAATTCTTGCCTTTGTAGCCCCCCATTTTGGGTAGCCAATGTCCAAGTTGCCCATCCCTGTCTTCTCTGTGTATGGAGGGGGTGGGAATGATCCTTGCTGTAAAGATTTGTTCCCTCGTTTGAGGTGTAGGTCACTATGCATCCATAGGTGTAGGTCAAGTTCATCAAATTGTATCAGATTAATCTTTTTCCTTCTTCTTTCTTCTTCTAGTTGCCCTCTGATCATCCAGTCATTGAAGCTAGGTCAAGTGGGTATTATCTGCAAGTTTGGGTGCTCAAGTGATGAGCTCTTAATTTGAGCAATGCCTATCCAAAAGAATCCAGAGTAAAATTTGAAAATAAAAGCACTTTTTAAAAAATCCACCAGAGGGAGACAAACATAAAGAAAAGAAGTAGAAAGAGTTGAGCCATGAAGCCAGGGAAACTTTTTAGGTTAAGAATTAAAAATGTAGCAGCTGTGCTTTAGTTCCCTGCTAACTGCAGAATCCATTTGAAGGTCGGGATAAGGTCGGTGGTTCAAATTCACAGTCACTCCTTGGAAATCCTATACAGGGTCACTATGAGTTGGTTCAGACAAGATTTAAAGACGAATTTTTAAAGCATGCCAATTAGTGGTCTTTTTCTATCTAATTTATTTTTTTCATTAGAATTGGGTTGTATTTTCCTGCTTTGTAGGTCGTTGTACTTAGTTGCATTCAGCGTTCATAATAAAATAACCAAGGAAATGAATACTTCTGAAGTCCAGAGGACAGAGTGGTGGTTTTGGTGAAGTGGTAAGAGCACTTCACTTGCATTCTGACTATGGCTCTGTCACAATTTATTGGTAGGACTATAGGGAAGTCTCCTTACTACAGTTTCCTCGCCTTGGCAACCAAATTACTCACTTAAACAATCCTTTTTATGAAGTGCCATTGAGTCCGTTTTGACTCATAGTGACGGTGCTGTATAGGGTTTCCAAGGAGCACTAGTGGACAAATGGATAAGTTCTCAAAAGATTGAAGGATTAAACTCTCCTAGTACCTCTGAGGGAGAAAGATCTGGCAATCTACTTCCAGAAATATTACAGCCAGGAAAACCCTATGGGGCAGTTCTACTCATAGAACTCAATGACACCTAACAATGACAAGTATCAATTATTTAGCACAATATAGATCAGATACATGTGTTATCTCATTTAATCGTCATAGCATTAAAAGGTGGTGGTGGTTCTATGTCACTGAGTTGGTTCCAACTCACAGTGATCTTGTATAGAATTTCCAAAGCTGTAAAACTTGACAAGAGCAGAGAGCCTTTCTCCTGCAGAGCAGCTAATAGTTTCTAATTGCTGACCTTGCAGTTAGCAGCCCAATTCATATTCCACTACTGCACCAGAGCTCCTTAACCCTAAATAGTAGGTACTATTATTCTGATTGTTACTGTTTTACAGATGAAAGAAACTGAGTTTCCAGGAAGTTACAAAAAAAAACAGCCTAAAATGTAGGATAAACACTGGACTGTGAACTGCAAGATCAAGATCAGTGGTTCAAAGCCACCAACTACTACTTGGGAACCCTATGCAGGGTCACTATGAGTCAGAAGTGACTCAATGACACTTAAAAACAGTAACAATAATATTCATCTAGTAAGTCACAGAGTTGGACTCAAAACTCAGAAACCTGGAAGCCACTTGGGTGTGCTTTGTACCACCCTCCTGTACAGGTATTTTTATAAAGATTCTTCCTGGTTATCAAATTTCTGTGCTACAAAAAAAGAATTGATGCATTGGAATTATAGTATGAGGGAAGAATATTGAATGCGCTGTGGACTGTAAGAAGAATGAACTACTCAGTATTATAAGACCACTGGAATGTTCCTTAGAAATTAGGTTGGTGAGACTGGATACATGAGTGAGTCACTCTGGATACATGATCAGCAAAGAGCAATGACCAAGTCAAGGCAAGGGAAGCTCTCACTGAGAAGGACTAAAACAGTGACTGGAGCAATGGACTCAAACATGAAGATGGCAAAAAACAAACCAATGTCTCACTATGTTAAACATAAAGTCACCATGAGTTGGAGTCATCTCAATGCTACCAACAATAATAACGTAATAATCACTACATGTGCATAATCATAAAGGCAGTTTAAACTATGTAATGTTTTGTATTTTCCTTCTAAATTCTTAATACATGATAGACCAGGAGTTTTAAAAGGATACACTATTAATTGTCTTATGTGTTCTGATTTTGTGAGTTTGATAAAATATTTCTGAATTCCATTGTGATCACTCAGAGATACAATCTAAATACATTTAGCCATACCTCCAGTAATTTAGAAGAAACAATTATATTAAGCTAGTAATCCTTTTTTAATATAAAAGAAAATAACTTCAGGATTACTAAAAGTTCAGAACGCTCTTTATCCCTTTGAGTTATGTTGATTTCATTCCAGAGAAGATTAGTCAGATTTAAAAACTATTGTTAGCCCCAAAGGCTACTGGGTAACCTGTTTTCATATAAAGGTAGCTCTAGTGTTCCCTTAGAAAGAGTAGTTTTTTTTTTTAAGACTAAATTGGATCTCTAATCAGGCGCCTTCTCGATGTGCATTGCCAACAAAGCCTAAGGTAATATTGGAAATGTTGCTCACTCCTCCAAGTAGAACAGTAGAAGCTATTTTCCTAAAATGTCAGACAGAGTCACTTACCTCTCAACAAGTTTATATGGAGGTTTGAAGTGGTCTCAGAACACTGAGTATGTTCAAACTATTCTCTTGTCCTTATTAATCCACAAGTATTCTGTAACTCAATTTATTTTTCATTGGCAAATTTTAATTTAAATAATATGTCGTGTGTCTATAATACACATTTATTTTTGTGATAAATTTTTCATTTGTGTATCCACATAATTCCGTTTTCTAATTAAAACAAGTAGGGTGAAAATGTTTGTGCCACATAATTGCTTTTTCATACTTACGGTTATAAAAGACCAAGTAAAAAACCACGTACCACCTGAACTGCAAGAGCGCAGTACATCTTATCAGTCTTTAAAGGGGTGAAAAGGGAGTGTTACCCAGCTTCATAGCTTCATGACTAATTCCACACCCATCACACGCCCTTACTGGTTTACAGAAGGCTAAGTATGCCCCTTTCTCTCCCCCTTCATATTTAGTCCACAGTCTGTTTTCTGACTCACTCAGGAAAAAAAAATCCATCAGCAAGAGTTCTACAATTCCCCCTGCTCCCCGCTCACCCCATCAAGTCTGGGGTGCAACAGAGAGCTTAGTGTTCTATTTGGATTAACATATTCAGTTTCTTTTAAAACCCCTCAAATGGATAAATGATAGCATTTTTCTGTTTTCTGTGATGAACACTGTTTCCACAGTCTACGCCGCCAATTAATGAAGACTTTATGGGTTTAATTGAATTCGTGTGAAATTAAGCCCAAAGAATTAGTCCTGTTGACTGTGTCTTTGATTTCTTCCAGCTGCATTTCTTAGAATATTATTAATTAAATTTTGGTACCACAAACATTCATTGAACCCAAACATCCACTCCAATCCACAACGACTGGGACTGAGCAAACTGAGATTATATTCCTGAGGAAAAAAAATATTAAAACAAACTTCTAGTTTTTCAGTTTGCTCTCCAACCCCTTACCAGGGCGATGCAAATGGGCACCCTGGAAATCTGTTCCACCAAAGTCTAAAGCAGCACAGGTCAATATAAAGTGAACTATCTATAAATTTCATATCTTCTAGTAGCCACATTAAGAAAAGTCAAAATGAACAAACCAAAAACATTTAATGTAAAAATATGTAACACAAAATAAATATTCATTTAAATGTTCAAAGGACGCATTCTGCAAACCAGGCTCCTGCCTGCAGGCACACAACCTTATTCAGTCCAGGAGCCTAGATCCCACAGCTTCTCTGTGTCTCCATGCCACCGCCTCTGCCACCTTCTCTGCTGTCAACACTGTCCTAGGTAGGATCTCATGCTCTACTCATGCTCTTCCTTCTTGATGGTCCTGGGCTCTTCTGTTCCTTAAATGAAAGATTAACTAGTCCCTCCTTTTAGTTACATATCTTCCACAATTACAATTGATTGTTATGACAATCACAATTAATCCTGCTTACAACTGCTCACAATTGAATCATAAAATCCTATCACCATTGTCCACTAAGGAGCTCTGGTAGCGTAGTGGTTACTAATCGGGCTGCGAACCTTAAGGTCAGCAGTTCAAAACTACCAGCTGTTCTGCGGGAGAAAGATGAGGCTTTCTGCTCCCATAAAGATTTATAGCCTCGGAAACCCTATACAGGGTCGATATGAGTCAGTTCCGAATCCATGGCACATAACCACAAACCACCATTGTCCCCTATCCCCTTTCACCAGATGCATCTGGAGAAGAGGAAAACTATTCACTGGGGATTATACCTATTCCCTCATTCTGAGACTAAGCACAGTCATGAAAGCTTGTAAACCAGCCATTTCGTGCCTTTATAGCCCCGCTATTTATGATAGCCAATGACTAGATTGCCCATCCCTACTAACCCAATACACTGAGGAAATAAGCTTATTCCTTAATATGAAGAATCCTTCCATTCTGGTTGGAATTTTGAGCAACTGCATCCATAAGCAAAAATGCATCTCATCAAATTGTAGCAATTTACACTTGCTCACAGTATCAAACATCTTTATCTTCATCTGGTCAAGTTCTGGTCAGCTAGCCATCCAAGCTAGGTCAAATGGGTACTAGCTGCAAGTTTAGGAATTCACAAACACCTCCCTGCACTTCCAACCAGCTGTCCACTTCACTCTCAGCCATAACCTCAAGGTGTTAGGTCAGTGCCTTGGGCTCAAGAGTTCACACATCCCCTTAAACTTCAGACCAGCCAGCCATTTCTCTTCTCCCGCTCATCTCAAAGTCAACAGGTATCAAATGGAACATGGCCAAACTCAGCCCTTGTCTTCATTGCTGTATTTCCCCCATTTCTACCCACAAGTAGACCCAGGTGGTCACCAGTGAGCACACTAGACTGCTTGTGGGTTCCTTTTAAGTTTCAGTCCTAAAAGGGGGTTTTCCCTGACTGGATGATTTTTCTCATCTTGATGCCTCCTCCAAAGCAAACAGCTTGTTTGAAATTCAAACAGTCTGCTTCAATAAGAATTTCTCATTTTCAATAAGATTATTCTGTTCTCCCAGCAGTTCTGTGTTGGTCTGCATGTCTTTTCAAATGGGAATGCCCCAACTCAGAAGGTTCTGGGTGGAACTTTTTAAGAATTTTTAAAGACACTTTTTTATTGCAAACTGATTGAAGGTTTACAGAGCAGATCATCAGTTTTACATTCAAACCATATACTTTGCTTCATTGCTGTGATTGCAATCCCCTCCATGTACCATCAGTTAACAGTAGTGGTGGTGGTTATAGCGACCCTGTTCATGGTTTCCGAGGTTGTTCATCTTTACGGAGCAGAAAGCCTCATCAGTCTCCCAAGGAGCAACTGGTAGATTTGAACTACTGACCTTGCAGTTAGCAACCCAGCTCATAATCCACTACACTTCCAGGACTCCTTCAGTTAGCAATATTTCTTTCTATTTCCTTTAACCCTTGCATTTCTCCCTATGTGTCCTGCTACCTTCAAATTTCCTCTGTCAACCTGACTCTTGTATATTGTCTGCCCCATCACCCATGTTAAAATGTGTCTGCCCTCTAGACCATGAATAATAATTCCCTCCTTCTCAATGCCCCACTTCCAGGAACCATTATAGAATGTTTTAGAATATATTTTATTAAATGCAGTATCTCCAAAACTATTACTTCAATATATAATTGACATATAGTTATTAATGAGATATTTTCTATTCCTTTTCCAGACTAAGTCTTCCAAACCTGGTATATTTTATACTTACAGTGTTTATAGGGCCAACCATGTTACAAGTGCTCAATAGTAACAGTATTGAACAACACAGATGTAAGGGTCTGCTACCTCTCTCCTCCCTATCTCTTTCTTTCTTATTGCAATAGGAATGATGGAGCAGGGTCTTAGGATGTGGGCTCCAAATTTATTCAGCCAATCATAAGAAAACTGTATTCTAACTGGATGAAAAGAGATGGAATCCTGTAGCTGCAGAAGCCATCTTATCCTGGTTTCTCTGACCACACACTGTGTTGCCTCTGTCTTCATCTGTCTAGACTTTTCTTGGCCTCTGCTGATGGTAAGGAGTCCTGGTGGTACAGTGTGTTAAGCATTGGGCTGCCAAATGAAAGATCAGTGGTTCAAATCCACCAGTTGCTCCGCAAGAGAAAAATGAGGCTGTCTATTCCCATTAAGGATTTATAGTCTCGGAAACCCTAAGGAACAGTCCTATGAAAAGAATTGTGGGGACTCCATTCCATTCTCAGGACTCCTGAGCCAAATTTTGATGAATGATTCATTTTGTACTCAGCTCCCGAAGAGGTCGAAAAGGCCTTTAAAAAACATTGTGTAATGTGTTCCTGGACCCCAGAGCAACCTTTCCTTTTGTCTCTCTTGCTCCCTTTTTAACACAATGCTTGGTTTCTCAGTAAAGGCCCAGGATTGCTTTAGGATTCCTAATGAGGTGTGAGCAACTTAATTACCAAAAAGATCCCTTTAAGGAAAGTACTTCCTCTGCTCTTTAAGGAACTCCCTGTTTACAACTATACTCTTCATATCATTATCTAGCCCCAGGGCTCTTTCCTTATTATTTTCTACAATTCTGTCTATTAAGGCCCCATTTAAATGTATTATAGATTCTACTTTAATGCCTGACCTTCCAGCATTGTGAGAGTGAATTTCATTAGCCTCATTTCTGCCTATTTCCCTAAACTATTTGGATCTTCAGTAATCTGGTCCATTCCTGGAATGTAACAACAGATACTCTCCTTCATCACCAGTTCATCTGTAAACTTACCTTCCAAACCTGAGGATACAATGAACTCAATTCTCCCTTTGTGTTAAAGGTACCTGGCCTGGGGTAATTCCACCAGGCTGCTGATGGCAGGAATCCTGCTTTTCTAGGGTGGTGGGTGTGCATTTGAACTGTGGGGTGCTTGGTCCTAGACCTTATGTGTTGTTCTTTCTTACTCTCTGTATTGTGTGTCTTTAAATTGTGTGTGTGTGTGGGGGGGGGGATGACTTACACATTTGTAGATAGTTTTCTTCTAATACCAGTCTTCCTGCCTCTCTCCTCTGGCTGAAATTTCATTTCTGTTTCTGTTTCTAGGGAGGGGAGACTTTTCATTGAGAAACGCATGAGCATAGGCTGTGGGAAATCCCTTTCTCTTCACCATCCCTCTCCCCACACCTCCCACTTCCCCACTACTGAGGGTGCTCAGAGGAAAGACACAATTGGCTTTAATAATAACTCTATGCCTCACAGTCCTGACTTGGCCAGGTGGCATGTATTGTCTTCATCTTGCAGATGCGTGAATTCAACCACTTAGGACCAATAAACAACATTTTTATCAACAGAGAAAAGATTGAAGTTGCCAAGGACTTCATTCTGTTTGGTTCAACTATCATGGAAGCAGCAGTCAGATGACATATTGCATTAGGCAAATCTGCTGTTTTTAAAGTGTTGAAGAGCAAAGATATCAGATTGAGGACTAAGGTGTGCCTGACCCAAGTTATGGTATTTTCAATAACCTCATATGCATCCAAAAGCTAGTCAGTGAATAAGGAAGACTGTAGAACTGATGTTTTTGAGTTATGGTGTTGGAGGAGAATATTGAAAGTACCATGGGCTGCCAAAAGACAAACAGATCTATGTTGGAAGTGTAGCCAGAGTGCTTCTTGGAGGCCAAGATGGCCAAACTTCGTCTCTCATACCTCGGACATATTGTCAGGAGGGGCCAGTCATTGGAGAAGGGTATCATGTTTGGTAAAGTGGAGGATCAGAGAAAAAGAGGAAGACCCCCAGCGAGATGAATTGGTAAAGTGGCAGCATCAATGGGCTCAAGGGTGGCAACAATTGTGAGCTTGGCCCAGGACTGGCCAGTGTTTCGTTCTGTTGTATATAGGGTCGCTATGAGTCAGTACCGACGTGATGTCACCTAACAACAACAGTGCCAGAGGGCTGAGCTTCTAAACACCTCTCCACTCTCCCTCCACTTCTGCTTTTGTGTTTAGCCACAAGAGTTGAGTCTATTTGATGACAGAATGGTGAGACCGGAATTCAAATCCAGGTCTTTGTACCCAAGGTTTGTGCTGAAGATAAATCCAGACTCCCAGGAAAGGCAGCAGACAATTGTGTGTAGATGAGAAATAGAGGGGTGAGGCTGAGACAGGAGGCCAGGTCTAGTACCCATATTTTTTGTTGTTGTGTGCCGGTGGAGTCGATTCTGACTCATAGCGATCCTGTACAGGGTTTCCGAGGCTGTAAATCTTTACGGGAACAGATACCCTCATCTTTCTCCTGTGGAACAGCTGGTAGTTTTGAACTGCTGACCTTGCGGTTCGCAGCCTGATTTGTAACCACTACGCTACCAGAGCTCCTTAGTAGCCATATTTAGGTGCCAGACAATGAGCGGTTGTATTAGCATTAGGGGCAGAAATGAGTCAATTGGTGTGACAAAGACATTTTGAGTTTGAAGATCAATATAATCTGGTAACTGAGTATGTATAAGATGAGTGGTGTGGAAGAGGGAGGTGAATGGCCAGAGAGCCTGAAAAAAAACAAACCTATACAACAGTCACCCTAAAGCATAGATGGTCCCTAACAACAACAATAGTTCCTTCTAAGGAGCCCTGATGGTGTATTGCAGGGGTGGGGATGGTCCGGCCCTGCCAAAGCAATGGCAGTTCCATTCATCACATTTTGTTGTTGTTGTTAAGTACACATTGTTGTTGTAGTTAAGTGCTGTTGAGTCAGTTCCGACTTGTAGCACTCCTGTATAGAGTTTCTGAGGAGTGGCCGGTGGAGTTGGAACCGCTTATCTTTCGTTTCAAACTGATCTTGCAGTCCAGCGCTTTATCCTGCAGCGCCACACCAGGACTCCATTGGTTGTTGGTGAAGGTGGTGTGCCGTGGAGTCAATTCCAACTCATAGCGACCCTGTATAGGATTTTCGAGGCTATATATCGGAGCAGAAAGCCTCATCTTTCTCTTACAGAACAGCTGGTAGTTTCAAACTGCTGACATTGAAATTAGCAGCCCAACTTGTAACCACTACGCTACCAGAGCTCCTTAGGGCTCTATCGTTGTTAAGTGCCATTGAGTGGATTCCGATTCTGACCCATAGCGATCCTGTATAGGGTTTCCAAGAAGTAGCTGGTGAACTTTGAAATGAAGACCTCGCGGATCAAATGAATTTTGCAATCCACAGCGCCGCATCAGGACACCAGGATTCTATTGTTGTTGGTGTAAGTGCCGTTGAGTCGATTCCGTCCCATAGCGACCCTGTATAGGGTTTCCAAGGAGCAGCTAGTGAGCTTGAACCACCAACCTTGCAGTTCAAATGACTTTGCAGTCTGATGCATTAGCCCAAAGCGCCACATTAGGACTCCAGGACTCCATTGGCGGTGGTGGTTATGAGTCTTGGTGTTGGTTCCTACTCAGTGACCCTGTACAGGGTTTCCAATGCTGTAAATTTTTATAAGAGCAGAAAGCTTCATCTTTCTCCCGCGGTAAAGCTGGCAGTTTCGAACTGCTGACCTTAAGGTTCGCAGCCTGATTCGTCATCATTAAGCTACCAGAGCTCCTTAGGACTCCATTGTTGCTGTTGTTGTTAATTAAATGTTTGACCAAATATAGAAGGCTAATTTTTAAGTTGATAAATGTGTATGGCCTGCAAATGTGACAAAGTTTGGCAGATGAAAGTTTCCTACCCCTGGTGTAGTGCAGTATTGATTTTGTTGTTAAGCAGGGTGGAATCATTTCTAACTCATACCTGTATAGGCTTTCCAAGGAGCGGTTTGGGGTTCCCAGTCCAGTGCTTATCCCATAGCCCCACACCAGATCTCCTGTAAAGACGTACAGACTCGGAAACTGTATATAAGCTCGCTACGAGTCGTAACTGACTCCTTGGCACTACGCCAGCCTGCCATAGTTCCTTTTCATTGGACTGTCAGAGAAAACAGTACCTACTATCTCATTAGAAAGGAATTCTAAGTTTATTATCTTAGACGCAATTTAAACATTAGCATCTGCAGTTCCTTTAAATTGTAGATAATAACCCAAGTCTATTTAAGAGAGTGCTATTACTGCAACTTTCTTCAGTCCATTGGAGCTCCATCTAGACTTGTATTTTTGCCTTTTTTCTCTCTACTAGTGTTAATAAGAAAATTCAACCAAGAATATGAGGAGGCTTCAAAAAGTCGTGGAAAGATTCCATTATCTTTTCATTCCATTTCCCATGAACGTTTGAATCCCCCTTGTATAATAACATCAGTTCTTCTCGTTTGGCTTATATCATTGCTTTACATTGTCTTCCTTGACCTCTGATTTATTTATTTATTTACTTTTTACTTTCATTACAGGATTAAAAAAATATATATCCTTGTTTTCACTACATATTGTTAAACACTTAGATGCTGATCACCTAAATATTCAAGTGACCATTATTTGTTATTTAAAAAACAATTTTTATCAAATTCCCAGCTTCATTTTCATCCTTCCCACTTCCCTTTTTATCCTGCTTATTTTAAAGTCGATAATGTAATGAAACAATGCTTCACCATCACAGCATTAAATGGTACAGGATGTGGCTACTCTCTTGATCTTTCATCCAGTTTCACACTACTTCTGACGATTCTGCCTTCTGTTACAAAATAAAACCACAAAATCAAATACTCAAGAAATCATGGTAAATGTCTCTGTTTTTCTCCTTGGTTATTGTCACATAACATCTGTCCTCATATAACCAGCCACATCCTTCTGCAGTGCAATCGCTAGTGTTCTGGACTGTATTCATCATGTCACGGAGGCACCAGGGATGTCAACTGAGAAGGACAGATAGCACTGTAACCAAAGAGCTCAGAGAGAGTAAGGGCCAAATGACAGCTATCCTAGCTCTAGTCATATTTCTACCAAAGCTGCCACATGCTGAAAGGTGACTACATGCACTTCACTTGCTCTCGCAAATACCCTTAAAATCTGCAGACACTTTGTTTTACAACTCAAAGGGGTATCATATATTCATGTAGTTCTGCTGCCCAGCAGCCCTGTGAACACACTCTCCTTTGTCCATCCTTTACTTTCAGTTCTGCTCTATCTCTCACATCCTCCCTGTTGGCTTTGCTACAGGCCAAAAAGGAATGCAATTCATCAAAACCCTCCAGCATTTCTCAAGATTAGGAAAACTGATAAAGGAAGCTCAAGCAAGCTTTAAAAATATCACTGCATTAAAAGCTGTTGGTATGAAGGTTTCAGATCATCAAGAAGTTTTTGCCAAAGGCCCATGCTTATATTAATCATAGCATGGGGTAAGGAATACTTGATATAACTCTTCCCACCAAATGACTAAGGAGCTCTGGTAGCTCTGGTAACCTCATTATGAATCAGGCTGCTAACCTCAAGGTCGGCAGTTTAAAACTATCAGCCATTCCACAGGAGAAAGATGAGGCTTTCTCCTCCAGTAAAGATTTACAGTCTCAGAAACCCTGTACAGGGTCACTGAGTCAGAACCGATTCCATGGTACTTAACAACAACAACAACAACAACAACAAACCAAATGACTGGTGTTGAGTGCTAAAGACCCTATGTAGTATTTCCTAGGAGCAGTCAGTGAATTTGAACTGCTGACCTTGCAGTTCAAACTGACCTTATGATCCAAGGCATTGTCCTGCAGTGCCACACCAGGACCCCAAATGACTGGGTTGTTGCTGTTAGGGCTGTAGAGTTGGTTCCGACTCTGTATAGGTTTTCGGAGTGGCTGGTAAGCTTGAACCGACACTGCGGCTCACACCAACTTTGCAGTCTAATGCATTAATCCACAGTGCCACACCAGGATCATGCAATAGGGTATATGAAATTCTAATATGGGGATTGGTCAGTTTTGCCAGCCTGCTGAGTTTAAAATGAGCCATCTCAGAAGCAGGAAGGAGATATCACTACCAGCAAAAAAGAAGAGCCAGGAGTGAATCATGCCCTTTGGACCATGAGACCCCTATGCTCCTCAAACTAGGAGACAGAGCTGTGACATCAGAGAAGTGGCAGAAGAGCCACAGCAGAAGAACCAAGAGTACAAAACAGAGATAAGTGGTGGGTTTCCTGGCATAGAGAATGAATAAAGGTGAGTGCCTTCAGGCAAGAAGCTTAATTTCAGAGTTTGTTGTTGTTGTAAAGTGCTGTTGAGTCAGTTCGGACCCACAGTGACCCTGTATAGGGTTTTTGAGATGCTTCAAATTGGGGAGCTAGGTTTGCTGACCCACAGCAGGAGAGCTGAATGCCTTTGGGCTGAGGCTTATGGCAGAACAGAGTGCCCTTTGGGCATTTATCAGCAGCACTAAAAGCTTTGGTACACACACAGAGGTGTGCTTACAGACATGGCTGAGAAGAGGCACTCCTGACCTGAAGAACTATCCTGATCATTTCTGATCCTGAATTGCAACCTGTGAACTTCCCTAATAACCCCAAAAGCATGAGTATTGCCTGTGGGTTCTGTATGACCATTGCAATGGATTCGAGAATCCATCCGAGAAGCAGAGAGTGTCAATGGAACACAGGTGTCAGAATTGGTAAGGAAGGTTAGAGAGTGTGGAGGTATGTCTGGAAAAAGCAATTTTGAAAAAAATAGAATTAATTACTTCATTATAGAGATTAATTAATGACTTCGTTAGTTCCTTGAGACACTCTGCATTCAAGATTGAAACCACACCCAAAAGAAGAGTTATGGTCTAGATACAATTACTGGTCTCTTCCCATTTGGAGCAAAGGTGAGTGAAGAAAACCAAAGATTCAAAGAAGCAATTAGTCCACAGGACTAATGACCTACATGAACGAAAGCCTCCACTAGCCTGAGAACAGAAGAACCGGATGGTGCCCAGCAAACAATTACCTACCACTCTGACCAGGGACACCACAGAAAGTCCTGGTTAGAAGGGGAGTAAAATGTAGACCAAAATTCAAATGACTAAAAAGACCAGATTTACTAGACTGATTGATAGACTGGAGGAATCCTCAAGACTATCACCCTATGATATCCTTTAAAGCTGGAACCAAAGACACTCCCAAAGGTCACTTTTCAACCAAATAATAGATTGATCTGAAAAATAAACAATAACTGTTGCAGACCATGTAAGACTAATCAGAGGTTCGAGGCCCGCTAGGGCCAAGTGTAACAAATGAGGCCACTGGCAGTTAATGGCAAATTGCTTTCATATTAATATTCAGGTATATATATTAAATTAATACACTGGAGCCTTTGACAATCCACAGATAAATGTGGTATTTTCCTAAAGTCGAGACTGAAGGTTGTAAGGTTAAGCATTTCTCCAAAGGATTAACTAAAAATGTCTTAGCTACTTCACAGCTCTTTGTTCTATAGACAAAGAACCCATCCTCCCTAATCCTTTTCCAAGTGCAGCCCATTCACCTGGGCGTCTGGAGTCCTCCTGCAGACCTGGCTCAGGAAGCCAAAGCAGCAGGACTCCACCCAAGCTTTTGTCTTTAACTCTCACCTTCCCCCAACTATGCTCAGGGGCTATAGATATGTTAATTGGGCCTGAGAATCCAAGTTGCTGGCCTGGGATTCGAACCAGTGAAGTACTATGTAAAGTTACCTGAATGTCTGGAAAAGTACTGATGTTAGCTGTACCTTGCCTAAGTCCCTCCCAGCTTGGTGTGAAGCTCCTCCCCTGAATAAAGCAGAGGCCCGGGCCTCCCCAGGTGGCATTACTGGTTGGCAGGCATAGAGTAAAGATCAGTGCATTACTGGTTAGCATTTACTGGTTGGCAGGCATGGAGTAAAGATCAGTGCATTACGGGTTGGAAGGCATGCAGTAAAGATTGCAGGGCAGTGAGTTGCTGCCTGCAGAGGCCACGATGCCTGTAGTCCCAAGCCTGCCTATCAGTGATGTATCCACCCTGGCTTTGGGGTGCCTCTTTGTCTCTCTCTTTGTCTCCTTTGTCTCTTTCTGTGTATTCTTGAGTCGCCGTCAGGTATCCTCTCCTCGTGAACTGAACCCCAATGTCGAGGCGGGTCCCCGACAATAACATATGGCAGGCAGTAGAGCAGGGGAAGAAACACTTTGGAAGCTTCCAGTACACATAAAAGAATTGAAATCCTGAGAATCCCATCCTATAGATTATTTTTAAAAGAAACATATAGTTCCACCAGATCCTAGTATCATCTGCAGTGCATACTGAATATAAGATGGTACAAACAGTCAAAGCTATTTGTCATTCTTTACCTTGGAGTCACAACCGATTACTCAGCTCTTGAACTGATGTGTCCAGGAAACCTTAGTCTTGAGGTTTCTTTAAAATCCTTATGAATTTTCCTTAAATTATCATTTAAATTTTCGATAAACTTGCATTTAAAAAAAAAAATCAAAATGCATTCCCATTTGATAATATATCCCTGTAACTACCCTGTGGGTTAATGCGCTGGACTGCAAAGTTAGGTTGAACCATAGGTCGGCAGTTCAAGCTCACCAGTCGCTCCTCAGAAACGCTATGCAGGGTCGTTATGGGTCGAAACCGACTCAACAGCACTTAACAACAACAGCACTAAGGTAAACTGTTTTACTAGAGATTTGAATGAATTATACAACTTTATATGCTGCGGTTGCTAGTTGCTGTCAAGTAAGCACTGACTCCTAGTGAGTCTGTGTAAACAGAAGGAAGCACTGCAGGGTCCTGTACTATCTACATTACTGTGGGGATGCTAGAATTCATTGTTGTGGCCACTGCATAGGTTTGTGTTTTGAGTAAAGAGCTTGACTGCTACTTGAAAGGCTGAAAATTTAAGCCTAGCCAGAAGCACCTTGGGAGAAAGATCCGGTGATCTACTTCTGAAAATGGAGCCCTTGAAAACCCACGGGGCATGGTTCTACTCTGATACACGTGACTCACCATGACTTTGAATTGAATTGTTGTTGTTGTCCCCTAACCTAGAGGATCTATCGCTGTGATCTAACGCGTCAGACGGCAAAGGCATTTGAACTGCAAAGTCAGTGGGTCAAGCTCACCATGTACTCCTTGGAAACCCTATACAGGGTCACTATGGGTTGGAATTGACTCGACAGCACTGAACAACAATTATATCAGACAACATTTTGTTTTGATCTGTGGAGCTTTCACTAGTTACATATTGGAAGGAGACCACAAGGCTTTTCTTCGAGGTCTTTCTTACTCTGGAAGTTCTGCTGAACCTGTCCCACTAAGGGTGATCCCATTGACATTTGAAATGCCAACGGCATAAGTTCTGGCTTCATAGCAGCATGCAAACCACCCAATCTAACAAAGACAGATGTTTGGTGGAGTTTTGTATGTAATGTTGAGTATTTATTCATGAAAGTTCAAGTATACAAATTATTTTTTTTTTTTTAACAATAACAATATGTTTTTTTAATTCATAATTTTTTTAAAATTTTTCATGTGATAGTTTATATAGGAGAACATCAGTTTTACACTAATCATTTCATTGCAATGATTACATTCTCCTCCGGGCATCATCATTCAACAGTATTTGCTTCCATTCCCTCTGTTTTTTTGTTTTGTTTTGTTTTGTTTGGGGTGGGTATGTATACAGAAACACTCACTCAGGAATATATAATAATTTAAACAACCAAAGGGCAGATTCTGCAAGCCTGTCTCCTGGCCACCAGCACTCAGTCTTTCTCTTTTCATGAGTCTAGAGTCCTCAGCTGCTTTCTCTCTCTCTCTCTGTTCTCATATCTGCCTCAATCTCTGGTGTCCCTGCTTCTCTGGATAAGTCCCACATTCATTCATGCTCTTCTACCTTGATGGTCCTAGGGTCCTCTGCTCCTGGACTATAAGATTAACTACTCTCCCGTTTTTGTTACAAAATGTCTACCTTTACTGTTGTGACAGTAGCAATTAGTCATGATAACAATTACTAAATAAAAATAAAAAATTATTTTATTTAACTCAATGCTATATTTTCCCATAAAATAAATGGAATCATATTATTTAAAACACACACATGTTGTTAAGAGCCGTCAATTCAAACCGACTTTGCAGTCAAGTGCTTATCCTACAACACCACACCAGGACTTAAAAAACACACATACACATAGTCAAACTTTACACTTCGCTCCTACCATCAAATCCAAGAGAATTTAAAGGAATCGAGTTACCTTTTAGCCATAAGTAAAGAAATATGAAGTCTGCACATTAAAAGACACATAATAAAAGAAATTTTCCCAGTCCTCTCCTTCCCAAAGACTGGTACATTTGTCTTCTATATTTGGAGTATCCTTCCAAAGATAGTCTTTGCGTGTATGTGTGTACATGCAAACACATATATAAAATGTTATTTTTAATTAAGTATTTTCTTTAGCTTCTATAGTCTTGTTGTTGTTGTCAAGTGCCAAAGAGTCAGTTCTGACTCATAGCTACCCTGGATAAGATTTCCAAGGAGCAACCTTGTGATCAGTTGTCCAGTACTTATCCTACAGTACCAAGCCAGAACCTGCATTCATAAAAAATATAAACTGGTCTTAACAGTGTCTTAAAAATCACTTATTGTGTTTAAATTTCCTAATTTCCTTTCCCTAAAGAGCTCTGGTAGCGTAGTGGTTACGAATCGGGCTGTGAACCTTAAGGTCAGTGGTTCGAAACTACCAGCCGCTCCATGGGAGAAAGATGAGGCTCTCTACTCCCGTAAAGATTTACACCCTCGGAAACCCTGTACAGGGTCGCTATGGGTCGGAACCGACTCAACGGCACTTAACAACAGCTACAAAAGCACTATAAATGGACTTTATTTTAAAAACCAAAACCAAAACACATTGCCATGGACTCAGATTCCAACACATATTGTCCCTAAAGGAGACTAGAAGTAACTGCCTCCATATGGTTTTTAAATGTCAGTTCTAAAATGCTTCCCTGGTTTCAGAATTACCTTTACTATTATTTTCTGCCTTTCATTAAAAAAACCTTAAATCCTCTTGCAATGCCATTATAAATTCTACCAGAATTCATAATGCTAAAAATACCCTCCATCTTAATTAAAAGTGCTCTTCTATCGGAAGAGAGGAATCTTGGTGTGGCACTGTAGGATCAGCACTGGACTGCAAACCACAAGGTTAGCAGTTCAAATCCACCAACTGCTCCTCGGAAACCCTCTACAGGCTGTCTATGAGTCAGAGATAACTTGGTGGCACTTAACAACAACAATTGGCAGATTGTTTCCTGCAGTTGGGTTGGATGGTTGAGAGCTCATCAGCTGCACATTAATTCCTAATTGCCAGCAGTTCATTACATTTGTACTGTAGCATATTGACATTCACGGGAGTGCTGATGATGCTTAGGCCTTCATCAACGGTGTCCCCAACTGGGGAGCAGAGGGTAAAGCTGTAAAGTGAAACCGACTCAGATGATGGTGGACCTTGGCACTCCTCAGAACCCTGATTTGATGATACTGTCAACAGGGAACTGCTTCAAGTCTGAAGCAAGAACAAAGATGTAGCAAAATTCCACTATAAAAATATTCCCTTTGCACAGGATTGGAGGGATATTGCTGGAGTCAGTACAGGGGGTCCTAGACTTATGATGACCAATTCAGAGACAACTACCAAAATTGAGATTTGACAGAGTTCTGTGCTTAGTGGCAGCGTGAGAATGTGGGCTTTTGGAAACAAACCAGATATGAATCGGCGACAAAGTAGATATGAAGGTGAGAAATGAGTCAATGATGACAGGATGATTTTGAGCTTGGCTGGGGAAGTGCTAACACCAGAGGCAACAGGGAAGACCAAAAAGGGGAATCGGGCTTTTTGTAAGGAAGTGGATAAATCTAGCTAGCTTCAGGCATGCTGAATTTGAAGTGATGTTTTAAGTATTCAAGCCAACAAGTTCAAAGGAAAGTTGAAGATAATGGTGAGGGTACACTAACTCTCATATTCCCATCACCTGGCTTCAACCATAATCCTGATCGATCTTGGTTCAGCCATACTCCCTACCCACCCTATCCCATGCCCTATGTTATTCTGGAGCAAATTCCACTCACCGAGGCAGATTCTTCACAGTATTGAAGCACAGGAAGTGTGGATTTGGAAAGACCATAGAGAACCTTAAGGCAAACCTCATTTTTTGTTCTAAAAAAAGGTGAAACTATAACTGGAACCCAGTTATGTGCAAGTACCTTTGTCAAGCTTTCATCTTTCTGGGAGGGAATGAGAAATACAAGAATGAGATGTAAAATTTTCACAATATAATTATTTGTAATTATATCAAAACACACCAAATGCCCCATACACCTTAAAGTATAATAAAGCAGGTCCTCACACTAATGAGAAAACAAGAGAACTGTGTTTACTTAATTACCATTGGTTGGTTTCCACATTGTGGCCTCAGAGCCTCTCAGGTCATTCTAAATGTGCCTTGGAGACAACAAAAGAGTCCTATCTGTCTGGAGTCAGTTTACTTGTGGCTGCCAGCAAAGTCACCCTGAGTGACACATCATCTCTTGTATCATGTTGTTGTTGCTAAGTGCCATCAAATTGGTTCCAACTCACAGTGACCTTGTTTAGTGTTTCTGAGGAGTGACTAGTGGGTTTGAACTGCCTACCTTGTGGTTAGCAGTAGAGTGCTGATCCTACAGCATTACACCAGAACTCTATAGCTATCTAAATGTATGGAGCAAATTTCTCTTGTGCTAAACAGACTACATACAGCAAGGCAATAAAAGTGGGTTGGTTATTAATTCTACAGAAGAGCAGAATATTCAGCCTATCCAAAGAGTATAGGTTTAGCAGAGAAATGGATTCAGCTTGGATTAAAGAAAATTAATCAGTATGAATCACAGTTTAAGTATGTGGCAATGTTCTTGGTAAAGATGTTATAACACCACACAATTTTTCTTTTAAGTTTCTGAGAAAAAAACCACACTGAAATAAAAAATGTACTTAATGTTAGACATGCTAATAGAATGGCATTGAAAAAATCTAATAAAGTGGTCCTAAACATTGCAGTCTTAAAGTCACTTATAATTTCAGGCATAAAGATGCTTGAAATATAGAAGATGCTTGCTTCAATGTGGCAAAAAAACACTTAAGAACTTATTCAGCAATTCTGTCATATTAAGACAATTATAGGACGAAGTTTAAAGAAATGAGGACATATATGATTAGTTTTTTTCAGTTAATTAAAATTTAAAACTGCATAAAGTTTTAAAAAATCTATTTAATTTTTTATACTATAGTACATTGGTATAAGATTGCCATCTGTCATTTCTTGGGCTGAGCTGGTCATTATTCAGAGTATACCCTTCTTACTAGTCTTGCATTCCACATTCTTTCTTTTAAGAAATAATGACAGTACATGGCAGCTTTTTAAAAATTACAGTTTTTATTTAAAAATATATTAGCAATCCTGGGAGCAATTCCAACAGAAATGGTAATGTTCTAGCTTGTAAAACACATTGAGAAAACCACTGCATTCTAGTACCCTGAGTAAGAGAGGAGCAGAGATGTAAGAGAAGCAAGAAGTCACAAAGAGAAAGAAAGATCTTAAGAAGTAAGACGCAAAAGACCAGTAGTTGAAGCTTCAAGAAGCAGGAAGAACCAAAAAGAAAAGTTTTAAGATCATTTAATGAGAAGGAAGGAAGAAAGGGGCTTCTACCCTAAGTGGGGGATTCCCTGGGAGGTGCCAACAGTTTGTGCTTCAGCTGTTAGCCAAAAGTCTGGAAGTCAAGTCTACTCTTGAGAGGTGCCTCGAAAGAAAGACCTTCTGAAAAAATCAGCCAGTGAAAACGCTGTGGAGCAAAGTTCTACTGTGACACACATGATGTCATCATGAGTTGGAACAGACTCAATGGCAACTGGTTCAACCTGTTATCCTAATATGTACAACTATATTTAATCATCACAATGGACCTGTTAGTTAGGGACTCTTTCCCCAAGTACAATCTTGTTTGCTGCTTCGTGGAAGTGAGGCTTCGATGTATGCTCAGCAGTGCAATAGACGTTTAAAATGAGAGCAGAGACAGGTTAGAAGATGTC
Source organism: Chrysochloris asiatica (assembly GCF_000296735.1). Taxonomy (NCBI): domain Eukaryota; kingdom Metazoa; phylum Chordata; class Mammalia; order Afrosoricida; family Chrysochloridae; genus Chrysochloris; species Chrysochloris asiatica. The sequence continues at coordinate 23,641,734 of NW_006408527.1, read as the reverse complement.
ATTAGAAATTACTGAAAGATCAGTGTGAAAAGAAGCCAGACTGCCAGCAAGTTCAGCTGACCAATGAGGTTATGCTACATTTCAATCTTATTTATATTTTTGTTTAAATATTATTGTTTGTTGTTGTTGTTGTTGTTAAGTGCCATCGAGTCGGTACTGACCCATAGTGACCTTATGCACAGCTGAACAAAAACACTGCTCAATCCTGGGCCAACCTCACTACTGTTGCTGTTGTTGTTAACTGCCATCAAGTGGATTCCGACCCATAGTGACCCTGTATAGGGTTTCCAAGGAGCAGATGGTGAGCTTGAATCACTGACCTTGCAGTTCAAATGACTTTGCAGTCTGACGCATTAGCCCACAGCGCCACACGAGGACTGTTGCTGTTAAGTACCGTCAAATTTGTTTCTACTAAGGAGCTCTGGTAGCGTAGTGGTTACAAATTGGGCTGCGAACCTTAAGGTCAGCGGTTCGAAACTACCAGCCGCTCCGCGGGAGAAAGATGAGGCTTTCTACTCCCGTAAAGATTTACACCCTCGGAAACCCTGTACAGGGTCGCTATGGGTCGGAACCGACTCGATGGCACTTAACAACAACAACAACAATAGCAACCTGCATAGGGTTACCAAGGAGTGGCTGGTGGGTATGAACAACCGAACTTGTGGTAAGCAGTCCAGTGCTTATCCTACAGTACCATACCAGGACTCCTGCTTAAATACAGCCTTCTATAAATGCCGACTCTTAAAACGATCTTAATTCTCAAATCATTCTAATTTTATTTATAAACACTGAACATACTGAAAGACTTCTTTTCTCCGGTAATTACAGCTATTAAAAGTATTGTGCTAAGCACTTTCATTTCTTTACTTCTGTGAGATTTTACAGATGAGGAAACTGAGGCACAGAGAGGGTAATAAACGTGTTCAAACTCACACCACTACTGATTGGAACACAGTGGCACCAGGAAATCCTCTCAATTGGATATCCTATTATCCAAGTCCTACGCCCTGTAAAAGTCCACATAAGAATTATGGGCTGAAGGATCTTTCTTGGATAGTTAAGACCTTTGATACTTTAAAATCTGATAAAAGGTTTTAAAATACTAAAACTGTAGAATGTCTTATCCTCTTTAACATCAATTATTTACATGCATGGTATAAAAAAAATTTCAAGCAATGCAGATATCTAATGGAAAATACCTAAATGGAAGCCTTTATAGTCGTAAAGCACCTAGCGCCCCAGATAAACATAATCACTACTGATACAAAAGAATAAATTTACTTCCAGAGGCAGTAAGATTCTGGCCAATGAGCCCTATTCAAGCTTCTTTTAACTGTTTATTTCTAAAAATTGTTCAATTTTACCTTTCAATGTCAAAAGTAGCTCAAATCTTTTCACAGCACATGATTAAAAAAGAACAACAACAAAAAAAAAAACACCCCGGAAACTGGTTAAATGGATCTGTGTTACTATTTTCTGTCTAACTTCTCATTATTTATTTCACACCTTAAGCACTGAACTGCTAACCACAAGATCAGCAATTCCAATCCACTAGCTGCTTCTGGGGAGGCAGATGAGGCTTTCTGCTCCCACAAAGATTTACAGCCTCAGAAACTCTATAGAGGATCACTATGAGTCAGACTTGACTCAATGGCAGGGGAGTTGGGGGGTTGGCTCTGGGTGGTGACAGAAGAACAAAGTAAATAGACTCCTACTCCTACCCTTACAAATACCCCAGCTCTGGCCTCCCTCCTCATCCCCTAGCCTGACCACCAAAGCCTTCACCATACCAATGTGCCTCTGCTATAGGGCCCTCCCTCCCTGGCACCTTAATTGTTGCCTGGACCTTATTCCCTTGAAACCAGATATAATCACCTCAGCAGCTATGCTACAAACAGTAACTGGGAGAAGAAAAGAGGAAGCCAGAGTCCTAAGGGTTCATTGTTGTTAAGTGAGGTTGAGTAGGTTCCAACTCAGTGGCTCTGTATAGAGTTTCTGAGGCTTTAAATCTCTGCAGGAGCAGAAAGCCACATTTTTCTCCCACAGAGTAGCTGGTGGGCTTGAACTGCAGACCTTGTGGTTCACAGTCTAGTACTTGAGAAAAACCTCTGACCTCATCATTCTCTCCTCTGGGTGGAGACTCCACTAAGAAACCACCTACACAGTCTAGTTTGCTAAGCCTTCCTCCCTCACATTCCCTTGGGGAGGATGCTGAGGTTATAAAAGCTTAAGCACCAAAATTTGCTGACTGTCTAAAATTTCCCAACTAATTTGATGTTAACAGCTTTTAAAGAAACAAAATCAAAGTACACATGGATCAAAGACAAACACCTATGCTTTCTTCCAGTATGTAAAGCTTATTCATTGAATCAGCAAAATGACAGTAACACAAAACTATACCAGTAAAGCAACATTCACATAATTTATAGAATTTTGGTAAGCATAATGACTATTTTTAAAAAATTGTTTACAAAGCTGAAAGGAAAACAACTAAAAACGAAGAAACACAAGATATAAATTCATACTTACCTTTTTTAAAATGGTACTGGTCATTTTTCTTTTGTTTACTTTCATTCAACAATAATCCAAGTGCCAATGGGATGCAAAACAAAAAAACCCACCATTCTGAAGCAAACTCCTTGCTGTGGAGTTTCTGGTTCTGAGAGTAGCTCTAAGAAGTATTTATTGAAAATAATTAAAGGGGAAAAAAAGGCTTTTTCAAAAGGAGAAAGAATTTTACTTGTCAATTTTCTGAAGCATTTTTTAATTTCTGAGAATTAAAATAAATATAACTTTGCTATAAAAGTTTTATATTCTGTTTAAGTTTTTAAAAAATCATATCATAAAGTTTTTGAATGTACATGTCCCATTTACTCAAATATCATCCAGACATTTTATTAGCAATACAAAATTAAAACTTCTTCAAAATGGGCATAGTAAATCACTTTTGGGAATTGCTTTTATCATGTTTTCTAATAATGTCCATTAGATTTGCTCCTGTAACCAGACTGCTCTGGGTCTGTTTGACTTTCTGCTGTTCCTTCCTCTTCTGGTCATGAAGGTAAGGGGAATTTAGCAACTGGGGAGGAAGAATGGTTCCTGTGGGTTTCACCCTTTTTGCAATATCCCAGAAAAGTCTTTTTGAATTGTTATTGATAAACGTAATCGCTGTTCCTCTTTGCCCTAATCTTCCCACTCTTCCAACCTGAAATGAAATGCAAAGGATCGTTTCAAAATATACTGAGAAAATCTTAATGCCTCTAAAATAAAGTGAAGACTATTATTTAAAGAAACCTTACACATTCATTCTGATAGCATTTTTCCATCTGAGGAGCTCAATATACTTGGTAAAATCAATGTAGTGGAGGCACCAGTAAGTTACAAAATGAAAAATGAGTGATCACATACAGCAAAATTAATAACTGTTTGTAAAAACCTGTGTCTCAGTTACACCTGTGTGTGTGTATATATATAAGTTTAAAAAATGAAAGATTTCTACTTTGAGTGAGCTAAGATAGAAAAAAAAAAAAATCTCTGCGTTAAGCACAAGGGAGCTACTTGCTTAAGGGCACTTAAATGTCTTGGAATGTGAAATATAAATCATTTCATGTTTGCATACAATTTTTCTCACTTTGACAGAGTTGACAGAGACCTGTAAAGATCCATAAGAAGAACAAAATATCTATGTCTCCAAGCGTAGTGGTTACGAATGGGGCTGTTAACCTCAGGGTCATCAGTTCGAAACTACCAGCTGTTCCACGGGAGAAAGATGAGGCTTTCTACTCCCGTAAAGATTTACAGCCTCGGAAACCCTGTACAGGGTCACTATGAGTCAGAACCGACTCCACAGCACATAACAACAACAACAAATACATAATACAAATCTAATGAGAAACTATTTAGAAGAGGGGGAGAAAGAGATATATAGGATCAATTTCTGCTCCTTGGTTGAAATGTAGAATTTATCTGGAAATATTTAAATGAATAGATGGTTCCTACCAGTAAACGAGGGACATCAAAAAGTTTATGGACAAAATAAAATGAAAATGGAATTTTTCCATCAACATTTTGAAGCACCCTTGTATAGTGCATTTTTAAAACTGCAAAAGAAATCTCTCAAAGACTGGCTGGGGTCATCTCTAGAGAGCCTTATATAGATCTGATTTATTTAATCACGTCACTAAATTGTTCAAACAGAACTAGAAATTAATGAAAAAAACTAAGAATGGGAGGAAATGTTTGCAAATTATTAATCTATCAAGAACTTTCCCAGAATATAAAAAAGCACTTATCTACAACTCAAAAACTGAAAAGTCAAATAAGTATAAATTGGGCAAAGGATATAAAAAACAGACATCTTCCCAAAGAAGCTATACAAATTATCAATAAGCTCAACACCTTTTGCCATCCGGGAAATGCTAATCAGACACCACTTCACACTCACTACCATGGCAATGATTAAAAAGACCAGTAATAACAAATATTGATGAGGAGACAGGAAATTAGACCCTTCATACACTGCTGGTAGGAATATGAAGTGGTTCAGCCAATGTAAAAATGTTTGGTGGCTCCTCAAAAAGTTAAACACAATTATCATTAGGCTTAGCAATTCTACTCCCAGATGACTACACAGGAGAAATATATTGATGCTCATATAAAAACGTGTACAACAAGAGCAGCAGTACTGTTCATAGTGGCCCAAAAGTGGAACCAACCCAAAAGCACATCAACAGATAAATGGCTGTGTGCCGTGGAGTCGGTTCCGACTCATAGCGACCCTGTACAGGGTTTGCAAGGCTGTAAATCTTTACGAGAGCAGAACGCCTCATCTTTCTCCCACAGAACAGCTGGTAGTTTCCAACTGACCTTGCGGTTCGCAGCCCAATTCATAACCACTATGCTACCAGAGCTCCTTCAACAGATAAACAGATAAATAAAATATAGTATATCTACACAATGGAATGATATTCTGCAATAAAAGAAGATGACACCTGTGGTGCTGTAGAATAAGCACTGGACTGCTAACTCAAGGTCAATGGTTCAAACTTACCAGGTGCTACTTAGAAACCCTATAAGGGGTCACTATGATTTGGAAGTGACGCAATGGCACTTAACAACAACAATATAGGAATACCTAGAAAACAATATGCTAAATGAAACAAGAAAAAAAGAAAAAAAACCCCAGATTATATGGTTTTACTTATATGAAATATCCAGAATAGGAAACTTGATAGAGCCAAAAAGTAGATAGGTGGTTGCTTAGGACTGGGGATGATGTGGTTTGGTGCTGTAGGATAGCCACAATGTTGGCGTGCAAACCCAACAGCTGCTCCTCAGAAACCCTCAACCACAGGGCTGAGTGGGGCTTGGAAGGGAGAATGATGGCTAATGGGCACAGGGTTTCTTGGAAGACGAAAATGTTCTATAATGATTACGGGACGACTATACTGAACGTATTAAAACCCACTCAATTGTGCACTTTAAATGGATGAATTATATAACATATATGACTGGTGGATTTACTGAGATATGCTTATATTAAGATTTTTTTTTTGAGGTGTAAAGCGGTTTTTTAAAAATTACTGCAAAAGTTTCCAAATTCTGAAAGACAGCTGATGCTAACTATAGGACACCGTTTTAACACAGTCTCATGCCCCATATGTGTAGGGCAGAACTGCTCCTTAGGGTTTTCAAGTCTGTGACCTTTCAAAAGATTACCAAGTGTGTTTTCTGAGGCACCAGTAGGTGGTGAACCACTAGCCTTTCATCTAGTACTTGAGTGCCTAATCATCTGTACCACCTAAGGATGTTAATGTATGTTAACCTTTACTAAGGAGAAGCTATTCTGTATTTGTTGTTGTTGTTAGGTGCCGTCGAGTCCGTCCCAACTCATAGTGGCCTTAGGCACAACAGAACAAAACACTGCCGGTCCTGCGCAATCTTCACAATCGTTAAGTTTGGGCCCACTGCTGCTACCAGTGTACCAATCCATCTCGTTGGGGGTCTTTCTCTCTTTAGCAGACACTCCACTTTAGCAAGCATCATGTCCTTTTCCAGGGATGGGTCCCACTTGATAATATGTACCAAGTTTGAGAAGTGAAGTCTTCCAACACACATTTGTTTGCTCTTCCAGCTGTACTCCACTGTACTTTTAATATTCTTCTCCAACACCATAACTCAAACGCATCGAATCCTCTATAGTCTGCTGTATTCACTGTTAAACTTCCAATGGCATATGTTGTTGTTGTTGTTATTGTTATGTGCTGTGGAGTCGATTCTAACTCATAGCAATCCTGTACGTGGTTTCCGAAGCTGTAAATCTTTACGGGAGCAGAAAGTCTCATCTTTCTCCCATGGAACAGCTGGTAGTTTCGAACTGCTGACCCTCAGGTTAGTAGCCCGATTCGTAACCACTATGCTACCAGAGCTCCTTATGTATATGAAGCTATTGAAAATATCATGGCTTGGGTCAGGTGCACCTAGTCCTCAAACTGACATCTCTGCTCTTCAACACTTTAAAGAAGTCTTGTGTTGCAGATTTGCCTAATGGAATATGTTGTTTAATTTCTTGACTGCTGCTTCTATGAGTGTTGATAGTGGAGGATCCAAGCAAAATGAAGTCCTGATAACATCAATCTTTTCTCCATTTACCATGATGGTCAGTGGTGAGGATTTTTTTGTTTTCTTTGGGTTAAAGGCTGTGGTCTTTGATCTTCATCAGTAAGAATTTTAAGTTCTCTTCACTTTCAGCAAGCAAGGTTGTATCATCTGCATAGTGCAGGTTGTTAATGAGTCTTCATTCAATTCTGATGCCTCGTTCTTATTCATATAATCCAATTCTCAGATTATTTGTTCAGTGTACAGATTAAGTATGGTGAAAGACTACAACCCTGGTACACAGCTTTCCTAATTTTGAACCATTCAGTGTCCCCTTGTTCTTTCTGTACAACTGACTCTTGATCTATGTACAGGCTCATCATGAGCACAATTAAGTGCTCTGGAATACTTATTCTCTGCAATGTTGTCCATAGCTTGTTATGATCCACACAGTCAAAAGTCTTTGCTTAGTCAATAAAGCACAGGTAAACATCTGGTGGTGGTTTGAGTTGCTGTGATTCTGAGGGCTATGCCACCGGTGTTTTAAATAACCAGCAGGGTCACCCATGCTGGAAAGGTTTCAGATGAGCTACAAAACAAAGACAGACTAGGAAGAAAGAGTGACAAACTACTTCCGAATCGCTAGTCACTGAAAACTCTATGCATAGC
>NW_006408527.1:23628990-23630048 GCF_000296735.1 Chrysochloris asiatica | reverse complement strand
TATTTTCCAACTACTGATCCTTCCTGTTTATTTCCAACCTTTGCATTTCAATCACCAGAAATTAACAATACATCTTGATTGTATGTCTGATCAATTTCACACTAAAGAAGCTAGTAGAATTCTTCAATTTCATTATCACTAGCTTTAGTGGTTGGTGCGTATATTTGAATAATAGTGGTATTAACTGGTCTTCCTTGTAGGCATATGGATATTATCCTGTCACAGACTTCATTACACTTCAAGATAGATCTTTAAATCTTCTTTTTGATAATGAATGGGATGCCATGCAATTGTCATTCCCAGTACATGATTGTTAGATTTAAAATAGCCAACAGCAGTTCATCTCAGCTCACTAATGTCTAGGATATCAATTTTTATGCGTTTCATTTCATTTTTGACAACTTTCCATTTTCTTAGAGTCATACTTTATACATTGTATATTCTGATTATTAATGGATGTTTACAGATATTTCTCCTCATTTTGAGTTGTGTGCTCCACCAGCAAATAAAGGTCCCAAAAGCTTTACTCTATTTGCATCATTATGGTCAGTTGTACTTTGAGGAGGTGCCTCTTCTCCAGTTACATTTTGAGTATCTTCCAACCTGAGGGGTTCATCTTCTGGCACTATAGCTGATAATGTTCTGGTGTTCTTCATCATGTTTCAATATTCAATATTCTAGTGCTATCTGACAGTGTTTCAGTGGCTAAACCTTCCTCCTAGTCTTAGTTTGGAAACTCAGTTGAGTTTTAAATACAACCATGGTTGTATTTAAAATACTGGTCATATAGCTTCCAGCATCACGGCAATATGCAAGCCACCACAGTATGACAAAATGACAGACAATGGTGGCTACTGTGTATAATGATAAAGGAAGATGTCTAATATATATTTAGTAAGGAAGGCAAGGTGTAGGACGGCTGGTAAGAAACAGTTCCATTTATGTAAAAAGTATAAAAGGATATGTGCATATAGTTGTATATATATATATATATGGAGCTCTGGTAGCGTAGTGGTTACGAATCGGGCTGCGAACCTTGAGGCCAGCAGTTCGAAACT
>NW_006408527.1:23599747-23628859 GCF_000296735.1 Chrysochloris asiatica | reverse complement strand
AACTGGTAACCACTCAAGGATAAGACTGACTTAAAGCGATGGGAAAAGGAAGACTTTTAATTTTACATATTTTGCTATATGAATTATTTATTATCATATATGCACTTCAATTATTGAAACAAAGACCCAGATACAGAACTAGACAAGCAGAGTAATCTAGAGCCATTCTGAGTAGAAGTAAGAAACCCTCTAGATTTCAACAATCCCTCAGGCTGTCACTGTATTACAGCATGAGACACTGCAAATACTGAAGAGCCACAGAGTTGACTTTGAGATTATCAAGAAAAGTTTAAATAATTAGAATCAGCATATACTGTGTAAGAAGCAGAAAAGCTACTTAAATATTTTACCATTTTAGGATTTCCATCTAGTATGACTAAAAGAAAAGTTTGAAAGACAATAGGCTTGAGTTATTTTAACAGTCAACTCTTGTGTAATACTCAAATTCCTGGTATACAGGTAAATGAAGTGGCACCAAAAAAAAAAAAGGGGGTGGGGGCTGAGGGACAGGAGAGTATTGCCGTATTATTACTTCTAGGTAAAAATAAAAGCAACAAGGCACGAATGGCACTTAAAGCATTTGAGTGGGTGATTCAGGTGAATGTGACATTCACAGGTGATTCTAAGAACCTGAGAGAAAGGCTTCACTTGAGGGCTTGGTAAGTGATGCCAGAGAAGGAAGACAGGTAGCAGTTGATGAGATAACGTGGTGCTAAGAGGACAGGCTCTATTTCTGCTAGAAAGCTGAGCTATTGTTATCTTTGGCAGCAAAAGAAGGGAACAAAACTTTAAAGGGTGAAAGACTAGAACAAATAAGGATAGGAAGAGTAGATGAAGGCAGGAGTCCTAAAAAACAAAACAAAACACTTTGAAGGGTCAATTTTATTCTGACTACATGTATCAACTTACAAAAGCCATTAATATGCTTACTGGCGAAAATAAGAAAAATAAAGGACATAAAATTTTTAAATCTATTTTTTTAAATTAGTTTTTTGGTTATTTATTTCCAGCTATTTTTTTCTATACATTTCAGGTATACGAGGGTGCCTTTATAAAGTTCTTGTAAAAATTTCATTATCTTTCCATTTCATTTTCCATGAGCTTTTTAAGAAGCCCCTTGCATACATAATTTTCACAAACAAAATTTAGTTTTTATCCATATATATTTTAATGTAAAAATATATGAAGTTTTATGTCCGAATTTTTTTACTTAACAGTATGTTGGCAACGCTTTACCCCCCAAAACCTCAGGAACAGAATGGTGGTAGCACGTATAACCTCTTTACCTGATGCACGTACTCATCCATACTTGAAGGCATATCAAAGTTGACAACCAGCTTGACATTGATCAAGTCCAGGCCTCGTCCCAGGACTCCCGTGCTCACTACAACTTCATAGTCTCCTTCAAGCAATCCCTTTCCAAAACAGCAACAAAAGTTATGACTGCAGAATTTGTTTTATATGGTTTTATTTAGTTCAACTATTTTTTCTGTTTGATGCTTACTTTAATACTGTTGTTGTAATATTGCCTCAATAAGTAAAGGTCGTTGTATACTTGAAAGGTATATATAGTTTAAGTTGCTCTCCCCAGCCCTCCCATCACCAATTGCCACTGAGTTGATTTCAATTTATGGGAACACTACCGGTTTCAGAGTAAACTATGCTCCACTCAAGCACAAGGACTTTTTTTTACAGCCTTTTGGAAGCAGATCATCAGGCCTTGCTTCCAAGGTGCCTCTGGGTGAGTTCAAACCACCAACTTTATGATAGCAATTGAGTACTTAATTGTTTGTGCCACCTAGGGACCCCCCAAGTTCCTTCCAACTTCCATTAAATATATTGTATTTACTTAGCCAGGCAAACCTTTTCCAGAGGTAAACTACTGCTCTGCCCCAGTGGATTCCGAATTAGTTATCTATTTCGTACATATTCCTTAGAGAGCAAAGCTGATTGCTCCCAAGACACACAAGGCTGAGCAAGAGAACAATGAACTTCACAGTCACTGCTTGCCTGAAGTTCTTAGAATTTATAAAACCAGGTCTGCTTTAAAAACCAGCTGGTAATATGGTGTCTCTTAGAAATGGGACAAAGTGGCATATAGGGCTGCTTTTTGTACTAATATTTATACTAAATATAGGGCAGTATATGAATGTATAAGAATGTAGAATGTTGAAAGTCAAACCTTCAATATGTTTTTCCTTTCTATTTGTGGCTTCTCCGAATGTATAGATATGCTCTTCAGGTCTGTGATTTTCTGAACTGCCTCACTCAACAGATCTGCTCCTAGTTTGCAGTCAACAAATACTAACACTGGAGGCTTAAAGAGTTTCTTATCCTGAAAAATTAAAAACATATTTAAAATTATTCGTGAAACAATTCATAATGAAATGTTTTTCTGAAGACATTAATACAAAAAGCAGCTTATTAATAGTTTTATAAATATTGTTCAGGGGAAAATATTTATAAATGAGCATTCAAAAAATGCATAAACAAAAGTCTGTCTATTGCCCTTCACATTTCTCCAGCATTTCATTAGTATTCAAAATATATATTGTTTCTAAATTTCAAGTTCAATTGATACAACTTGAATACTATCCAGAAGTCAAGAAAAGCCACATTGAACTTAATACAACTTGTTAGAGAACTACTCTGTACACATATTGCCCACTTAGCCAATATATGTTTCAGTTAGTTAAAGTTTTAAAAACAATTTTTCAAGAACAGAATAGTTGAGAGAGACTTTGAAAATCCACCCCCATCTTATATATAAAAACTACTAGAAATTGTTGAAAGAAGAAACATAATTCTTTAGGACTATTCTTTGCACATACATGTCTTGTAATAAAGAAAATAAAAACCACCCCTGCATTTAAACAGCATTTTCACTGTTTTCTCTCTCTCTCTCTCTCACACACACACATACACACACAAATCCATCTGATTCTCACAGAATTCTGAGCTAGGTAAAGCACTTATTAAATACCTCAACCAAAAATTTTATCTAAAAACCATTCTCTTAAGAGTTGTTAAAAACACAGATACAATGTACAAAATTGGAGTGACTGCTTTACCGCTCACATTTAAAATTTCAAATAATTTTTTCTTTTTGGATGGTTCTTCTATCCATAAAATAATTTGGCGCACATTGGAGCAAGGCAGGTTCTTTTCTCCAGTGGTAATTCTCACAGGGTTATGGAGAAGCTGGCTTGCTAGTTGTTCCATGCTAGCTGGAATTGTGGCTGAAACCAAAATGGTCTGACAATTGTTAGGAACGTTTTCCAAAATGTCAAGCACCTGTTGTTGAAAGCCCATCTTTAACATGGTATCAGCCTAAAATAAAACCATTGTAAAGTTAGTATTGCTTGACATTAAAACCCAAAGCTACCCCAGGAAAGACTAATTAAGAACATAAAATATTAAAAACCTTACATAGAAAAATATACCACCATGTAAAAAGACAGAGGACCAACAGAGAAAAATCATGTAATTATATAAAACTATATATTATGTAACTATATATGCTTGGTAAAGGCGCTCTGGTAGCGTAGTGGTTACGAATTGGGCTGCTAACCTCAAAGTCGGGAGTTCAAAACTACCAGCTGTTCTGCAGGAGAAAGATGAGGCTTTCTGCTCCCGTAAAGATTTGCAGCCTCAGAAGACCTGTGCAGGGTCACTGAGTTGGAATCAACTCCACGGTACTTAACAACAACATATGCTTGGTAAGGTGAAGGATCAGAGAAAAAGAGGAAGACCCCCAGCAAGATGGATTGGCAAAGTGGCAGCATCAATGTGCTCAAGTGTGGCAACAATTTTGTGGTTCGCCCAGGATCGGGCAGAGTTTCGTTCTTCTGTGTATAAGGTCGCTATGAGTTGTTACCGACTCGATGGCACCTAACAACAACAACATATATGCTTGGAGTCCTGGTGTGGCACTGTAGGATAAGCACTGGACTGCTAACCATAAGGTCAGTGGTTCAAACCCACCGGCTGCTCCTCGGAAAACCTATACAGAGTGACTATGAGTCAGAACTGATTCAAGGGCACTTGCCAACAACAACATATATACTTAATATGATTATGCAAATATTTTCATTATTTCAAAAACAACAAGCCCACTGCCACTGTGTCAATTCTGACTCACAGCAACCTCACAGAACAGAGCAGAACTGTCCCATAAGGTTGCCAAGGCTGTGAATTTTTTTAGATCTGATAATTAATTGAAACATTGGCTGAGACTACAGTACACACTCTTAAATAAATGAAGGAGTCCTGGTGTGGTGCTTTAGGATATGCACTGAACTGCTAACCACAAGGTTGGCGGTTCAACCCACCATGCACTCCTTAGAAACCCTATACAGCTTTGCTATGAGTTGGAACCAAATCAACAGCACTTAGAAACAAGATTAAGCACGACTACTAACTACAAGGTCAACACTTCAAACCCACCAATCATACCTTGGGAGAAAGATGATGCCTTCCGCTCCCATAAAGATTGACATTTTCAGAAACTCTATATAGGGTCTACATGACTCTGAATTAACTCATTAGCAGTGGGCTTGGATTTGGCTATGATATGAAAGGGCTTCAAATAGTTCATGGAAAAGTGGAATGAAAAGATCACTTAACAAAAACAGCATCATAGACTCAGCCAACGTTTCAATTAATTGTGAGAACTAGAAAATATACACAGTGTGTGTCCCAAACCCAACCACTGCACTCCTTCCCTTAAAAATACCTCCAAGAACCTTGGTACATGGCCATCTTTCAGCCCTTTGAGAGAAATTCCTTTAGCACCTCTTGTCACCCCCGTTTCCTGAAAAGTAGCCTCAACCGCTACCTCTATTCTTCTGCTCTCTCAGCCCCATTCTCTGTCCAATTACTAGGCTTCCATTTCTCTCACTTCACTGGACCTTCAGGTTGGCAGTGTCTTCCCAGCTGTCAAAGCCAGCAGCTAATGATTAGGCATCATTATACCTGTTACGTTTTCGCAAAGATACTTTTAAAGGCACAATTTTAATTTTTTTCTAATAACAGAATGAATATACTCATTGCATAAAACTGGGTAAATAACAGAAAAATATAAAGAACTGAACTTTGAACTTCCCTGTTCTCCCACACTGCAGACATCATCACAGCTTCCATTACTTCTACTACTCTATGTTTGGCAATCTCTCACTCTGCTCTTCCTCTCCCTCACTCTCTTCTCAAGCAACCACACAAGTCTTTCTAGACTACAAACCACATGTTGCCTGCTCTTTCCTAAACCTTCCAGTGGCTTCCCATCACATTTAGAATAAAATTCAACCCTTAATCATGGCCTAGAAGTCCTGCAAGTTCTCACCTTCGTTCACATCTCTGATGTCACCTCTTACCACTCTCCCCCCATCACTGTTCCATGATCCTACCTCTCCAGCTTTCTCTTGGTCTATAAATACTTCCCACTGATGCCCACTTAAGACCTGGGCCCAGACTAGTCTGTCTGAAAGCCTTCCTTGCAGATGGGTCTTTGCATGGCTAGCTCCTTTCAATCCTATTTCGGCATGAAATTCACTTTCTCAGGAAGTCCTGCCCTGACTACCCATCTTGTTGTCTGCCATATTATCTTGTGTACAGGTGTCACAGTTCCGTGAGACAGTGTGTTTATCTGAATCACTTTCCATTGTATCCCCAGAACTGAGAATAGTGTCTAGCATATAAAAAAGACCTAAAAATGTATTTGACAAGTAAGCGCACATTAATTTTAAGCACTTAACAAGTACTTAACTATAGGCCAGGCACTTTGTTAATCAATATCTTCCAAACTGTCCTGAAGATAAGAGTCACCGAGAATGAGTTTAAAGGGTTTCAGGATCCCAACTCACACCTAAACAATAACAAGTTTCACTGCCACTGTCGATGCTGACTCATAGTGACCCTATAGGACAGTAGAATTGCCCCACAGAGTTTCCAAGGCTATTTTTATGAGGAGTCCTGGTGTGGCACTGTGGGTTAATGTGCTGGACTGCAGTTGGTTTGAACCACAAGGGCAGCGGTTCAAGTTCACCAGCGGCTCCTTGGAAACCCTATACAGAGTCGCTATGGTTTGAAATTGACTCAATGGCACTTAACAGCAATCTTTATGGAATCCTGGTGTAGTGCTGCAGGACAAGCACTGGACTGCTAACCACAAGGTTGGAAGTTCAAATGCACCAGCCATTCCTCAAAAATCCTATACAAGGTCACTATGAACAGCATTTACCAACAACAATCTTTAGAGCAGATTGCCACATCTTTCTCCCATGGAGCAGCTGGTGGTTTCAAACAGCTGACATTGTGAAAAGTGGTTGAGAGAGTACCAATTGTACTACTAGGACTCCTAACCCCGACCCTAACAAATCATAACGTCCAACATCCAAGTGAAAGATGTGGTCACCTGCTAGACATTGAACAACCCCGGTGACATCTATCAGTAAGGTACCCTTGGGAAAAATACTGTGTTTGAGTCTAGGGATACAGCACAGGACACAGTATGAGACAAGTAAAGCTGGTAAAGAGTTCAACAGATCAGAGCAGAAAGTAAGTCTGAAGTCTGACTCAGGAGGAAGGTTTGACAGAGTCACAGGCACTAAAAGAAGAAAGAGCAGGTGGTTGGGGTGGAAGGAGTCACAGAAGGGTGACAGAGCAGCTTCTAGTTTCAAAGGGAATTTTTTTTTTCCATTCCTAAACATTGTTGTGGTCTCACCACCCTCCTTGAAACAGTCTCTTCTCTCTTCTTCAGGGATAGTACTTATTCCCAGTTCCTCTCTGGTCTCTCAGCCTACTCCAGTTTACTGACTCATCTTCAAACTCCAGGCCATTAGCTATTGTCCTTGTCTCTCTGTCTTCTAAGTCACCTTCCTTAGAGAAACCATTACATCTCATGGATTCTGATGCACATTTCCTATTATCTACAGAATAGTTCTGTAGACAGCTCATCACTCACATGGCATTCAACATGTCTAAAACCAAATTCAAATTCATTACCAACACCCAGCCTCTTGTCCAACTGTCCTTTTTTAATATGAAAGGCACAACTATTCTTATATCTATGGAGTTACTTCTAAGGCTTTCCTCTTCTCCCCTTCTCATATTTAGTCATCACAAGCAAGACTCATAAATTATTCCTGTTTTACAGTGACTTTCAGACTTAACCCTTCTCCTTGGCTCCATCTGCCTCCACCCTAGTCCTGACCCTTCTCACCTCCTCAGAACTGCTCCTTACAACATCTCTCCAGTTCTTTCTTCTGTAATTTCTTTTGCAGAGAATAGCAGAATAACCTTCCTAAACCACCACTTTCAATAAGCTACACCCCAACTCAATAATTTAGAAAGCCTCATTGTCACCCACATCAAATTCAAATTCCTCTGTCTCTCTTTCAAGTCCTCTATAATTTAACCCCACCCTAACTACTCAACTTTGCTTCCTCGTCTCTTTCTCAAGAACTTTTCAATCTGTCAGGTCTATTTTCTGCCTTCACCACATATACACTGACTCTCCTCTTCTGCTTGTGTTGTCTCTTCACCTGGAACAGCTGACACAAGTTTCTGAAATCCTTTGCCATCTTTCAAGGTCAGGTAGAATAATAGGACCATATATAATATTACTGATGGTCAGGACCAATAAGATTTGGAGGAGAAATAAGAAAATAAATTTACTGACACTTTAAAAATGGCTTCTCAGACGTAAGGGGATTTGACTTGACTTTGAAAGACGGTGTTGTGCTGTGAGTTAATGCGCTGGACTGCAAGGTCGGTGGTTGAAACTCACCAACTGCTCCTTAGAAACCCTATACAGGATGGCTATCGGTCGGAACCAACCCAACGGCATTTAACAACATTATTTTACTTATGGCCTACATCAGAAGTCTGCGTCTTAAAGTATATTTGGAACATAGTCATACCTATTCATTATATCCTGTCTATATGATGTGGCGCTGTAGGATAAGCACTGGACTGCTAATCGCAAGGTCAGTGGTTCAAACCCACCAGTCCCTCCTTGGAAACGTTGTGCAGGGTTGCTGACTTGGAACTGACTTGATGGCACTTACAACAACATGTTAGCATTGAGTAGTTGTTAAAGAGCCTATACAGCCCCACAGCCTAATATATTTACTACCTGCCTCTGTACAGAAAAAGGCTGATGCTCCCTGGGTTATATCATACACTGCAGTACTTTTTTACCTCAGGATAATATTCTTACCCTTATTCCAAGTATATGTGTCTGCTCTCTCCAACAAGATTTCAACATCTTGGCATCATGAATGATACTTTAAACTTCTCTGTGAAGCCAGCCAAACTTATGTAGAACTGACAATGTGTGCCTAAATAACATTTCTGAGTTTACTTCCATTTCTGCACATAACCAGTTGTGTTATTTACGAGCTCATGTCTCTCTCCTCGAAGAACATAGGGGACCCATATTCTTTCCCTGCTGAGGAGGCATAGGACAGGTACTCCATGCATGCTGACTGAATAAGGATTTCATTTTTACCACAACAATGAGCACAACACTGGCTACAATTTGTGTAGAAGTCGCTGAAGGAAAAACTAATTAATTTGAATAAAAAACAACAAAAAAAGGAGGGAATAATAAAATGTCATCCAATTACATTACTTCCAAGCATCAAATGTTTAAAAGTCCTATCACTGAGAATACAGTAGCTATTGAATTTGTGTTTTCTATCAAAGAGGAAAAGACAGCTAAAGTTTAGTAAGGAGTCCTGGTGTTGCACTATAGGATCAGCACCTAGACTGCTAACCATATGGTGGGCAGTTTACACCAACCAGCTGCTCCTCGAAACCCTATATAGGGTTAGGGTTACTATGAGTCGGAACTGGCTCAATGGCACTTAACAGCAACAATATACTTTAGTTTTAGCTGTGGTGTTGCAGAGAAACCAAGAACTACTATTGCAATTTTTTAAATTCTTGAATTTTTTTTTCCTTTGAGAGACAAAGTATCTGACCAGACAATGAAATTATAAAATGGTGACACACTTTTCATAAATAATGTACAAATGTGTAACTAGCATTTTTCATACATGACTTACTTCATCTACTACTACAATTTTTATTCCGCAGAGTACCACAGAGCTCTGTTTCATTATATCCAGGAGACGTCCAGGGGTTGCTATGATAACCTGAGGGAAAGACAAAAGCCAAATTTGAAAAACAGAAATTAGACAATATTCATTCATTATTCATTCAATATTTATTGAGTGGCTATTACTATGTGTCAGACATTGCCGTAAACATTTAAAATTCACTAACTGGTAAGTCAACCATAATTCCTGATATAAAGGAAAAGACAAATAAATGCGTATGAAGTTAAGTACTGTACACAACAAGAAACCATGATCCTGGTGTGGCGCTGTGGATTAGTGTGCTGAACTGCAAGGTCAGTGGTTCAAGCTCATCACCCGCTCCTTGCAAACCCTATACAGAGTCATTATGAGTTGGAACTGACTTGATGGCCTTTAACAACAACAATCCAGCCCCAGGGAGTTCTAGTGTGGTGCTGTAGGATCAGCACTGGACTGCTAACCACAAGGCCGGAAGTTCAAACCCACCAGCGTTGCAGGCAGTGTGAATACAATCTAACTCTGTGAACAAGTGAACATATCTTCTATCTCTTTGTGCCTATCGTTTCATTTTAAAATTAAGTTTGCTTTAAGCTTGTAATAGTCTTATAATTTATTAGTTGAAGTAGTGGTTAAAAGTAAAGGCTGTTTAGTCAAACACACTTATGTAAGATTCTTAGATCTAGCATTAAGTAATGGTGTGAGTCTCTGTTCTCTCATCCATAATTACTGCGACAGCATCTGACATAAAGGACAGTAGAGTTACACGTGATCTAATGTTGTTGTTGTTGTTAAGTGCCATCGAGTTGGTTCCAACTTATAACAACCCTATAAAGGGTTTCCGAGGAGCAACTGGTAAGCTGGAACCAACAACCTTATGGTTCAAACCATCCTTGCAGTCTAGCGCATTAACCCGCAGTGCTATACCAGGACTCTAAGAGATTCAATTATAGTCCACTTTTCAACTACACACTAAAAGGATGGAAGAAATCACTGAAAATGATAAAATGTCAGGATTATTAGGATCTGGATCCATGAGACTATAGGGTTCTGCTTACACTTATATCACTAGATGGAAAAAACAGAGAGTAAAAGTGAGAGAGAGCGAATTTGGTGAAGAATCAGATATTTACAGTCTTAAAGTACTCCTTATCCCAAGAAAAAAATACTAACTACAAAGGAGAAGACAAAATAAAACAAAAACTTTACAGTTATACAGATAATATCACCAATAGGGACAAACTGAAATCGTGTGACACCTAAAATGAAGCAATGAAAAGAATAAAGTATCTCTTCTGTGATATTCCTGTTAAAGATACATAACTTGACTCAAATCAACTGGCAGATGTTCTTCAAAGCACCAGGGTGGTGGTGGTGGTTGTGTGCCCTCCAGTCAGTTCTGACTCACAGTGATCCTCTATAAGGTTTCTGAGGCTGTATATCATTCCAGAAGCAGAAAGTCTGTTCTTTCTCAGACCTTGAGGTTAGCAGCCCATTGCATAATCCACTCACTATACTACCAGGGCTCCTTTCAAAGTGCTGTAAGTATCATGTAATCTTCAGAAGTATCAGGATCATAGGGAAAAAAGGAAATACTGAGAACTGGTCCACATCGAAGGAGATGAAAGACATGTGCCAACTCAATGCATGGGTCAGGAATTTACGGAAAATAAGCTATACCATACTAGTAACTTTTCTTTGAGATTGCCCTAAAAAACAACACTGTGCCCATTCATACCTGTTACCTTCTAAATGTTACATGCTGCATTTACTTATTTTTTTTAAGATCTCAGAATGAAATCCTCCTGTAGCTTATTGATCATTTTTGTGAGTACCCTGGGAAGACAAGATTAGTTGTTTAAAAGCTACTTATCCATGTGAGTCAGGGTGTTGTCTACTTCTTGCAAACAAAATAAATGTCATGCAGACCCGAGGAGGTAGGCCAGCAGAAAACAAACCAAAGCAAGGGATGACAGGAGTCTGTACTTAAACCCATTACCCCAACTGCAATTTTGATGTGCATCAAAAAATACTTTTGCTTACTTTAAACATATATCTTGCTGAACTTATATTTTATTAATAAAACCTATTTTATTTAATGTTTATCTGTTTTACATATTGAAGGGTCACATTGAAAATCACTGATCCAACAGCCTTTGAATTCATTCTGCAATTTCTTAAAATTATATCCCAT
Source organism: Chrysochloris asiatica (assembly GCF_000296735.1). Classification (NCBI taxonomy): domain Eukaryota; kingdom Metazoa; phylum Chordata; class Mammalia; order Afrosoricida; family Chrysochloridae; genus Chrysochloris; species Chrysochloris asiatica. The sequence continues at coordinate 23,617,567 of NW_006408527.1, read as the reverse complement.
GCATTTTAAATCTGTCAAAGACATCTCATTTTCTTCTCAAAACAGTTCTTTATAAAAAAAAAAAAAAAAAGGCTGATGTTCACCCACACAAGTTGTTGGGTACTGCAGAAGTGTGATACCAGCTGATAAATAACTACTGTTTGAAGGTCCCTGACTCCTCTGAAAGAGCAAAGTAATACAGATTAAGGTTTCAATCTTGGTAACCATCATCCCTCGATCAATCTCATCTTTCTGAGATGGGATATGGCAACCCACCTCCAAAAGCCAATGTAGGGTTCAATGAGAAAATTCATGTGAAAACACCCCACAGCATTTGGCATGCAACAGACCTCAATAAATTGTGTTTCTTTCCTCTCCTACACAAAACAAAAAAAAATTTTTTAATTATTGCTTCCTGGGCAAAAATTTAAAGGCTACCTAAAATCACACTCAGAAATTCCTCAAGGGAAAAAAAAAGTTTTTTCTATATCCTGTATAGAACTTTTTAAGACATGCTATTAAACTGTGCTTACCTTAACATGTTGTCGCAATCGATAAAGCTGGGGGGGTAAGGGTAAGCCCCCTACAAGAAGCACTGTTTTCATTCGAGGAAGGCCACTCATCAACTCTTTAGCTTGTCTCTCTATCTGAATGGCTAGCTCTCTTGTTGGTGTTAGAATAAGTGCAGATGGAGTTTTGTCCTGCAAAGACATGAAAAACAAATCTAAAAACACAAAGAATTCATTCCTGCTAATCTGGGAACTAAATCTGCACAGGAATTCCAGGAACATTTCCCTTTAAAATGTTTCCTTAAAACCAGTTCTTATGCATTTTGCTCACTGCAGATTTTCTTTTTTTTCAAAATCATGATTTGTTGTTGTCAGGAGCCAATGAGTCAGCTCCAACTCATAGTGAACATTGATCCATCCTGTGCTTCCCTCACCATCCTGCTTATGCTTGAGCTCATTGCTGTTGCCATCTTGCTTAAGGGCTTGCTAAAGGGTAAAGCGATCCTCTACTTTACCAAGCACGGTGTCCTTTTTCAGGGACTGGTGCCTCCTTACAAATGTCTGAAGTATGAGAGATGAACCCAGTTTTACAGAACACAATGAATGATCAGAAAGGGGGCAAGAAAGAGCCTGTATCAGGAAGTGTCCGTATTAACCAGTGTAGGAAAACAGAGCATTTGCGCCTTGACCTCCTCACACCAGAAAACCCGTCAGGGACCATGACATCTAGTTAATGCTTAGCATCCCTCCCTCTTAGTTCTCCTGTTGATTCACTTTTTTCTTGCCTACCTTATATAAACACTTCATTCCCTGCTTTCTTTTCTTTTTTCCTCACGCTATTTTTCACTACTCTAGTTTGTCCAAATTTTCTCCCTTTATTATCTTCCTCTCTTTGCCCTTATTTTTCTCATTCATTTCCTCCTTGCCTTACTTAGCTCACAAAGTCACCAATATTTGGAAATAGTAATTACTCAGCATGCTTGGAGAACTAATTATGTGACCAAGTGCTTTATGAACTATGAGGATGAATCAAAAATTATCTGCAGTCCCATTATATTAAAACACCCATCCACATCCACAGCTGATGACAACACTGAGCATGCACATGAAATGATTCCATCCAACAGACTAGTGACAGTGGATCATTTGGAAAATCATTTGCAAAACAGCCATGGATCTGCCTATGAAATAATCTATGAGACTTGGTGTTTCAAACAGTTCGTGTAGTATGGGTACCAAAACAACTCATAGGAGAGCATAAACAAGTGTTTGGATATCTGCAAACAAAATTTGAACTGATACTTGAAGGAAGGTCAAAGTGTCTTTAAAAATATCATTACTGATGACAATTCATCACTAAGAGCCTGAAACACCCTCAGTCACTGACAAAGTTCAAAAGTCAACCATCATCTGGCAAATTGATACATACAGTTTTCTGGGAATCTCAAGGGCCAGCATTGGAAAATTATCATGAAAAAGATTCAACAATCAACAGTGCCTATTACAATGAGATGCTCACTGAAGAGCTAAAGCCTGAACTCTGGAATAAATGCAGAGGACTGCTATCCAAGGACACTGTGATCTTGCATGACAATGCACGTCCACACACCTCTGCCCAGACAACTGTGCCCACACTGTTGACACTGCAAAACTTTGTTCTGAAGTATTAAAGCATCCTCCCTATAGTCCTGATCTTGCTCCACTGAACTTTCACTTGTTTGGTCCCCTGAGAGCAGCCCTTTGAGGATGAAGATTTACCACTGAAGAAGTGAAGACAGCAGTGCAATTGTGGCTTGAAGCTTAGCCGAAAACATTTTTTAATAAGGAAATACGAAAGCTTGTTGACAGATGGTCAAAGTGTACTGAAAAGCAAGGAGAGTATGTTGAAAAATGATGCATTTGTCTTTCCTAAAGTTTCATTGAAATAATTTGTATAGCCAGGGTATGGGCATTTTTGACTCACCCTCATACTAACAGGTAAAGTAAGGTAGCATTTTAAGATGAACCACAGATGATATTTAAGGGTGTATTTTGAAACTCTATGATAGTGTTCTAACTTTGGTAGAAATTAGTTGTTGCTGTTAAGTGTCATTGAGTTAGGTCATACTCAAAGCGACACTGTATAGGGTTTCTAAAGAGCAGCTGGTTGGTTTGAACAGCTGACCTTTTAGTTAACAGTCCAGTGATTATCTTGCAGCACCAAATCAGGACACCAAAATCCAAGATAGCTAAATTTAGACAAAAACTGTACCCTCTCTGGTCCACTGGATCCTCCCCACCTCCGCCAAACGAAAAGTTTATTCCTTTAATGAGAAATGTTTTATATATATATTATAAAACATACACACACCTATATAAAATATAAATATGTTTGCTATTGTTAGGTGCCATAGAATCGGTAGTGACTTATAGCAATCCTATGCACAACAGAACAAAACACTGCCTGGTTCTGCACCAATTTCAAAATCATAGCTACGTTTGAACCCATTGCTACTGCTATTGTACCAATCCATCTCACTGGGAGTCCTCCTCTTTTTCTCCACTTTTCCAAACATGATATCCTCCTCCTGGAACTGTTCCCTCCTGATAATATGTCCAAAGTTTGAGAGACAAAGTCTGGCTATCCTGGCTTCCAAGGAGCATTCTGGCTGTACTTCTCCCAACATACTACCACTATGTCAATCAACCTCATGACTATATATGGGGTACTGGTGTGGTGCTGTAGGATAAGGACTGGACTACAACGTTGTTGGCACCAACTCATATTGACTCTATATAGGGTTTCCGAGGAAGGGCTGGTGAGCTTGAACCGCTGATTTTGCAATTCAAAGCAACCCTGCAGTCCAGCACATTAACCCATAGTGCCACACCAGGACTACACATACACACACACACACACACACACACATAAAATGCTTTGTAAGAAAAGCAACTGTTTTATCAGACCCTCAATGAAGAGATCTTGGTTTAATATAGAAAAAGAAAACTTTCTAAGTAAAGTTCTAAATATTTAGTTTGGATTTTGTGCTAGGGAAGAAAGGACCACAAATTCAAGCATATTCTATAGAGACCCTTTTATCAAGCTTTGAACAGGACAAAGACAAGACAATCATGCCAGAACGAGGGAAACTGTCAGCATAAGGCCAATGAATTTCCACTGACTCACAGCCATGAAGTTCCTTGTATATGTATGATTGTTGTTAAGGGCCGTGGAATGTATGATTAGGCAACAAAGAAATCACCATCAGATCACCAAAGGCCAAAGATCAATTCATCACTGTGTACTAGGCGGGGATCATGATGGTGATATGCATACAACTGCAGATTTAAAAAAGTTTACAGGTTTGGTTCTGGGGCTTCAACCTTCTGGCTATATGATAGTCAGGGTATGACTCATGACAATGTGGTCCTGAGCCATAGTCACTAAGATCCCAACTTTTTTTTTTTTTTTAAATATTTTATTGTGAACTATGTGATAGTTTACACGGGAGAACATTAGCTTTACATTCATCCTATCGTGAGTCATTTCATTGCCATGGTTACAACCCCTTTCATGCATCATTAACCAACCAAAAGATATACTCTGCAAGTCTTCCCCCTGGTTGTCAGCACACAGCCTCTCTCCCTCTCTGGAAGACCCCAACTTTTAACTTGCAGCTATTATCAGTAAAAGGAGTCCTAGTAGTATAGTGGATTATGAATTGGGCTGCTAACCACAAGGTCAACAGTTCAAATCTATCAGCCACTCCTCGGGAGAAAGATGAGGCTTTCTGCTCCTCTAAATATTAACAGCCCACATAGGGTCGCTATGAGTCATAACCACAGCACACATCCACCAACAACAACTATTATCAGTAAGGAGTTGTGATGTAGCACTGTAGGATCAACGTAAGACAGCTAACCACAAGGAAGACAGTTCAAATCCACCAAACAGTCCTTGGAAGCCCTATACAGAGTGGCTATGAGTTAGAACCAATTCAATGGCACTCAGTAACAACTATAAAAGACCTGCCCAGACAAGTTCCCTGGTTCTTTGTACAAGCATGGGCAAAACTGCCTCTCCCTGCACTTGCCCAGGAGTGGTACTCTAATCTCTTCTACCTGAGGGAAAAGCTGTCCCTCCCTAGGTTTGTGCAGGACTTAGACTAAGTCCAGACACATGCTGGTTTAATTAAGTCTGAATTTATATCAAGACTCAAAACAGACTTAAGGCTCTCGGACCACAGAGGTCACCAAAACCAAGTGCTTTGGAATTGAGGCTCTAATACAGTTTTAATATAGTTAAGGATGTTGTTGCTAGGTGTCACTGAATCATACTGACCCCATATTGATAAGGTAAGAGTGGAACCAGCCCACAGGGTTTTCTAGGCTGTAATCTTGACAGGAACCAGTCATTGGCTTTCAACTACAGAGCAGTTAGGTGGGTCTGAACAGCCAACCATTCAGTTAGCCGAGCACTTAACCGCTGAGCCACAAGGGCTCCTTAGCTAAGGATGAAACGTGGTAAAGATGCAAACTTTAATTTACCTCAAATAAAGCTCGCATGATAACAGGAAGAAGAAAGGCAGCCGTTTTTCCTGAGCCAGTATCAGCACTGGCCAGGATGTCTCTTCCCAGAAGTCCAACGGGAATCATCTGCATTTGGATGGGGGTTGGAACTTCATAGCCTGATTTCTTCAAGTTGTGATTCAAAGTCTCTGGGAAACCACAATGTTCAAACTCAATGATGGGCCTGGTGACTCCTTGTCCTTGAACTACAATTCCTAGCTGCTGTTTAAGATGTTCAATTTGGTCCTCCTGAAGGTTCAAAACAAAGGGATGCTCTTTATAGACATAGAAAGCACTCAGTGGAGATTCGGACTCAGAATCAGCTTTATGTGGACTGCTGAGTTTTCCTTTCTCTTCCTTTTCCTTAACTTGTAGAAGATGTTTTGCTTTACACTCCAAGCTACACACATCTTCATCTGTCTTATCACAGATATACTCTCCATAGCGACCGCAGATAACACAGACAGGCTCGCCAGGCTCTGCCCAGCGCTGTGTTTTAGAAAACGACTTGACAGGTTCCTCAGAGAGATCATTGTCTTTTGCAACCTGCTCAGGTTCTACCAAACAAACCTCAGCCAACTGGTCAGCTGGATTGAGGAGGCGGCCTGACTCAGGGCTAGGCCTGTCCGGTGTTGCAGCTTCTCCTGTAACTAACGCATCGGCTGGAGCATCTCTACTTTCGTCCAACTGAAGGTCTTCTGCTTGTGGTTTCATTTTCTTAGCCTCACAACCTTTGCTGTCATCATTAGCATGCCTCTTGATTTTTAGAGATCTTGGAACAAACATCTTTCAGTATTCTGTTGAGGAAATTATATAATGAGATTTATTCAACCCTCAGTAAACTTCACACATTATATAAAGTACCACAAGGTGACCCTAGTCAGTAAAGATCCCTGGACAGGGAGCCAAAGGGATAGAGGAGTCATCATGACCTTAAATGTAACCATCTAAGGCACAACTATGGGTCTCTAACTATCAGGAGCAAAACAGAAAGATAGTAACCAAAACCTCAGAGAAATCTACAGGGGCCACAATCTCATCTGCCCCGAGACTAGAAAGACTAGATGGTGACCAGCTACCATCACTGACCAGCGTCATAATAGCTGGTCCTGCATAGAATGGAAGAAAAATATGGAGAATTCAAATTCTTATTTAAAAAACAGACAAATTGGAACAGCAGACAGCAGAGGTCTCCCCTGAGTCTTTTGCCCTTAGATACTCTTTAAATCTAGAACCAAGTCTACCCTGAGATCATCTTTCCTAAAATAACAGAGTGGCACACAAAATAAAGGATATTACCGTAAGATCTGTGCCCTAATTAAAAACCATCAGTACAAGAGAGCAAAGCATCCAGCTGACACGAAGTGAGGGGAGATGCACGTGAACGCCCAACTTGTAGATAATACCCATTCGACCTAGTTTCGATGGCTTGATGATCAAAACTTGACTAGAGGAAGACAAAAAAAAAAAGTTTTTGATAAAGGAAACAAGTGTAAACTGCTACAATTTGATGAACTTGACCTATGTTTATGGATGTAGTAGCTCAAAATACCAACTGAGAAGCAAGGAGTCTTCACATCAAGTATCAATCCTATTCCTACTGTATACAGGGTTGATAGGGATGGGCATCTTAGACACTGGCTACTTAAAATGGGGGTGGGCGGCTATAAAGGCACAAAGTGATTTGTTTACAAGTTTTTGAGAGGCAGTTTAGTTTTAGAGTGTACAGTGGAAGGTAGAGTCCCCACTGAATAGTTTTCCTCTTGTCTAGACAGGTCTGGTGAAAGGAGATGGGAATAAGATTCTTATGAATCAATAGTGAGTAATTGCTATCATGACTAACTGCAACTATCAGAACTGTAAAGGTAGATGTTTTGTAACAAAAAAGGGGGAGTAGTTAACCTTAACAGTCCAAGAAAAGAAGACCCTAGGGCCATCAAGGGAGATGAGCATGAGCAGAATGTGGGACCCTATCCAGAGAAGCAACACCCGAGATGGAGGCAGAGATCAGGACATGCAGAAACAGAGCAGCTGAGGGCTCTAGACTCATGGAAGGAGAAACGTTGTGTGCTTGCAGCCAGGAAGCAGGCTTGCAGAATGTGCCCTTTGGTTGTTTAAATTATTATACACTCTTGAGTGTTTATTTGTGTACATCAAAAAACAAAAACGAAAAAACAGAGGAACAGAAACAAATACTGTTGAATGATGATGCACGGAAGAGATTGTAATCATTGCAAAGAAACAATGAGTGTAAAATCAATGTTTTCCCATGTAAAACTATCACTCAATTCACAATAAAAACTTTAAAAAAAACAACATCCAAAAACATCAGTATGAGGTCAAAAGATCAACAACTACTCGACAGCAAAGATGAGAATATAAGGAGGCAGGAAAACTAGAGTATAGTCAACCTTTGGTATATGCAGGGGAATGGTTCCAGGATCCCCCACAAATAGCAAAATCTGAGGATGCTCAAGCTTCATATAAAAAATGGCATCATATATGCATATAACCTACACGTACCCTCTTGTAAACTTAAAATCATCTCTGTCATTGTTAATTATCAGCAAGTCCGTTCTGATTCATAGTAACCCTATATAGGGTTTCCAAGGAGTTGGTGGGTTTGAACAGTTAACCTTGTGGTCAGCAGTCCAGTGCTTATCCTACAGCGACATACCAGGATTCTAAATGACTTATAATACCACTTAATGCTCCCTTCTTAACCTTTGAGTAATTACTTTGACCACTTAACTATCTTTCAGGAACCATTTTTCACACACACACAAAAAGGGTGCACAGAACAAGTAGTAAATGTATGAGCGACAAGGTAAGCAATGCTCAATCAATGCTGAAGAGAGACTAAGGATCTGTTAAAGGAGCTCTGGTGTGGCTCTGTAGGATAAGCACTAGAGTGCTAACCACAAGATTGGCGGTTCATAGCCACCACTGCTCTCAGAAATCCTACACAGGATCCCTGATCCTACACAACAGTGGCATGAATTCAGCAGAGTGCTTGGTGGTTATGTGCGTGGAGTCGGTTCCGACTCATAGCGACCCTGTACAGGGTTTCCGAGGCTGTGAGGCTGTAAATCTTTACGGGAGCAGAAAGTTCATCTTTCTCCCGCAGAACAGCTGGTAGTTTCGAACTGATGACCTTGTGGTTCCCAGCCCAATTCGTAACCACCACGCTACCAGAGATTTGCGTGGCATGTGGCAAATTCAACTTTTACATTCAATTATCCCCCACCCTTAAATATTTCAGAGCTGTAGTTGTTGGAATCCATGGATACAGAACAGTATCGGAAAAGGAACAAACAATGAAAAGAGAGCGCTGTCACATAGTGATTAATGTAACTAACATAACTGAACATATTTTCACAAGACAGGAAGGATATTTCACAGTTGCTGTTCTGGTAGTGTAGTGGTTACGAATGGAGCTGCTAACCTCAGGGTCAATAGTTCGAAACTACCAGCTGTTTCGCGGGAGAAAGATGACGCTTTCTGCTCCCGTAAATATTTACAGCCTCGGAAATCCGGTACCGGGTCGCTATGAGTCGGGACCAACTCCACGGCACATAACAACAACAACAATGTACAACTAAATGAAACACAGCCTTGTCTTGCACCACCCTCACACTCTTATACTTGATCCCACGGATGCAACCATTGTCTTAATCCATCTCGTTGAGGTCTTCCAATTAGAATTTTAAAAATCAGAGTCACGAGCCATAAGGATAAAAATATTATTTTTATATAACAGTTGACACAAGTATAATGGAGTCCTGGTGTAGCGCTGTGGGTTGATGCGCTGGACTATAAAGTCATTTGAACAGCAGGTGGGTGGTTCAAGCTCACCAACCACTCCTGGGAAACCCTATACAGGGTCGCTATGGGTTCCGACCCATAGAGACCCTGGAAGTTTCGAACTGCTGGCCTTAAACCATAGAGACCCTGGAAGTTTCGAACTGCTGGCCTTAAGGTTCACAGCCCGATTCGTAACCACTACACTACCAGAGCTAATAAGCACAAGTAGCGCTTATTAGCACATTACATGTTGTTTGCCTTCAAGTCATGAATATTCATATAAATGAAGTTGTTGTTAAGGACTTTTTGTTGTTAAGTGCTGCCACTATAGGATTTCAAAAAAAGCAACTGGTGAGTTTGAACCGCTGACCTCGTGGTTCACACCGACTCTTCAGTCCAGTACTTATCCTACAGTGCCACACCAGCGGCCATGTATAGGGTTTCCGAGGCTTTTAAAAGCTTTGTGGAAGCAGAAAGCCTCCACTTCCTCCCACACAGCGGCTGGTGGGCTCGGACTTGTGGTTAGTAGTCCAGTGTTGACCCTACAGCGCCACGCAAGTAAATGAGACATAGGCTCATTTAGCAAATGGGGAAATTGAGCTAGACAGAGAGGAAGTCACTTATGAGGGCTCACAGGACTCCTAAGTGTTAGAACCCAGGTACTCTAACTTCAGAATCCAAACTCTCAATCGTAATTAAACCTATTTATTCCAAAATGTTTTTGCAAAGTATCAGTGCAGAGTCTAACCTGATTTTGAAGCTGACATTTTCACAAGCACACACACACAAATTCTTAGGATAAATCACCGGATTCACTTTCCAGAAATTTTCAAACAAAAATCGCAAATGAGAATCCCGAATTACTATCCTGAAACTAGGAAAGGGTCAGGGGTGGGGAGCTGGGAATTCTTAGTCCTCAAAAGGCAAAAAGGAACCTGCGACAGCCGGTAGGCCGGCGGTACGGCCTCCAATTCCCGCCAACACTCCCACCCCACCCCCGCACTCCCGGACCCGCCTCGGGCGTCGCCCCTACCGCCGCCAGGCGGCCCACACCCTGGAAGGGCGTGCACGTCACGGCGCTGCTAGGAGACAAGAAGAGGGAGAGAGGTGCTCGTTTCCGGATAGAGGACCCAGGCCACAGCACGCTCACCCGCGCAGACCTTGAGCCGCATCCGCTCGTGCTCGAGGATCGCTCCCGCTTCGAATAGCAGGGCTGGGCTTTCTGCCGACAAGCCCGGACCGGCTCGTCTAGACTGCGGTCTGGGCGGGGCGGTACGGAGCAGTGGATCCACTTCTCCGGGTTTTGGGAAGTGACCACGGCGCGCCTTTAGCACGGCGTGGGAGGCGGAGCCACCTCGGGGAGGCGGTGCTTGGCTGGGAGCAGGCCGAGCGGGAGGGAGGAGGGAAAAATGAGGGGCGGGCCGGGTAGCATCACGTCTTTGCCACGCCCCCTCTCCCGGCTCCTGGCGGAGGGTAAATCTCCTATGCCGCTGCGCGAAACTCCTCTGCCTGGGCTTGGCATGTTCTGGGTAAAAGGGCAAATTTAGAGTTCCAGTTGGAAGATTTTATGTAACCGTGGGTTGGGTCTGAGAAAACGTCAGACCTCCCAGAAAGGAGGGAGCGAGGCACACTTAGAAAGTATGAGGGTAAAAGGGAAGGGCAAGAGGCCCTGTGTGCCAGAAAACCGATTCTGTTTTAAGAAGGATAAACACCAAAACGAAAACTCAGCTCATAGTTCTCTGTTCCTGTGTGTTGCCATTTATCTCCTTTGGCGGACATTTCACATTTATGACAATAATAAAACATCTACTATCCGACTATTTTGAGCGATAAAGAACGCCTTGGAGTCCTGGTGTGGTGCTAAGGACTGGACTGCTAGCCAAAAGATTGGCGGTTCAAACCCACCAGCCCTTCCTCAGAATCCCAAAACATACAGGATGACTAGGAGTCAGAATCGACTGAAGGCACCTCATTCATATGGACTTCTATAGCTCTAAAAGACGTGCGTGGCAATGTGTTCACATGGTTAATATATTTTTGTAAATCTGCAGAAGTATTTAAACCACAATGGATATGCCCACTTTCTCTTTACACCCCCCCAGCCTCCTCTCCTCCAGCTAGTTCCCTCATGTTGGGCAGTGTTGAATGACTGCAGGTATTTTAGGATTGAGCAAAGGGGGACTTGAGTAAGGGATACTTTTACCTGGGCTCAGTGGAGTGTATTTGTGTATGTTCTTGTTAGACTATTATTCATTTCAGAGTAGGATGGTGGAGGAATAGATGTTATGTAGGGATATGAATGTGTAGTACCCGTGCGTAGTATTTGGATGGTAAAGGAGAAACGTGGTTCGAAACGTAGAGAGCCAGAAAACAATCTGTAGAAAATACTATTAATCATCAGATATGTAAAACTGTAACCAGATAATTGCGTTCTGACCAATGCCTGTTGTTGTTAAGTGCCGTCAAGTCGGTTCTGACCAATAGCGACCCTGTATAGGGTTTCCAAGGAGCGGCTGGGAGCTTGAACACCTGACCCTGTCGTTCAAACCACTGTGCAGTCCAGCGCATTAACACGAGGCGTCAAACCAGGACTCCCACAAATGCCTAGTGAAATGGAAATTCACTCAACAGTACCCAACAACAACATACATCTCTATTTAGGTTTTCTTTAATGCTTTCAATACAGTTTTATAATTTTCTCTAAAGATGTTTCATTGACTTTGGTTAGATTTACTCCTATATTTATTACAGTCAATATTATTACAAATGATCTCTTTTTTGAAAACAAATTATCTTTTTGAATTATTGGCTAGCTTATAAAAATGCACTGTTGTTAAGTGTCCACGAGTCAGTTCTGACCATAGTGGCCCTATATAGGGATTCCAAAGAGCAACTGGTAAGTTTGAACCATCGACCTTGCAGTCCAAACAGACCTTCTGGTCCAGTGCTTATCCTGTAGCGCCACACCAGGACCATTACAGCGAGGCAAATCAAAACTGCAATGAGATACCATTTCATCCCAGCTAAATTGGCACTGACAAACAACAATAACAAATGTTGGTGAGAATGTGGGGATATTGGAACCTTTATCTATTGCTGGTGGGACTTTACAATAGTATAAACACTATGGAAAATGAAACAGAACTACCCCATGATCCAGCCATCTCACTCCTATGTATATACCCTAGAGACAGGCATATGCACATTTATGTTCAATGCCAATTTATTCACACTAGCTAAGAAAAATACATACAGATGAATGGTAAGCAAAATGTATATAACTATAAAGAACAATGATGCACAGCACATTTAATATGGGTTATAATGCTAAGTGAAATAAGTCAAACATAAAAGGACAAATATTGTATGATCCTTCTATAAGAAAACAAGAATAGAAATGTATAAAGAATCCAATATTCATTGGTGGTTACAAGGGAAAGGAATGGCATGGGGCGGGGAGGAGCACAGTTTATATTATGTTGTTGTTAAGTGCTGTTGAGTCAATTCCCACCCACAGCAACCCTGTATAGGGTTTCCAAGGAGCAGCTGGTGAGCTTGAACCACCGACCTTACAGTACAAACGACTTTGCAGTCTGACACATTAGCCCACAGCGCTACACCAGGACTCCAGTTTAGAGTTTAGATTATAGATACTTGTTATTCTTGGTGATGGCAAAAGTGGCATGACCAAAGTAAATGATGTCTCTGAGAAGCACTCATGAAAAAAAAGGATCCTGTACTAAAGAACTTGACATTTGTAAGAGGGCAATAATTCCAACAAAGACCAAAAAACTCGTCTAGGATCACATATGTGCACAAGTATGTACAGGTGTATACATATGTGAGAACAGATAGACGGATCTATTGTTGCTATTGTTAGGTGCTGTTGAGCAGTGCTGTTGAAACACTGTCCAGTCCTGGGCCATTTTCATAATTGCTACATTTGAGCCCACTGCTCCTGCCACTGTGTCAATGTCTCCTGAGGGTCTTCTTTTTCTTTGACCTACCACTTTACCAAGCATGATGTCCTTCTCCAGTTACTAGTCTCTCCTAAATAATATGTCTAAAGAATAAGTGAAACAGAGTAGACAGGGATGGGCAATTTGGACATTGGCTACCCAAAATGGGGGCGGGGGACTACAAAGGCAAGAAGTGACTGGCTTACAAGCTTTCAAGAGGGAACCTAGATCCAGAGGGTCTGGCGAAAGGTAGAATCTCCAGTGAGTAGTATTCAATCTGTCTAGGCGGGGCTGATGCAACGAAATGCAGATGGGTCTCTAGTGATACAATAGTGAATAATTGTTATCAGGACTGATTGTAAGGGTCGGAAATGTAAAGGTAGACGTTTTATAGCAAGGAGGGGAGTGATTAACTTTCCAGTCTAGGAGTGGAGGTCCCTAGGATTATCAAGGGACAAGAGCAGAGAGTGGGACCCAACCCAGAGAAGCAGTGATGCCTGAAATGGAGCCAGAGATGATGACGTGGAGCGATGGAGCAGCTGGGGACTTTAGATCCAGAGAGGGAGAGCCATTGTGTGCTGAAGACCCGGGGGGTAGGGGGAAAGGATAGCATGGAGGGGATTGTAACCATGGCAATGATACAATATACAATAGAATGAATGTAAAACTAATGTTCTCCCATATAAACTAAAACATAATTTACAATAAAACATTTAAGAAAAAAAAGAGTAAGTAACAAAGTCTGGCAATGCTGAATTCTAAGGAGCATTCTGACTGTACTTCTTCCAATACAGACTGGTTGGCATAATTTAGTTCACAAAATTCATGTTCTGCATGTTAGTAAAGTGAGTAGCACTTTTAAAACCTCAAGTGCTACTCACTTTACTAAATGCTGCTAAGCGCCATGAAGTCATTCCCAACTCGTAGTGATCCTGTATAGGGTTTCCAAGAAGCAGCTGATGAATTGGAACCACCAACCTCGCGGTTCAAACTAAACTTTCGGTTCAGTGCCTTATCCCACAGCACTACACCAGGACTCCTAAAAGGCTGTAAGCAGCCACTGTTAGTAAGAAAGTAGCCAAAATCTCAGAGAAGAAAAAAGCTGCAAAGCAGATAACCTTCACAAGCCACAACCTTACCTACCCTGAGACCAAACAACATGTCCAGCTACCACTCCTCACTGATTTGACGGGTATCACAGCTGGTAGTCCCAGATAGACTAGGAAAAGGAGAAACCAGAACACAAAGAGACTGCTGACATGCTGTGAAAAATGTAACTAATGTCATTGAGCAATTTGTGTAGAAACTGTCAAATGTGAACCTAACTTGCTATGTAAACTTTGCCAATAACACAATAAAGTATTGAAAAAAAGAAAAAGAATTGTGTTTGTTGCAGGTCTTTCACAGCTACCTTATATCAAGTTGAGAAAGTTCTCTTCCATTCCAAATTAGCTAGTAGTTTTATTTTTGAGTATCCCTTTTCATCAAATCAAATTATTTTCTTTCTATTTGAATTTTACTTTTAAATCCATTATTTTTATGTAAATTGGAGTCACAGAAGGGCAGTGGCTGGACTCAGGTCCTGATGTGGCACTATAGGATAAGTACTAAACTACTAATTCCAAGTCTGATAGTTCAAACCCTTGGAACCCTACACAGGGTTGCTATTCGTGATAGCACTTAACAACAACAAATATTTTACAGCACCCTCCTATACGACCAACTGATGTAGCATCTATTGGGAACTCCTGATTTTACAGAACAAACCTCCCTTCTTTATCGTCTTTCTTTTGATAATAACCCACTGCCATTGAGTCAATCCTGACTCATGGTAAGCCTATGTTGTTGTTGTTGTTAACAACATAGTGACCCTGCATAGGGTTTCTGAGGAATAGCTGGTGAGCTTAAACCACCAACTTTGTGGTTCAAACCAACTTTGCAGTCCACAGTATTAACCCACAATGCCACACCAGGACTCCCATTGCAAGCCTATAGGGCTGAGTAGGTCTGCTCTCTAGGTTTCCAACATTGAATCTCTGTGGGAGGAGGCAGCTTTATCTTTCTCCCCCAGAGTACCTTGTGAGTTCGAACTGCTGACCTTGCAGTTAGCAGCCCAACACATAACTTGGTTATAAAATAGACTATTTTTTAGAGCAATTTTAGGTTTACAGAAAAATTACAAAATACAGAGACTTTCCATATACATACACATCAGACACACAGAGTGTCTCCTATTCCTAACACCTTGTATTGTTGTTGTTGTTGTTGTTAGGTGCCATAGAGTTGGTACCAACTCCTAGCGACCTTATGCACAGCAGAACGAAACACTGCCTCATTATCGATGCCATGCTTGAGCCCACTGATGCTGCCACTTTGCCAATCCATCTTGCTGGGGATCTTCCTCTTTTTCTCTGATCCTCCACCCTACCAAACATGATATCCTTCTCCAGTGACTGGTCTCTCCTGACAATATGTTTGAAGTATGAGAGACGAAGGTTGGCCATCTTGGCCTCCAAGGAGCACTCTGGCTGTACTTCTTTCAACACAGATCTGTTGCTTCTTTTGGCAACCCATAGCACTTTCAATATTCTCCTCCAACACCATAACTCAAAAGCATCAATTCTTCTACAGTCTTCTTTATTGACTGTCCAGCTTTCACATGCATATGAGGTAAATGAAAATACCATGGCTTGGGTCAGGCACACCTTAGTCCTCAAGCTGACATCTTTGCTCTTCAACACTTTTAAAAGGTCTTGTGTAGAAGACTTGCCTAATGCAATACATCGTTTGATTTCTTGACTGCTGCTTCCATGGGTGTTTATAGTTGAGCCAACAAGAAGGAAGTCCTTGACAACTTCAATCTTTTCTCCATTGATAAGAATGTTGTTTAATAAATAATAAATAAACAACATTTTGTATTAGAGTGGTACATTTGTTATAATTTATAAGCCAATATGGAAACATTATTAAATAAGTCCACTGTTTACATTAGGGGTCACTCTTTGTGTTGTCCAGTTCTATGGGCTTGGGCAAATTCATTTCATATATCCACTGCTGTTATTAAGTGCCGTTGAATCACTTCTGACTCATAGCAACCCTGTATAGGGTTACCAAGGAGTAGCTAGTGCTTTTGAACTGTCAATATTGAAGTCCAGTAATTATCCTACAGTGCCACACCATGAGTTCCATGTAGTCACTACTATAGTATTAAACGATTTCAACTGGTACCCAGTTTTTCATTGGTGGTCTCTACTTGGTTATAATTACCATTTAATTAGACCGTCTTCCTAGAATTAGGTTAGTGTAATTAAGCAACGTGCCCAAGGTCAGGCAGGCAGTAGCAGAGCAGGAATATAAACCCAGGTCTGGCTCCTAAAAACTCTAGGCTATGCTATTGCCTCAAAGTTCTTTCATTTAGGTCTAAATGTGTATACCTTTAACTTTAAATCAATGCTATTGATTCCAACCACCATTAGCATTGATTTAAAGTTAAAGGGATCCAGTTTTACTGTTTCTAGCACTTTCCAATCCTTTGGAAACCTCAGAAATAACTCAAGTTCTTACACTCCCGAACCTTGCCCCAGTTTTCTTCCCCTTTCTCATAGAAGCTTTGGACTTTTGCCATATACTGTCACATTCTTGTTACTGTCATGAAAGTAGTCAACCTTCAAATAATGCTTCATTTGTAACATACAACCTAGTGAGTTACAACTCATTTCTGAAAACGACTTAAGCATACTGGATGAAGCTCAACATTTAACATCAAGTCCTTCATCTTCTGGGTTAACAAGTCAAACCTCAGAATGATTTAGGTCTCATATGTGACTGTACCTCACAATATGATCTTTAACAGAGAACTCAGATTCATGTTTCCTCTCAGGTCTCACGAAAGCACAACCCAGGTCATTTATATTACTATTTCTGTTTACTTCACAAGAAGTCTTCTTCACTGGCCTGGTTTTAGGATGGTCTTTTAACTGTGGGGCTACAGAAAGCTATGTCTATAGTAGTAGGTCACGTGGAGATCACAAATGGTGTTACTAATACATTTCCATTATGCATTATGCTTTATGGCAGGGAGGGACAGGAAAATATCCAGGATGACTCAGTTAGACAAGAGTTATGGAATGCACGTATGCTACATAACCATTTAAAAAGTTTGCCCTAAGCTGTGCCTTAGAACAGGAAATGCTGCAATAATGTGAGCTGACCTGTATGTTAGTCTGATGGGTTGAGACATGTATAGAAATAATAGTGACTATCATTCTTTCTTCTCAGTATCCTTACAGTCTCATAACTATTAGCTTATAGTTATTTTCTCTTTCCCATCTAAGACTTGAAAAGCCTGTCTAAATTGACATCAAAGTCTCCCCTGGATCCCTTTAACTTTAAATCAATGCTAGGAAGCACAGGTTAATAACATTTAATTTTTTTCATTTTACCATCTACTGAGTCAGACTAGACCTTACACCTTGTGGTCTTCATAAGTAATATGATCAAATATTCAAAATTTAAAAATTGAATTATTTACTCATTTGATCGATTTATGACATGTGCCAGAAGGAGCTCTGGTGGCATAGTGGTTACGAATTGGGTTGCTAACTTCAAGGTCAGCAGTTTGAAACTACCAGCTGTTCCATGGGAGAAAGATGAGGTTTTCGCTTCCATAAAGATTTACAGCCTCGGAAACCCTGTACAGGATCACTATGAGTCAGAACTGACTCTACGGTACTTAACAACAACAACTATGTGCCAGATGTGGAACTATAGTAATGAACAAGAAAGGGAGTCTCTGCTTCACTGAGCTTCCAGTAGGGGACTGAAGGAAAACAGAACAATTGCATAGTGAGTATTATAATAGGGCAGTTCAGGGTGTCATAGGAATGTATAGGGTGGGCATCTCAGCCAGACATGGCAGATCAGGGTATCTTTTCAAGAGGAACAAACACACAAATTGATATATGAAGACTGAAAAGAACCTGAAACAATTAAAACAATGTCTCCCTACTGCCTTCTTGCCT